>NC_134356.1:13190350-13490350 GCF_048569485.1 Anomaloglossus baeobatrachus | reverse complement strand
AGGGTACACCTAAAAATGACAATGTCTTCATACAATGTGCTATAAAGACCCAACCTCCAACAGTGACAATACTGTATCCCATACTCCCTCCTCTATATCTTCCAATAGTGCCTATGTTTGTGTGGTGCCCCTGAGGCTCAGGTCGCCACAGGGTACCGCACTCCACTTAGGGTGTTGTGCTGATCATGGATCCAAAGGAGGTCGGTTCCGGTTTCATCATACACAATCACATACACATTTGAGTTGCCGTTTCTCCACTGGGGACTGGGCTAGGGTCGGGTACCAAAGGGGTTGCCAACAGTGTGGCATTTACATGATGCCATCACAACAGGGGCCCCAATTCACTAGCTCAGGACCTGGGTAGGGGGAGGAGCGGCCACCAGGGGGAGTTAGGAGTCACACAATAATTTAGACAGTTCTCCAGGAGGAGTGACAGTGAGTGGACGTCTTTCCTGGTAGCTCCTGTGGGACATAGGAGTTTAACGGTCCCTGTGGAGGATACCGTGTCAGTTCCCCTGGGACCAGCGCAGTTCAGCGTGCAGAACCCAAGGATGGTGTAATTCCACGTTGCATCACCAGATTCTGCCGGATGGAGGGGTTCTCTGCTTCTTCGACCACTCAAGTTTCTAGAGGCAAGTGGCATCTAGGACTCCCGGGCCTCGATCATGGTCAGACTCAAGGGGATCCACGCTACTGGCATAGGGAACAGTACTCTACCTACTACGGAATGTGGGATCGACCTGAGCCCATCACGGCAGTTACCAGTGCGACAGGGCTGGCATCTGAAGTTGTGAGTAAACTACACCCTGAACCCACAGGGACTAAGTTGGCTCGTCCTGTGTTGGCTCGTCCTTACCGGCGCCGCCACCCAGCACTTAGGCGCCAACGACCATTAAAACCCCTCATCATCCACCTGGGGCCCGCTTCGCCTGTGGGGAGCGACACCATCCCAGCTGCCATAACACCTGCCCCGGCGAGGAACCCTGCAGCAGTGGCTACTCACTTGCCACATACCACGGGTGGCGTCACGACAAACTTTCCCCAATACCCCGCTTCCCCCACCATTTACTGTACGCCTCGGGGCAACGGAACTGGGCAAGGCCACCCGAGACATCGCCTGACCCGACCCGCAACTGCCTGGCAACGAGTAGCTTAACCACCTGCCCCGTGGGGCGCTAAATTTGCCTCTAAAAAATTTTTATTGATAGTGCATCTTGATTATGAAGCATAAACTCTTGAAGGAAGAAATCTCATTCTTGTAACTGTGGAGTAAACAGTTTCTATTTCATATAAATGATTGTAATAATTTCACTCTTTACAACTCAAAAACCTTTAATAGAGAGATCCAGAGCCGAGATTATGCAGAAAAGGCAAGTGTTCTGTTTTTTTTGGGACACATAATCATTTCTGAAAAAGCTTGTGTATAGCACTTCCAAGCAGAAGGATACTTAGGAATATTTAGCATAATGTCACCAGAGAATGCAGAAGTTTAAAGGACGAAGAAACTAATAGGACTGCTGCAGAAACAAATATTTGATGACTTTATTCTAAAGTTTGACAACCAAGTTACATCATGAATGGGAAGAAAATCTGATAACCAGCTATTTGGAGAGTTATAAAGTATTGTAGATAGATAGGAATGGGTGGGATGAGTTTTTCATCAACACCACTAAACACCAAGAAGATACAGGGAATACACACTTGGAGAAAGCGCATAAACAACGTATCTGCAGATGCCTCAGGAAGAGATGCAGCAAAGATCAGAAACGATCCTACAGATGTGTGCAAGCCGCCTGCTTGCATCCAAAGCTTGTCAAGGAACTGAATATCATCAGCACAAGTCCAGGGAAAATAGGAGTATTTAAACCCAAGGGGAAATACAGATGATTAGCAGCTGAAGAGAAGAGGAGCTCTGCAGGGTCCTAGAGGGAAAGGAATGAAAACCCAGCAGTGGATATAACTAGTGCACTAAATACTAATAGCAGGAATAATAGAAAGCGTTGGAAAGCATTTTGGCATTAGGTAACCCTGATAATGGAACGAAATGGGCTTGTTTACTGAATCGGTTGACTACCACCCAAATCACAATTTTCCCACCAAACAAAGGCAAATCAGTAATGAAATTCATGGACAAATGAGTTCATGGTCTTTTTGAAATTGACAATGGAGTCAATATACTGGCCGGCCGGCTATGACAGACTTTAGTGTGTGTGCAAGTTTCACAAGGAAATACAAAATCTGTAATATCATTATGCATGGATGCCCGCCAAAAGAGTCTAGCAATAGCTTTCTGGATAGCTGTGAGCCCAAGGTGACCATTCAACATGGAATCAGCAAATTTCTGCTACAGACATAATCTTAGGTATACAGGAACAAATAATTTGGACCCTTGTGTACTGGAAGGAGTTAATGACTGGGCTTCACGGATTGCTGCATCCATCCCAACAATACCATAAAGACCATAATACCCTGAGGAAGAATGGTGTCACTTGTGTGTCACAGGTGACAGACAGTCCTGTGGTGTCTGGCAATAGAAGGTCACAGCGTTTGGCTGTGCAAAATGCTCCCTGACTTTCTATTGTTCCTGCTGTTAGTATTCAGTGTACTAGGTACCTCTTTTGCTGAATGATCATTCTTTTCCCTTTAGGACTCTTGGGAGCTCTTCTTCTCTTTAGCTGCTAATCATCTGTATTTCCCCTTGGGATTAAATACTCTCATTTTCCCTGGACTTGTGCTGGTTCCTTCACAAGCTCTAGATGCAAGTCGGTGGCTAGCACTCATTTGTAGGATCGTTGCTGCTCTCTGCTGAACTTCTTCCTGAGGCACCTGGTGATAGGTTGTTCATGTGCTTTCCCCATGTGTGTGCTCCTTGTGTCTTTTTGAGTGTTTATTGGGGTTTGAAGAAGAGTTCACCCCCCTCATCACCTATATAGGGCCCAGCTCTGGGTCACCCTAGGGCAAGGTATCGAGCTCAACTCATAGGTGTGGAAACTATCTAGGGTGGTGAGGGAAGCCAGTGGACAGTGGTAGGTTTGGTCAAGGGTGACCATCTCCCCCTTCCTTAAATGCAGGGTTTCCCTTCCCTTCTTTTTTGCCATTAACTTGGTAGTCCCCACGTACCTAGTGTGACAAATGGAGGAAGGAGGTTTTGGAGGAGAAACAAAGTCAAGGCTGGGTGATGAAGCATCAGACCTCATGTTCTTAGACCACGGCCTGAACATGATAGGAGAATTGAATCTACAGAACAATAAGGACCATCTGGCCTGTCTTGGGGTCAACCAGTTGGCTGATTTACTATAATTTTTATGATCTATCACAAATGTGTCTTGATGAGTAGCTTGCTTCAAAAAATGTCTCCATTCTTCAAAAGCTAATTTGACAGCAAGTAACACCCTATTCCCAACATCATAAGTTCTCTCAGCAGATGAGAATTTTTAGTGAAAAAGACACCTGAGCACAAGTTGGTCAATGATTTTGGACTTCGAGACAATACAGCCACTACCCTGATTTTCGAAGCATCCACCTCCACAATGAATGGCTTCTGGAGATCGGGTTGGATAACAACAGAATCGGTCATAAAACATTTTTTCAATTTATTAAAAACCATGACAGCATCCAGAGATCCAAACCGTAAGATACACCTCAGTAATAGATCAGTAAGAGGTACGCTGACCACAAAAAAAAATTCAACCCATACAGTGGAAAGCTTCAAGAGGAACCTCAAGACCCACCTCTTCCAACAAGCCTACAACCTACAATAGCCCTCAGTCCAGTAGACCACTGCGCAACAAGCTCTGTCCTCACCTATTGTACCATCACCCATTCCCTGTAGACTGTGAGCCCTCGCGGGCAGGGTCCCCTCTCCTCCTGTAGACTGTGAGCCCTCGCGGGCAGGGTCCTATCTCCTCCTGTAGACTGTGAGCCCTCGCAGGCAGGGTCCTCTCTCCTCCTGTAGACTGTGAGCCCTCGCGGGCAGGGTCCTCTCTCCTCCTGTAGACTGTGAGCCCTCGCGAGCAGGGTCCTCTCTCCTCCTGTAGACTGTGAGCCCTCGCGGGCAGGGTCCTCTCTCCTCCTGTAGACTGTGAGCCCTCGCGGGCAAGGTCCTCCATCCTCCTGTACCAGTCTGTCTTGTACTGTTATTGATTGTTGTATGTATACCCTCTTTCACTTGTAAATTGCCATGGAATAAATGGCGCTATAATAATAAATAATAATAATACAGTAAACAATATAAAGCAAAAAATATCGCTCAAATTGCCATTTCTCCTTTGTTGTACTTTCCCTCAAAAATGCTGTAAAAAGTGATCCAAAACTTTGTATGTATCTCAGAGAAGTAAATAAAAAAAGCCTCACACACAATCCTTGACGGAAAATTTAAAAAGTTGCCTCTTTCAAAAAATAGCCAAATAACGTGTGAAATAAAAAAAGCAGAAAAAAAATTAAAACAATTAAAAAAAGAAAGCACCTGCCACGATGGATCTCTGTTTCCAGCCAAGTCCCTCCATAAAATAAACAAAACACGAGTCTGATATGTTAAAGGGTATAAGAAGATACAGTGGCTCTCCACTGGGGTGACAAGGTGGGTACAAAAAGGAATCTGGAGTCCGATATGTAAAGATTATTTGTACGGAAAGTAAATGTATTGTAGTGGTTCTTTGTTGTTGAAAAGAAAAAATGTGGAAAATAAAACATACAAGAATATTAGGTCCAAAAATGAGGCAAAATTGTCTGAATGTCTGAATAATGGAGATTTCTCGAGCTGTTAAAGGGAACCTGTCACCAGATTTGGAGCCTATAAACTGTGGCCACCACCACCGGGCTCTTATGTACAGCATTCTAACATGATGTACAGTACAGACCAAAAGTTTGGACACACCTTCTCACTCTAGAACAACTGTAAAGAGGAGACTTTGTGCAGCAGGCCTTCATGGTAAAATAGCTGCTAGGAAACCACTGCTAAGGACAGGCAACAAGCAGAAGAGACTTGTTTGGGCTAGAGAACACAAGGAATGGAGATTAGACCAGTGGAAATCTGTGCTTTGGTCTGATGAGGCCAAATTTCAGATCTTTGGATCCAACCACCGTATCTTTGTAGAAAAGGTGAACGGATGGACTCTACATGGCAGGTTCCCACCGTGAAGCATGGAGGAGGTGTGATGGTGTGGGGGTGCTTTGCTGGTGACACTGTTTGGGATTTATTCAAAATTGAAGGCATACAGAACCAGCATGGCTCCACAGCATCTTGCAGCGGCGTGCTATTCCATCCGGTTTGCGTTTAGTTGGACCATCATTTATTTTTCAACAGGACATTGACCCCAAACACCCCTCCAGGCTGTGTAAGGGTTATTTGACTAAGAAGGAGAGGGATGGGGTGCTACACCAGATGACCTGGCCTCCACAGTCACCAGACCTGAATGCAATCAAGATGGTTTGGGGTGAGCTGGACCACAGAGTGAAGGCAAAAGGGCCAACAAGTGCTAAGCATCTCTGGGAACTCCTTCAAGACTGTTGGAAAACCATTTCCGGTGACTGCCTCTTGAAGTTTATCAAGAGAATGCCAAGAGTGTGCAAAGCAGTAATCAAAGCAAAAGGTGGCTACTTTGAAGAACCTAGAATATAAGACATATTTTCAGTTGTTTCACACTTTTTTAAGTATTTCATTCCACATGTTTTAATTCATAGTTTTGATTCCTTCAATGTGAATCTACAATTTTCAGAGTCCTGAAAATAAAGAAAACTCTTTGAATGAGGTGTGTCCAATCTTTTGGTCTGTACTGTATATAAGAGTCCAGGCCGCTGTGTAGAACGTAAAAATCACTTTATAATACTCACCTAAACGGTTGCTGCGGTGGAGTTGGATCATATGGGCGTCTCCATTCTCCGGTGCCAGCGCCTTCTCTTTCGTCCATCTTTGTCTTCCTTCTTCTGAAGCCGCGGTGCATGACGCGTCCTACGTCATACACACTTGCCGGCATTGAGGTCCCGCACATGCGCACTACTATACTTTGAACTGCTGCTGTAGCTGTGCTAGATATGAAAATTAGGGAAAACCTCGTCTTTTTTTTCTTAAATTATTTATTAACTGCTAAATAGCTGTACAAGCCATCTATCTATCCATGGCCATCTTTTACACATAAAAAAACATTAATTTCCGTCTCATGGGGGTTTTTTTTCGGACGTGTCACATGTACGGCAAACAAATGTCACACGGATAATCATATAAATGTCCAAAATGGACAGAGCAACACATATGTTTTTTACACAGATGTGTGAAGGGGCCAAAAAAGACAAAACCGCACTTTTCCTTTCTTACATATTCAGGGTTTTACCTTCTGGACGGACAGCGCTGGAGACCTGCAATAATAACATTATCATCAAATATACAAATGTCTTCATTATTCTGCACAGTGTAGTGGAGGGAATATTAGAGAATATATCACTGAGGACATCACTGACTGCGCCTGTCACCACATGGAGAAAGCCTTATTAATATTATTATATCCAAAATAGGAAACCCCTGGATAAGTAATAAGGTGACGTCTTATACAGGAATATGGCTTCATTACATCTGGTGATCGGCTCCATTATAAGAAAAGCTGAGTAAATTCTACAATACATCCATTCCTTTATTCCGGTTTATGGTTATACATTCCTGGTATTATCATTACAAAATATCCAAAAATAACAGACGAGTAATAAAGATAAAAACATTTCTTACATCAGAACTCCCATTGACATCTATGGTATAAAGGTAATTCCACCTGTGAGATCAGAGCGTTCTATCACAGGACAGACGTCACTATTAATGGATTATTATCTATTATCTTCTTATTCTAGACCCCAACTATTATTATTCTGATAATTAATGTGAATATTACTGATCACTATGGTGCGCTGTGATATTATAGGGGAGGAAATAATCACCAATCTGGTGTAGAGTAAGGGAAGAAAACGTCACTCCAGAGACCGGAATTATGAGAAAAGCCCGATAATAAAGGAGTAATAAAGACTTTTACTATTTATAAACGCAAGTGATTCTCAAAAGTTACAGAAATAAAGGGAAGATGTCCAGAAATCCCAGAGGTAACGAGGCGATAAAGGCGGAGTAATGGCGGACGGCGTCACTTACATTTCATTTCCACCAATGACAATCAAATATTCACATTTTACTATTTACTTTGCCTAAGAAGAAAACAAGAATAAAGACCCCATGATCCTACTGATACATTTGTCTATTTTGAACATCTCAATTGATGTCTTAAATATTAAGTCATATAATTTGTTAGTTTCCAATTCACCGGGCTGGCACAACATACCACCCTCAATGATGAGGAGGATTTTGCGAGTTTCTGCTCTAAAAACTCAGAGTAAGCTCAGAGCAGAAACTCTCCAAATCATCCTCAAATACTAAACTTGATTCTCATGATGTAATAATGTACTGATGGTGTTTCTGGTCTTGTATTCATGTAAGTACACCTTTACATATTTCTGCAGCCCTAAGGATTAGTTCAGTATGGCGTTGTGGCCCTCGGACAAAAATATGTTGTTCACCCCAGCAATACACAAACATTATTTCACTCATAGTAGAAGATTCTGCTGACATTACATAATATTTCTAGAGACTTATCATGGATGGATGGAAGCTCATACTTTAAGGACCATAGATAGACCCACCAGATGGATGATATATAGATGATTACATGACATACGTGGGAGGGGGAGCAGGTCCTCCACTCAGGAGATCTGACAGAGGGCCTAATATGAGGTCCTGGGTTCAAATCCCACCAAGGACACCATCTGCAGGGAGTTTGTATGTTCTCCCCGTGTGGGAACAGTGTTGCAAATGTATGTAACGTGCTGTGGAATCAATACTGCTATATAAATGAATACAATTATTATTATAATAATTATTATATATATGCATAACATGTATATTTCATGCAGTTATACTTCTTATTCTAAACACCAATGATTAATATTCTGATAATTATTGTGATTATTATAAGTGGGGAATTAATATTTAAAGCAGTTATACGGATGTAGATATCAGAAGATATAAATCAGTCCGGCAGGGCACAGTACAGGAGCAGGAGCGCAGTCTACACTTAGATTAGCCTGATGATAACTCGCAGAGGTGAGGATAGTTGGGAGTACATGGGAGGGAGAGGAGTGCAGCACTGAGGAGAAGCAAGAGCTGCTGGGAGCTTTATTAGTGAAAGAATAGGACATTTAGCTATGTGAAGGATGGATGGACAGAGGTGAAGAAGGATTTGAAAGAAGAAACAAAGGTACAAGAAAGAAATGTTATATTGGGCATATTCTGTATATTATCATTAAGAATACATGAAATATGCACAGGTAAAACAGGCTATATAATAAAAGGTCTCTACATTAAATTTCTTAGAATGGACAGCAGTATCCTGGCCACACAGACCTCACATCCAGCTTCTATTACTGCGAGGGACACGACCACAGGAGAAGAGTCTGAAAACAGGAGCAGGGTGTAATCCGCATATCAGGAGGTGTAAGAAATAATTACAGAATGAAGATTGTAGCCTAAATCTTAGTGCAACTAAAGGAAAGCACTAACATTTTTATAATCAAGTCAAAAATGTCCATAGCCCATGAGGGGGTTAACGTTGATATGGACAAATTGCCTAGGACTAGAACTCCAGTGCCACCTATTAGTAGTAATCCTGAAAGTCAATATCGACCCATTAACAAGCCTTACCACGTAACTTAAAGGGGTATTCCCATCTCCAATATCCTATCCCAATATGTAGTAGGTGTATCTATAATAATATTGTAATAACTCTGTGTAATGTAGTGGAGAATTTCTGGTCTGACCATAAGAATACCTCAATCCTCTTCACTTACTGTATTCACTCTCCTGCACCTGCTGTTAGATCCTGTCTACACTGCGAGGCTTCTCTGTGTGATAATCATCTGAAAGTTCACAGCAAAGGACCAGAACACGTCCTAACTGATCCCAGCACTTCTCTGGAGAACCGGAAATGTTCTGTCCATAAGAAGATCCTAGAATATTACTGCACTGAGGACGCTGCTTGTATCTGTGTGTCCTGCAGTTTGGCCGGAGAACATCGGGGACATCAAATGGAGATGTTGGATGAGGCCTCTGAGAAGAAGAAGAAGAAACTGAGAAATGTTCTGCAGAAACTGATCACAAATAGAAAGAAAACTGAGGAACGCGTTCAGAGCTTGGAGGAGCGCAGGAGAAAAAGTCCAGAAAAAGCATCTGCAGAAGTCAAGAGAGTCACTGCTCTGTTTATAGACATAATAATGTTCTTATATCAGACGACCTGAAAACTGTGACCTGGACAGGAATAAGACAGAATCGTCCAGAAACAGCAGAGAGATTCCAGGGTTATCAGGTGATGAGCAGGAGGGGATTTACCTCAGGACGACATTACTGGGATGTGGAGATTTGTAGATTAGGGGGGTGGAGAGTGGGGATGTGTTACCCCAGTATAGACAGGGATTTGGTATTCATTGGAGAACTTAAGTCCTGGTGTTTATGTGGATCAGTGTCTAAAAATCAATTTTACTTGAGACATTACAATACATTAATCCCGTTACCTCAGCAGATCTCCAGTAATAGGTTCCGGATGTGTCTGGATTATGAGGCCGGGCAGCTGTCCTTTTATGAGCTGTGTGACCCCATCAGACTCTTACACATCTTCACTACCACTTTCACCGAACCCCTTCATGCTGCATTATATATATGGGGAGGTTCTATAAAGATAGGAGGAGCTGTGAGGAGCCGTAAACGTAGGAGAATGTGCCTGGAGACTGGGGATTAAGGGGCACTTTGCACACTACGACATCGCAGCTGCGATGTCGGTGGGGTCAAATCGAAAGTTACGCACATCCGGAGTCTCTGTCAACATCGTAGTGTGTAAATCCTTTATGATACGATTAACGAGTGCAAAAGCGTCGTAATCATATCATCGGTGTAGCGTCGGTCATTTCCATTAATTGGGAAATACCGATGTTACGATGTTGTTCCTCGTTCCTGCGGCAGCACACATCGCTGTGTGTGAAGCCGCAGGAGCGAGGAACAGCTCCTACCTGCGTCCCAGCCGGTCCCATGCGAAAGGAAGGAGGTGGACGGGATGTTACGCCCCGCTCATCTCCGCCCCTCCGCTTCTATTGGCCGCCTGCCGTGTGACGTCGCTATGACGCCGCACGACCCGCCCCCTTAATAAGGAGGCGGTTCGCCGGCCAGAGCGACATCGCAGGGCAGGTGAGTGCATGTGAAGCTGCCGTAGCGATAATGTTCGCTACGGCAGCTATCACCATGATATCGCAGCTGCGACGGGGGTAGGGACTATCGCGCATGGCATCGCAGCATCGGCTTGCGATGTCGTAGTGTGCAAAGTGCCCCTTAGATGAGTGTCATGCAACTGTGATCTGATCCTGGGATCGGATCACAGCTGCGGGGGAGAGGGAGGGATTCATCTCTTCTCCATTGTAAGCCTGCGCGTATATCGCACTGCAGTTGGATGACATCCAAGTGCAGTTCCATGTTTCTCTTGCACCCATAGACTTGTATGAGTGCCAGTGACACATCTCTCACTGACAATCGCAGCATGCTGCAATTTATTTCTTAGTCCGATTAGGGCTGAGGAAAAACTTGTAGATGTGAGCTGCAGCATTGTCCTACATGGGGCAAAGTGCAATGTGAGATTTTCTGACTGCACTCGTGCGAGTCATACTCTACTGTGACTTTGCCCTAAGGGTGGTTAATGAATAACCAGGCTGCTGATTTGTACAGTGAAGGCACCTAATAAATCTGCAGAACAGCACCTTTATGCCCATACTTTTAGTTTATCATGCCTGATCCTGATGACAGGTTCTCCTTAAGGCTACATTCACACGACCATTCTGCTTTTGCAGTCCGCAAAAAACGGTCTTGTTTTTCCACAGATGCATCCATGTGGCATCCGTGTGACAACCGCATCCGTCCCATTCTGTTCAGTATACGGTCCGTGTGACTTCCGTCTTTTTTTGCATACAGTCCAGGGTATCTAGCCAGATGCTGAGCGCCATATAAAATTTATGGGGAACAGAATCCAGCGCAAAGGGGTAGGAGCAAGCGCTACATACTCACCGATCACTGGCGTGGTTTTCACACTGCTCCCGCAACATCTGTTTGTTCTTCCCGAGGCGGCCGCTCATTAGGCTCATACATATTGACTCCTCCCCTTGTCTGTGATTGGTTACAGCCAGACAGATGTCGCTCATCTTGGGCGCGCGTCTGACTGTAACCAATCACAGCCGTCGGTGGGCGGGTCTATATCATACAGTACAATAAATAAATAATTACAGCCTAAAAATATCAGCTAGCACCTGGTCGAAATTGATGCATCCATTAGATGTGACAGTCCCAGGACTTTACCCAGCTCATCCCAAATGCCCTGGTGTGGTGGAAAACAGGGTACTACATGGGGTTGATACCAGATGTGTAATACCACCTGGCATCAAGCCCTGGGGTTACTGATGTCACGGCGTCTATCAGATACTCGACATTATTGACCCAGTCAGTAATAAAAAAAAAAAAAATAGACGACAAGCTAATTTTTACTTGAAAAAACACTCCCCAAAACATTCCCTCTTTCACCAATTTATTGGAAAGAAAAACAAATCCAGGTTCAGTGTAATGCAATAAGGGGTCTTACAATGATCCATACCCATTGTCCCAGTCAATGAAGAACAGAATGTTCCCCATTGGCTGGGAGAGCAGTGCAGTGACCTGAGCTAACATCATTAGGTCAGCCCAGGTCACCGCAGGGGATGACGATCGCTGACTTCAGGAGGTTAGCTAGGTACATTACTTGGGTGATGAACGCCGCTGCACTCCTGATGTCAGCGCTCGTCACTGACTTCCATTGTCTGCCGCATTCACAAGTGAAGTCTCGCGTGAGCCCATGATGTCACTGCTAGTCACAGTCTCGGGCTGCTCTTGAGACTTGATGTGAGAATGCGGCGGTCATGGAAGTCAGTGACGAACGCTGATGTCAGGAGTGCAGCAGACTTCATCACAGCAGGTAATGAACTTTACTAACCTCCTAATGTCAGCGCTCGTCATCCCACAGCTGCTGACACACTGCAGTGCAAGCAACTGCGGGGCTGGCGCAGGAGCGGGACACAGACTGTAGGGGCACCTGACAGAGGTCACACGGAAGTGCTTCCGTGCGGCTTCAGGGGATTTTGCTGACCCATTGACTTGTATTGAGTCACGGTTCATTATTACGGAACAGAATAGGACATGTACCATAATAACGGAATGGACATACGGCATCCGATGCATTTTTTTTGTAGGAACTGATGCACACGGAAGTGCTACCATGTACCATCCGATCCTACATAAAGGACATTGAAAAGATGGACCTGTCAGTAGGTCCGCAAAAAACAAGAACTGAACAAGACAGACGGAACGGTCATGTGAATGAGCCCTAATGCGTATTCTGTTGTCATCACATATATAAATCAGTGCTGAGTGTGACTTTTTCCATTTTCTCTGCTAGAGCCAGAAAAAACTGTCCCCTGTATATTCGGACAACCAGACTTTTTGTGTTATTTGTTGTGTTAACAGAGAGTTTTTGTCTTGCAGTGACAAGCAGGGTTTTACCAGGTACCAGGAAAACCCCCAGCAGGTGCCACAACACACAGGGTGCACAGGGGCCACAATACAATGGAGGGCTCGGGCGCTAGCGACCCTGTACACTGTACTCCCTGACATCCCTATACGGGTTCCTTGACCAATACAAAATCATCATAGTAATGTCGCGGGCGGAGGAGGGGACGCCGCGCTCTCCCATTGCTCGGGTCCGGCTGCCGCTGCTGCTGCGGCCGCTGCTGCTCGGTGGCTCGAGCGATGGGCCGGATCCCGGGGACTCGAGCGGCGCTCCTCGCCCGTGAGTGAAAAGGGGTTTGGTTTTGGGGATTTATTGTCCGTGACGCCACCCACGGTTGTGGTGATTGTGTGGACACCACCGCTGCTCTGTATGGGGATCCCGGGAACAGTGACAGGGAGCAGCAGAGTTGTTAGTTCTCCCCTCCGTGGGTAGGGGTTGGTTGTCCCGGGGCCCAGTAATGGGGAGGAGGATGAGGGATGGCAGGCCAGGTGCAGGGCCTGGTGAGGTGCAGGGTCGCGGGGGCAGCGCTGTGCCTCACGGCACGGTGGTACTCACTCAGCCTGAGATGGTGACACAGTTCTCGGTAAAACACACGGCTGGAAAGACCGTTCCCACGGACGGCTGCTGTTGCTTTTCCCCGGTAGTTAGCGGTGACTGTCTCTTTCCCTGCACCTTGTGTAACGTTGGTAGCGATGGGTTCCCACCGGTAACCCGCTCCCCGACTTGGATATGAGCCGGAGGAGCCCCTCTTTGCCCGCAGGCGCTGGCCCTGAGAAACTGGTGCCTTGGCGGTGGCGGTATCTCTCTCATACGGTTGGACTGTTGCCTTCAATCGGGACTTAGTTGTTTGGAGACCCGGAGGTCCCCTTCACTGACGGATTTGGCAAATTCACGGCGACTCCTAGCCTTGCCGGGATCCAAAAGGCCCCTGCCAATGGTGCTGGCTTCTCTTTGTATACCGGTCCGGTACCGCCGGGCCACAACCCGTCAACGGTCCTTTCGGCAACCTCCGATCAGCCTCCACTGCAGACGGTCACCGCCGTCTGCTAACCTTGCTGTCTCTGTCCGGGGCACACACCCGGACCAACTTCAGACTGCTCGACTGCTACTTTCCTTCCTTCCACTTTCACCTCTCAAACTCTATCTCTCCACTTCACCTCCTTCTACTTCCTCCTCCAAACTCTAACTTGCTTCCTCTCACTTTCACTTCCAAACTCTATCTGTCTGTGTTTTCCCTCCTCCAGGACTGTGAACTCCTTGGTGGGTGGAGACCAACCGCCTGGCTCCACCCCATGGTGTGGACATCAGCCCCTGGGGAAGGCAACAAGGATTTCTGGTCTAGCTTAGATGTACCTAACCGGGGTGTAGGGTGTGGTGATGTCATTACCTGTGACCCCTGGCTTGCCCAGGGCGTCACATTCCCCCTTAGCAAAATACAGACCGTCCGCGGGCTGCCCGTCCAACACCGGTTTTATTTTTTTTTTCTGAAAAAGATAAGAAACACATACAAGTATACTAACTTCATCCCACATCGGGAGGCACATTCTTAAACGTTACTAAACGGTTTCAAACGGTTACAGCTTCCGCTCTCACCCACCCAAGTAACCTGGCCCTGATGCTGCCCCTAAGAAACAGGCAGCACCCCTTGACCCCAGTCCAGCACCAAGTTACCCGAGCGGGATCTGTCCTTTCCAGGGGACCCACGTGCATGGGGAGCCCCTAGAACACCCAGAGGGTAGCTGTTACATCTCGTGGCTCTCCTGAGGCAAGGACTGAGGCAGTCTCCCATTCCTTGCCTGCCACGAGCACTCCTGCTCAGCAGCGCCGAAGGTCTGCCAGACTGCGCAGTGTGCAGGAGATACCTTCTCAGAGAGGCAGCAGAAGGGCGACACCTAGTGGTTCTCCTGTTACAAGGAGTGAAGCAGTCTCCCATTCCTGGCCTGCCGCAGGTCCTCCTGCTCAGCGGCCCCGAAGGTCTGCGAGGTTGCGCAATGTGCAGAGGTTTACTGCTCAGGGAAGCAGTGAGACTCCCATTATCTCTGCACATTGTGAGACCGAGGATCCCGCCTCTATTTCCCAGAGGCAGGAGGGTGAGCATGTGCTATGCGTGGTGGGTTCTGATTCGCCCACTGACGTCACACGGCTTGATGACAAGGCAGGTGACGTGGTGAATCCTGACTGGCCAGGCTGGGACGTCGTGGACCCTGATTGGGTCAAGTCCGTCATCTCCGCCTCGCGCCCGCCCTTGGGTGGAACGACACCTCCTTAAAAGCTCCTCCTGCCATCATGGCAGCGCGCGACCGTCCTTCTATGTTTGGATGTCTGGCAGCGTGCTGCCACGCCACTGCTCAGGCATTACTGTCTTCTGTGGGCTTGGCCCTTGCTGCTTAGGCAGTACCTCGTTTGCAGGCCGTGTTCCTGCCTTTCTGCTCCGGCAGTATCCCCTTCAACAGGCCGTGTTCCTGTCCCAGGTGAGCTCCTCAAGCCTCCACCGGACTCACCTGGTTATTGAAAGCACACGTGCGTGGGCACCTCTGTGCTACCCTCGTGCCATATTCTCGTGACTTCCACTGGCACACGTGCGTGGGCACCTCTGTGCTTCCCCGTGCAACAGGTACACCGAGCCGTGAGATCCCTGCCATACAACCCTCACGGGTTAGGGCAGATCGGTGTACATAGATCGTCTGTGACATTCCAGACGATCGCTAGCAGCAACCCGCTCACTCTTCACCCACCATAGCGGCGGTCCCTTACACCGCACAGTGGACCTTGACCGGCGGAAGCTGTCCATTTCCCATCTTGGCACGCTTCCCCGGGTCCCCCTCGTAACATTACGGTCGCGCCAAAGGTCTGGCTATAGCTGAAGAGCAGCAGCAGTTGCTGCGTTATGTGCAGCAGTTGGAGTCACGATTGGCAGCAGTGGAGCAGTCTTCCTCCGATAAGACTACTCTGACGACAGTCGCCACCCAGGCGGCTACCCAGGCTGTACTATTGGGTGGAAGGTCTCCTCGCCTTGCGCTTCCAAAGCGCTTTAGCGGCAACAGCTCTGAGTGCCGTGGTTTTATAAACCAGGTTACCACCTTCTTAGAGCTGTCCGCGACTCTTTACGCTACCGAAAAGGCGAAGGTAGCCTTCGTCCAGTCCCTGCTCACAGGGAGAGCGCTGAAGTGGTCCACGCCGTTGTGGGAGCGCGGAGATCGTGTGGTGAATAACTTACCAGCTTATCTTGGGGCCATGAGAATGGTGTTCCTCGGGCCTCAAGTCACCCACGATTCTGCGCTGCGCCTCCTACGACTTCGGCAAGGGTCCGCTTCAGTCGGGGACTTTGCTGTACACTTTAGGACACTTGCCGCAGAGCTGGACTGGCCGGATAAGGTCCTTGTCCCTGTGTTTTGGGAGGGCCTGGCAGGGTTTGTCAAAGACGCACTGGCCACACGTGAGGTGCCTGCCACTTTAGAGTCCTTGATTCAGGTTGCCTCTCGCATAGACATCCGCCAGGCGGAGCGAAGGCTCGAGGCCTCTTCAGCACCCACGTCTTCTCGGCCTAAAAAGCGTCTGACTCCCGTCTTCCATCAGACAGGTCTCCCAGCCAGCCCTGTAGGCGACTCCGTGGAGTCAATGGAGGTGTCCAAGGTGGTCTCCTCTGCCCCAGGTTCTCGGTCTTGTGTCATCTGCTTTTCCTGTGGGCAGAGGGGACACATAGCTACCCGATGTCCCAAACCGTCGGGAAAAAGACAGCGTCTAGTTTCTATCAGAGGGGGGACTCTAGACGCTACCTCTCCCTCTAGGTTGACTATCAGCGCCCAGTTGCAGTTCGGCACTACTCTCTTCTCTGCCCTGGCTTGCTTGGACTCAGGCGCTGAAGGCAATTTCATCTCGACCTCCCTGGCAACCCGATACTCAGTTTTCCTGGTTCTGTTGCCAAAGCCACTCAGGGTCCGGGTAGTCGACGGGTCCATACTACTCGATCCTATCACCCAGATCACTATCCCTCTCAGGATGGATGTACCACCGGGACACCGTGAGCAGGTGTCCTTCCTGGTGCTTCCAGGGGGGACGGATGAGATCCTACTGGGCCTTCCCTGGTTGAGACAGCATGCTCCTATACTCAACTGGGCAACAGGGGAGATCTCATCCTGGGCAGGATCCTGTAGAGAGCACCTTGTGACTACCGAACCACCCACTACCATTAGGTCGGTTGGGTCCTCAGAGAATACAGGGGGGCCGGGTTTACCGACACCTTATGAGGCCTACAGGGATGTCTTTTCCAAAAGGGCCGCAGATACTCTTCCTCCCCACCGGCCATATGATTGCCGAATAGACCTCAAGCCAGGCTCCGAGCCCCCTAGGGGCAGAGTGTATCCACTCTCTGCTCCAGAGACGGAGGCTATGTCCAAATATATTTAGGACAGCCTGGCGAAGGGGTTCATTCGCAAGTCTATTTCTCCGGCTGGTGCAGGGTTCTTTTTTGTGCAGAAGAAGGAAGGGGATCTGCGCCCCTGTATCGATTACAGGGGATTAAATGCAATCACGATCAAGAACAAATACCCTTTGCCCCTCATTACTGAGCTATTTGATCGATTCCGCGGGGCAAAGGTCTTCACAAAGCTGGATCTACGCGGGGCATATAATCTAGTGCGAGTCCGGTGAGTGGAAGACCGCCTTTAACACCAGGGACGGTCACTACGAGTATCTAGTAATGCCCTTCGGACTCTGCAATGCCCCCGCCGTATTTCAAGACTTTGTGAATGACATTTTCCGGGATTTGTATCTTTCCGTGGTTGCATACCTGGATGACATTCTTATCTTCTCCCCCGATCTTACCACCCATCGGAGGGATGTCATCCGAGTACTTAAGAGGCTCCGCACCCATTCGCTATATGCTAAGCTGGAAAAGTGCGTTTTTGAACGGGAATCCTTGCCGTTCCTGGGGTACATCGTGTCCAGTCAGGGGTTAGCAATGGATCCGGGGAAGTTGGAGACAGTGATGAACTGGCCTGAGCCCTGCTCGCTGAAGGCGAACCAGTGATTCTTGGGGTTTATCAATTATTATCGCCAGTTCATTCCCAACTTCTCGACGGTGGCAGCACCCATCATTGCCCTTACCCGCAAGGGCGCTAATCCCAAAGCATGGACACGAGAAACGGTAGAGGCATTTCACACTCTCAAAACTCACTTCTCCAGAGCTCCCATCCTTCATCGTCCAGACATCTCCAAACCCTTCCTATTAGAGGTAGACGCCTCTTCGGTCGGTGCAGGTGCAGTCCTGTACCAGAAAAACGAACGAGGAAGGAAGCATCCTTGTTTCTTTTTCTCCAAGACTTTTTCTCCGGCCGAGAGGAACTACTCCATAAGGGATAGGGAGTTACTGGCGATGAAACTAGCATTCCAGGAATGGCGGCATCTCCTGGAGGGTGCGAAGCATCCATTTGAGGTATTTTCTGACCACAAAAACCTCACATACCTCCAGACAGCACAACGCCTGAACCCAAGGCAGGTCCGTTGGTCTTTATTCTTCTCCCGGTTCCGCTTTATTATCCGCCACCTGGCCGGTGAGAAGAACGTACGGGCCGATGCCTTGTCACGTTGTATGGTTGTGTTGGAGGAGGACGAGGAGGAGCCTCGTCTTATACTACCCCCGGACAGCTTGAGGATGGTCACTCCCACTTCTTTGGACCAGGTACCACCTGGCAAAACCCTCGTTCCCCCTGAACTACGGAACGAGGTGCTATCGTGGGCCCATGCCTCCAAGGTCGGGGGTCACTTCGGGGTCAAAAGGACCAGAGACCTGGTGACCAGGCATTATTGGTGGCCGAGACTACCCCAGGACATACAGGAATATGTGGGAGCCTGTATGTCGTGTGCTCGGAATAAGCCGTCCCGTCAGAGACCGGCAGGTCTTCTTCACCCACTGCCAGTGCTGGATCGTCCCTGGGAAGTGGTAGGGATGGACTTCCTGGGAGATCTGCCCAAGTCAGCAGGGCACAGGGTCGTATGGGTCATCACGGACCACTTCTCTAAAATGGTCCACTTGGTGCCTCTACCACAACTTCCGACGTCACGTGCTCTCGCCACCTTGTTCATTCGGCATGTATTTAGGTTGCATGGCATGCCTGACAAGGTGGTGAGCGACCGAGGTCCCCAGTTCGCGTCTCGCTTCTGGAGAGAGCTCTGTAAGCTCCTGCAGATAGAGCTGAACATCTCCTCCGCATACCATCCCGAGACCAATGGACTAGTGGAGAGGACTAATCAGACCTTGGTAACTTACCTCCGCCATTTTATCTCCGCGCACCACGACAACTGGGCTAACCTCCTTCCTTGGGCCGAATTTGCCATTAACAATTCGGTCCATGAATCCTCTGGCCAGACTCCGTTCCTACTCAATAACGGACAACATCCCAGAATCCCGGTTCCGATGCCCATTACGTCACCCGATACTAGAGTGGAGGATTGGGCGTCCAAGGCCCGGGAGATCTGGGATGACACCCAAGAGGCTCTTAAGAGGGCTAAAGACCGGATGGTGACAACGGCTGATGTTCGCCGTCGCCCTGCACCATCCTTCGCCCCTGGTGACCTAGTATGGCTGTCCTCTAAGAATGTTAACCTACGGGTACAGGCAGCCAAATTCGCCCCTAGGTATCTGGGTCCATTTAAAGTACTACAGCAGGTAAACCCGGTGGCATACCGACTCCAGCTCCCTCCACGCTGGGCTATAGCAAACACCTTTCACGTGTCCCTCCTGAAACCCGTACGACTTAATAAATTCTCGGGGTCCCTGCCGGCTCAAACCGACTCCCTGTCCGATGACCCTGAGGTGGCAAAACTTGTGGAGACAAAAGTCATACAGGGCAAGAGGTACTACCTCGTGGAGTGGGCCGGTCGTGGTCCAGAGCATAGATCCTGGGAGTTGGAGGATCATATCTGCGCCCCGGGGTTGATAGCGGCCTTTGAGCACGGACAAGGGGGGAGGCCTAGACGGGGGGGTAATGTTACATCTCGTGGCTCTCCTGAGGCAAGGACTGAGGCAGTCTCCCATTCCTTGCCTGCCACGAGCACTCCTGCTCAGCAGCGCCGAAGGTCTGCCAGACTGCGCAGTGTGCAGGAGATACCTTCTCAGAGAGGCAGCAGAAGGGCGACACCTAGTGGTTCTCCTGTTACAAGGAGTGAAGCGGTCTCCCATTCCTGGCCTGCCGCAGGTCCTCCTGCTCAGCGGCCCCGAAGGTCTGCGAGGTTGCGCAATGTGCAGAGGTTTACTGCTCAGGGAAGCAGTGAGACTCCCATTATCTCTGCACATTGTGAAACCAGGATCCCGCCTCTATTTCCCAGAGGCAGGAGGGTGAGCATGTGCTATGCGTGGTGGGTTCTGATTCGCCCACTGACGTCACACGGCTTGATGACAAGGCAGGTGACGTGGTGAATCCTGACTGGCCAGGCTGGGACGTCGTGGACCCTGATTGGGTCAAGTCCGTCATCTCCGCCTCGCGCCCGCCCTTGGGTGGAACGACACCTCCTTAAAAGCTCCTCCTGCCATCATGGCAGCGCGCGACCGTCCTTCTATGTTTGGATGTCTGGCAGCGTGCTGCCACGCCACTGCTCAGGCATTACTGTCTTCTGTGGGCTTGGCCCTTGCTGCTTAGGCAGTACCTCGTTTGCAGGCCGTGTTCCTGCCTTGCTGCTCCGGCAGTAACCCCTTCAACAGGCCGTGTTCCTGTCCCAGGTGAGCTCCTCAAGCCTCCACCGGACTCACCTGGTTATTGAAAGCACACGTGCGTGGGCACCTCTGTGCTACCCTCGTGCCATATTCTCGTGACTTCCACTGGCACACGTGCGTGGGCACCTCTGTGCTTCCCCGTGCAACAGGTACACTGTTACGGGGGGCTGTCTGATAATAACCGAAAGGAGTATCAGACAGTCAGGGTCCACCGTGCAAAGACTTTGCTGCAGACTATGGCAGAGTGCAATACCTCTGTTAACTCACAGAAGGATATAATAAGAAAGTAAAGCAATTCCTCCCTTACTTGGAGGGTGTGTGGAATGAGCTCTGTTAATAATCACAGAGACAAAGGCAATGTGTGCGAAATGGCACCTACCTAGGTCCGCTCTTCTAGTGGTGCAAAAGAGACGAACAGCAGCGTAAGCCGCACAAAGCTCCTACCTGCGTTCGCTCCACTAGTGTGCGAGGACACGAACCACTAGATATGGCACCTGCCTAGGTCCGCTCTTCTAGTGGTGCAAAAGAGACGAACAGCAGCGTAAGCCGCACAAAGCTCCTACCTCTGTTCGCTCCCCTAGTGTGCGAGGATACGAACAACTGCCAGACGCAGTATAAGGAACGTTACCCTAGCGGCAACGTCCACCTACGAGTAGAATCACAAGGCCCAGCCAGACCATGTGCCTCAGGCACCTGCCTATGTCCGCTCCCCTAAGAGGTAAGGATACGGACAGCAGCCGAAGCTGTAAGGTATAAGAACGCTACCCTGCCGGTAGCGCTCACCTAGCATAGACAGAGGAATGCCTAGAGGAACGCGCACAGAGCGTCTACTCATATGCATGAACCAAGAGGACTGAGCACCATGCGGCGTGTGTCAGGGTCTTATATAGACTCTGTGCCTCATCCAAGATGGAGGACACCAGAGCCAATCCGCTGCCAGAATGACAGGAGTGACGTCATGCTGGCCTATCACCGAGCAAGACGTCACAAGCACATGACCAGCGACCAATCGGCATAGAAGGTGTCAGAGACATGTGACCTCGTGTCAGCGATGATGTCACCCGCACATGTGCAATGGCTCCAAGATTGGACTTAGTCTCCGGCGCTCGCACATGTGCAGTAGCAAGAAATCTGGACTTAGTCTCCAGCGCTCGCACATGTGCAGTAGCAAGAAATCTGGACTTAGTCTCCAGCGCTCGCACATGTGCAGTAGCAAGAAATCTGGACATAGTCTCCAGTGCTCGCAGCAACCGTAACAGTACCTCCCCCTCAAGGGCCCCCCTCCCGGCGACGCACGTAATCGGCAACTAAGTCGGGAGCATGGACAGCCTCCTCAGGCTCCCAAGAGCGATGTTCCGGGCCATAGCCCTCCCAATCTATCAAGAAGAACCTGCGCCCTCTAACCATCTTAGAACCAACTATGGCTCGTACCTCATAGCTAGAGCGAGAGGAATCAGAGGCAGGAGAGTGCACTTCACGAGCGTGAGGTAAAATAGCCGGCTTTAGCAGTGAGACATGGAATTTGTCATGAATCCTAAGATGGACAGGTAACTTCAATTGATAGACTACAGGATTTACCTGTCGAAGAACCTCATAAGGACCCAGGAAGCGAGGAGCAAATTTGACAGAGCTCACTCTAAGTCTCACGTGTTTTGCAGAGAGCCACACAAAGTCCCCTGGAGAAAAGACAGGAGCCGGGCGACGAAACCGATCGGACACCGTCTTCATACGGTCCTTAGCTGCTTGGATCGACTCTTGAGTCCGATCCCAAACCTCTCTGGCATTAGTTGCCCAGTCGGCCACAAGAGGAGGAGGTGCAGCAGCGGGAAACGGTACCGGTACCCTAGGGTGTTGCCCATTATTGAGTATGAACGGTGTCTGCCCAGTGGCCTCAGCCAGCGAATTGTTAAGGGCAAATTCTGCCCAGGGTAGGAGGGAGGACCAGTTATCGTGGTTCTCAGCAACAAAGTGTCGAAGGTATATAATCATAGATTGATTGGTACGTTCAACCAAACCATTAGTCTCCGGATGGTATGCCGAAGAGAGATTCAACTCAATTTGCAGAAGGCTACAAAGATCTCGCCAGAAACGGGAAGTAAATTGCGGGCCTCTATCACAAATGATACGATCTGGCATCCCGTGAAGCCTAAAGACATGCTTGAGGAATAGTTTGGCTAGTACCCTGGAAGATGGGATTCTCGATAACGGTACGAGATGAACCATCCGGGAGAAATGGTCCGTAATGACCCACACAAATCTATGTCCCTGTGAACATGGAAGATCACCCACAAAGTCCATGCCTACCACCTCCCATGGTCTATCTGGCACTGGTAAAGGATGCAAGAGCCCAGCCGGTCTCTGCCGTAATGGACGGTTGCGAGCACACGAGTAGCAGGAACCGACATATCTCTTGACGTGGCTGGCTAAGTGTGGCCACCAATACCACCTCTCCAGTAACTCTCGTGTCCGCCTAATACCAAAATGCCCACCCACCTTTGAGGTGTGGGCCCATGACAGTATATCATTCTGTCGATCAGGCGGAACAAAGGTCTTGCCCGGTGGGATTTGGTCTAACGTCACAGGGGAGAGCGTATGAAAAACCCTGGAGGGAAGGATAAGACGAGGTTCGTCAATCTCTTCCTGGGTAGAAAGCATAGAGCGAGACAGGGCGTCTGCCTTGTTATTCTTACTCCCAGACAGATAGTTGATGGAGAAGTGAAAGCGGGAGAAAAACAAGGACCAGCGGGCTTGGCGAGGATTCAGACGCTGAGCGGTTTGTAAGTACGTCAGATTCTTATGGTCTGTATAGACTTGGAAAGGATGTTTCGCTCCCTCCAGCAAGTGACGCCACTCCTCCAAGGCTAATCTCAAGGCGAGCAGTTCCCTATCCCCAATGGTATAGTTTCTCTCTGCCGGTGAAAAGGTTTTAGCAAAGAAGAAACACGGCCTTTTTCTACCTGCACCATTCTTTTGATACAAGACCGCACCAGCACCCACTGAAGAGGCATCAACCTCTAAGAGGAAGGGCTTATTCTCATCGGGTCTTTGAAGAACGGGAGCAGTTGAAAAGTGTCTTTTTACTGTCTCAAAAGCCTGAGATGTCTCAGTAGACCAGGCTTTGGGATTAGCACCTTTCTTAGTCAAGGCCACCAAAGGGGCCACCAAAGTAGAAAAATGGGGTATGAACTGCCTGTAATAATTTATGAATCCTAAGAAGCGTTGCACCGCCTTCAAGGAATGAGGTTCGGACCATTGCAGGACAGCAGAGAGCTTCGCAGGATCCATAGCCAGACCCTCTTGTGAGATAATGTAACCCAAAAAAGGCAATGAGGACTGCTCAAATACACATTTCTCGAGTTTAGCAAACAATGAGTGCTCCCTTAAACGGGAAAGGACACGAACGACATCCTGACGATGAGTCTCCAGATCAGGAGAAAAAATCAGGATGTCGTCCAGATACACCACTACTGAGGATAACAGTAAATCCCTGAACACATCGTTTACGAAGTCCTGAAATACTGCGGGTGCATTACATAACCCAAAAGGCATGACGAGGTATTCATAGTGACCGTCTCGGGTGTTAAAAGCGGTCTTCCATTCGTCACCCTTTCGAATTCGTACCAAGTTATACGCACCCCGCAGATCCAACTTCGTAAAAACTTGAGCTCCTCTCAGTCTGTCAAAGAGCTCCGAAATTAAAGGTAATGGGTATTTGTTCTTTATTGTGATTGCGTTGAGACCCCTGTAATCTATGCAGGGACGCAAATCACCCTCTTTCTTCCGAACAAAGAAAAACCCAGCTCCCGCGGGAGAGACAGACTTACGAATGAACCCCTTCTCTAAACTCTCTCTTATATAGGTCGACATGGCCTCCGACTCAGGTATCGACAGGGGGTAAACCCTGCCTTTAGGTGGAACCGAACCTGGGATAAGGTCTATGGCACAGTCATACGGCCTATGGGGTGGAAGAACCTCAGCACCCTGTTTGGAGAACACGTCAGCGAAATCCAAATAGGGTGTAGGTATGGGAGAGAGATCAGTTGATGCAACCGCAACGACCTTAGGTGGTAAGGGAAGGCATCGGGACTGACATTTCGAACCCCAACTAATAATGCTGTCAGACTCCCAGTCAATGTGAGGAGTATGAGTCCGAAGCCATGGAAGACCCAGAAGGACGTCGTCTATACCCTCAGGCAAAACAAGAAAAGAAATCTCCTCTATGTGACCCTGAGACAGGGAAAGGCGCAAGGGAACTGTCCTCAATGTAATGGAGTCAGACAACATAGTTCCATTAACAACACGGACAGGAATAGGCGCCTCTAACATGATAGAGGGAATATTGTGTCCCTTTACAAATCCTGAGGACACAAAAATCCCGTCAGCTCCGGAATCCACAAAAGCCATAATAGGCCATGTATTCTCAGATAACGAGAGCTGACCTGGGATACAACACTTAGAGGGTGCAGAAGACGTCTCTAGTAACCCCCCTCTAATGGTTACTAGGCCAGGGAGTTTCCCTGACGACTAGGACACTTGTTGGCATAGTGCCCAGCCTGACGACATACATAACATATAGGAGGACCAGACTTGCGTAGTCTGGAAAACGTATGACCTAACTCCATAGGAGTGGGAGATGTTTCAGATGCTGAGGAAGATGGTAGTGGACCCTCAACAACTGGAATAGCCCGATGCTTAGGGCGTGAGGAAGAGACCTCGAGTCTACGTTCCTTATGGCGTACATCGATCCTCGTTGCTACTGTGATCAAGTCCTCCAGAGAAGCAGGGACCTCACGAGTAGCAAGGGCATCCTTGACATAGCCTGCCAACCCTCTCCAGAAGATAGGAATCAACACCTTCTCTGGCCAATCTAGTTCTGCCACCAGAGTTCTAAAAGCAATGGCATAAGAACTAGTGGATAACGAACCCTGAGATAGATCTAACAGTCTCAGGGCCGCATCATGGGTAACCTGCGGACCCATGAATACCGCCTTAAGAGCATCAAGAAAGTCTTGATGTCTCAGAGTAACACATCAGAGCGCTCCCATAGGGGAGTCGCCCATTCTAAGGCTTTGTCCTGAAGTAAGGAGATGATAAAGCCTACTCTGGACCTCTCCGTAGAGAAGCGAGAAGAGTTGACCTCTAGGTGTATCTGACACTGACTAATGAAACCACGACATGATCTGGCATCGCCAGAATATCTGTTTGGCAGAGCAAGTCGAGGATCATGTGCAGATGTCACCATGGTCTGAGGTTTATCCTCTATACTCTTGAGCCGTGACTCAAGTACTTGTATGTAACGGTGTAACTGCTGATATTCTGCCATAACTGCCAGACCCTTGGCTCAGTCCTAATGTTACGGGGGGCTGTCTGATAATAACCGAAAGGAGTATCAGACAGTCAGGGTCCACCGTGCAAAGACTTTGCTGCAGACTATGGCAGAGTGCAATACCTCTGTTAACTCACAGAAGGATATAATAAGAAAGTAAAGCAATTCCTCCCTTACTTGGAGGGTGTGTGGAATGAGCTCTGTTAATAATCACAGAGACAAAGGCAATGTGTGCGAAATGGCACCTACCTAGGTCCGCTCTTCTAGTGGTGCAAAAGAGACGAACAGCAGCGTAAGCCGCACAAAGCTCCTACCTGCGTTCGCTCCACTAGTGTGCGAGGACACGAACCACTAGATATGGCACCTGCCTAGGTCCGCTCTTCTAGTGGTGCAAAAGAGACGAACAGCAGCGTAAGCCGCACAAAGCTCCTACCTCTGTTCGCTCCCCTAGTGTGCGAGGATACGAACAACTGCCAGACGCAGTATAAGGAACGTTACCCTAGCGGCAACGTCCACCTACGAGTAGAATCACAAGGCCCAGCCAGACCATGTGCCTCAGGCACCTGCCTATGTCCGCTCCCCTAAGAGGTAAGGATACGGACAGCAGCCGAAGCTGTAAGGTATAAGAACGCTACCCTGCCGGTAGCGCTCACCTAGCATAGACAGAGGAATGCCTAGAGGAACGCGCACAGAGCGTCTACTCATATGCATGAACCAAGAGGACTGAGCACCATGCGGCGTGTGTCAGGGTCTTATATAGACTCTGTGCCTCATCCAAGATGGAGGACACCAGAGCCAATCCGCTGCCAGAACGACAGGAGTGACGTCATGCTGGCCTATCACCGAGCAAGACGTCACAAGCACATGACCAGCGACCAATCGGCATAGAAGGTGTCAGAGACATGTGACCTCGTGTCAGCGATGATGTCACCCGCACATGTGCAATGGCTCCAAGATTGGACTTAGTCTCCGGCGCTCGCACATGTGCAGTAGCAAGAAATCTGGACTTAGTCTCCAGCGCTCGCACATGTGCAGTAGCAAGAAATCTGGACTTAGTCTCCAGCGCTCGCACATGTGCAGTAGCAAGAAATCTGGACTTAGTCTCCAGCGCTCGCACATGTGCAGTAGCAAGAAATCTGGACATAGTCTCCAGTGCTCGCAGCAACCGTAACATACACCGAGCCGTGAGATCCCTGCCATACAACCCTCACGGGTTAGGG
This sequence comes from Anomaloglossus baeobatrachus, assembly GCF_048569485.1. Lineage (NCBI taxonomy): Eukaryota > Metazoa > Chordata > Amphibia > Anura > Aromobatidae > Anomaloglossus > Anomaloglossus baeobatrachus. Next base: position 13,463,434 of record NC_134356.1, on the reverse strand, counting down.
CGGACCGGTGTACATAGATCGTCTGTGACATTCCAGGCGATCGCTAGCAGCAACCCGCTCACTCTTCACCCACCATAGCGGCGGTCCCTTACACCGCACAGTGGACCTTGACCGGCGGAAGCTGTCCATTTCCCATCTTGGCACGCTTCCCCGGGTCCCCCTCGTAACAGGTAGCCACCGGTTCCGTTGGTGGCTGGGCCCCAGCCTGCTCCACTGCGGGCCCTCCCTCCAATCTGCCTCTCCGGAGGCGGTAACGGTGGAAGCTGCAACAACAACATTATTTATTTACAAGCCACTAAGTTTGTGGTTGCCCTGCAAGTTCACGGGCCTGTCCGTAAGGAGTCCCTTACGCAACCTTAGACGGTCCCCACGGGGACAACGGTGCCGACAACGACCGGTTCAATCAGCAATAATCAGGTTAACTTAGGTTGATCACTCATTTTCAAAAACTTTCAAAAACCTTTAAAACTTTTAACACACATGGGTGGTCCCAACGGGGACAACTTTTAGGCGGGGGACCGCCGGCTTAGCAGTCCATCCTCAATCGCGGGGCTCTAGTGCCACCTTCACATGGTGCACCGCTGTGGACCCCGATGGTAGCTCGCTGCGGGTGATCTTCCTCCATATTCATGCGGGCATGCACATCCGCTCTACACCGCTCTCGGGCATCGATCTCCCTGCGCAGCTGCCGTTGCCGCCGCTCCCAGCCGGAAGCACTTTCTGTTTGCTCCGGTTCAGCGTGTGCGGGGGACGGACCCAGCCAGAGTCCCTCCGTGTCGGCTACGACCGGCACCTTCAGTAATGAGGGACCCCGCTGTGACATGGCCTGCTCTGCTTCCTGGCAGCTGCAACCCCGCCGTGCCTCCGGTGCATCTTTGCTGACGGCCTCAGCCTTCGGCTTCTTCCATGGAAGCGGATCAGGGCGGTCATGAGCTTCTGCTGCAGGTCGGTCCGCCGGAGCGGATTGGCAGAGTACCGCTACCGGTGGTGGTGCTAGCGGGCCTAGTGGCGGGGCAGCAGCAGCCAACACGGGTAGCGGGGGAGGTAGCAGGGCGAGCGTGTATGGACCGGGTCCCTCAGCCGCGATGACCGACCCGCTAGGGGTACAGGGGCGTGGGTCACTTACCCTCCCTTCCAAGACTCCCTCCACCTCGCGTCTCCGTATGACCGCCACCACTTCCGCCATGTCGGCCTCCCACTCCTCCAGGAGGAGCTGCATGCGGACCTGCAGACGGCTGCTTAGCTGGACGGTCCGGACTTCCACCCACGCTGCGGGGCCAGGCGCGGGGACCACGGTGTTGTCGGTCGGACTCAGCATCTTTAGCAGCGGCCTCTTCCAGGAACCAGTCAATGGCCGCAGGGTCCTGGCGTCCCTGCTTCTATAGCCGCACTCACATGCGACCAGTTGTCATTTCGTCCCCCTTAGCCTCTTTCCGGCTCCTCCTCTATCGGGGTGGGGATTTGACCTTCGCGCCTCCACTACTCGAGGAGACACTCGAGCGGGAACTTTTCGCGCCAAAGATTGCGGCTTCTGAAATTTTTCGGCCGGACACCTCCGGCGGTAACAAGGCGCACCTCTACCCAACAGCAGAGCGGTAAGATCCTGTTCGTGACGCCAAGTTGTCGCGGGCGGAGGAGGGGACGCCGCGCTCTCCCACTGCTCGGGTCCGGCTGCCGCTGCTGCTCGGTGGCTCAAGCGATGGGCCGGATCCCGGGGACTCGAGCGGCGCTCCTCGCCCGTGAGTGAAAAGGGGTTTGGTTTTGGGGATTTATTGTCCGTGACGCCACCCACGGTTGTGGTGATTGTGTGGACACCACCGCTGCTCTGTATGGGGATCCCGGGAACGGTGACAGGGAGCAGCAGAGTTGTTAGTTCTCCCCTCCGTGGGTAGGGGTTGGTTGTCCCGGGGCCCAGTGATGGGGAGGAGGATGAGGGATGGCAGGCCAGGTGCAGGGCCTGGTGAGGTGCAGGGTCGCGGGGGCAGCGCTGTGCCTCACGGCACGGTGGTACTCACTCAGCCTGAAACGGTGACACAGTTCTCGGTAAAACACACGGCTGGAAAGACGGTTCCCACGGACGGCTGCTGTTGCTTTTCCCCGGTAGTTAGCGGTGACTGTCTCTTTCCCTGCACCTTGTGTAACGTTGGTAGCGATGGGTTCCCACCGGTAACCCGCTCCCCGACTTGGATATGAGCCGGAGGAGCCCCTCTTTGCCCGCAGGCGCTGGCCCTGAGAAACTGGTGCCTTGGCGGTGGCGGTGTCTCTCTCATACGGTTGGACTGTTGCCTTCAATCGGGACTTAGTTGTTTGGAGACCCGGAGGTCCCCTTCACTGACGGATTTGGCAAATTCACGGCGACTCCTAGCCTTGCCGGGATCCGAAAGGCCCCTGCCAATGGTGCTGGCTTCTCTTTGTATACCGGTCCGGTACCGCCGGGCCACCACCCGTCCACGGTCCTTTCGGCAACCTCCGATCAGCCTCCACTGCAGACGGTCACCGCCGTCTGCTAACCTTACTGTCTCTGTCCGGGGCACACACCCGGACCAACTTCAGACTGCTCGACTGCTACTTTCCTTCCTTCCACTTTCACCTCTCAAACTCTATCTCTCCACTTCACCTCCTTCTACTTCCTCCTCCAAACTTTAACTTGCTTCCTCTCACTTTCACTTCCAAACTCTATCTGTCTGTGTTTTCCCTCCTCCAGGACTGTGAACTCCTTGGTGGGTGGAGACCAACCGCCTGGCTCCACCCCCTGGTGTGGACATCAGCCCCTGGGGAAGGCAACAAGGATTTCTGGTCTAGCTTAGATGTACATAACCGGGGTGTAGGGTGTGGTGATGTCATTACCTGTGACCCTTGGCTTGCCCAGGGCGTCACAGTAATAGTTAGGGCGCTGCAAAAGGAAGCAAAATGGGGGTAAGAGTAGGATAAATGCCCTGGAAACAAATGTGGATAGGGAATACATTAAAAAAATAAAAGTGGGCTCCGCCCTATTTATGATAATCTGCCAAGGTAAAGCAGACAGCTGGGGGCTGAAATTATCAGACTGGGAAGGTCCAGGTTTTTTTGTCTCCTAGCAGCCTGACAATAACAGCCTGCCCCTGAAGTGGTACACCAACTCTGGCACTTTGCCCAGCTTTTCACGATTGGCCGGTGCGGGGTCAATCATGGTAATGCTTGTTAGATTGATTTCAGCTGTGAATTGACAGCTGGCATCAAGGCCAGGGGCTAGTAATGGGTAGGCTTCTATCAAACACCCCCTAGCAAGCGTAGGGGTAAACAAAACACAGAAAAAAAAGTTTATTTGAATAATCACTCCACCACACTCACAAATTTATTAATTAAGAAGAAATCCTGAAAGTTGCAACGTAATCCAATAGTGTAATGGCTCATGATGTCCATTGATTCCTATAGAGTGTCGTTATAAGAACTTTCTCAGAACACAGCTCCATAGGTCACTGCCGGACAGCAGCAGCCCGGAATTTCTCAATAACCATGGTCCTTCCCAGCCTGATATTACCAGCCCTCAGCTGTTTTCTGAAGCCAATGCCTTTTATATTATTTATTTAAATATTTTTTTAAAAAAAGATGTCGTATCCCCTCTAATTTTGATAACCAGCCAAGGTAAAGCAGACAGCTGAGGATTTCATCCTGCAGTTGTCTGCTTTCCCTGCACTGGTTATCAGAAATAGGCATTTCATTTGTTTTTCTTTATTGTTCACAGCCATCTACAGGCAATTTCCGAATGTAATAAAGCTTGTTGATTGGCTGCACTGCAGCCTTTCAAGAGTACCCAAACTCCAAACTCAGACACAGACTTTTTTATCATCCCTAGTCATCGAAACATTTCAGAAGTTTAGATATGTGGGGATGGAAGCTGAGACCTGAATCTATCGGTCAACTTTCATGTTGCAATTTCAAAGAAGAAACAAAAAAACAGCATGTACAGCAATAAAGGCCACCCTAATTAATGCTTGGCTGAACCCCAAATTAATACGTAGTTGCACCCCGTTTGGCATTGTTGACAGCCTCCAAACATTTCTTGTACTTCTCCTCTGGTATTTTCTCCCATTCTTCCTTTGAAGTTTATTCAAGCTCAATGATTGTTTGCAGGGTTCTTTTACCCAATTGCAGATCTCAGCTCATCCCAAAGATTTTCAATGGGATTGAGGTCAGGACACATTGCTGGCCATTTTAAAACAATTGTTGTCTTTTCAACCATTTTTGTACTTTTGGATGAGTGTTTTGGGCCATTGCCTTGCTGGAGGACCCATGATCTTCGACTCAAACCAAGTTTTCTTACATTGGGTAGGACATTTCACTCTAAAACCTTTTGATAATTCTCTGATTTCATGATTCCTGTGAAACGGTCAAGGCCTCCAGTACGAGACGCAGTAAAGCAGCCCCACAGCGTTATGGATCCCCCACCATGCTTAACTGTTGGTAGAGTGTTGTTTTCATTAAAAGGTTTATTGTGTCATCTGTAAACAAACTTTTGCTTTGCCAAAAAGGTCTATTTTTGTTTCATCTGTCCACAGAACGTTTTCTAAAAGGGATTGTGGTTTGTCAGGGTTCTCTTTGGCAAAGATCAGTCACTCGTTTTTATGTGTTTTCTTCAGCAATGGTTTCTTTTTTGGCCTTCACCCACAAAGCTCTGCTTGGTTTAGTGTGCTGTGTATGGTAGTTGTTGAAACCAAGACCCCAGACTGTTCCTGGTTGGCCGTCAGGTCTTTGGATGTTTGACGTGGTGTTTTTTCCACCATTCGCAACAACCTTCGAAAACATCTCTTGTCAATTTTCCTCTTTCCCCCACTCACAGAATCAGGTAGACAGTGAAGCAATATAATAGCAGCAGAAGGAAAACAAACTTTACATTCAGAGACACAGTGCAGCCACCACATCATATGACCAGACTACAGAGTTATGGACAGAGCTACAGACGGCAGGAAGTAACACAATGGGTTACTTACTGCAGATGTTCCTGAGTTCTGGTCTGCTCAAAGGTCTGTAGTTCGGTGACGATATTGTAGTGCCATCAGTCTCTACCAACATAACTGTCACAGCAACAATCTATAGACTTTCAGACTGAGTCAATTCTTTTTTACAAATAAGCAACATGTCATATAGTGACACATAGAAATATAAGAAAATTCTGGCTGCTATGACTATTAACGAACAGTCCGGGGCATGTCCTGAATGACCCTTACTGGCAAATAGGTGTGGCTAGGGGTGTGGCTAGAGGTGTGGTCAAAATATGCCACGCCGCATACTTTGTCCCTCTTTCCTTTCTTCAAAAGTTGGGAGGTATGCACTACATTCCAGAATGTTGTTTTTACCCCCAGTGAAAGCCATCCAGACACTGAAAATGCCTCTCACTAGGGTGCCTGCTACCATCATTCAATGAAGCGATCCTGTACTTTGTGTTTACACTTCCGAGCACCCGCGACACTTGGTCACGCACCGCGAGAACCCGAGCACCCCGATACTGTATCGAGTACTATGCAGTGCCAAGCACACTCGTCCATCATTATTAAGCTCCTATAATTCCCTCTGGTAATCAGTGGTGTACTGCCAATGGTGGCAGACCATGTGTGAAACAGGAGGGTTTGGTGCAAGCACCAGCACTGGACCCCCACCCGCGGGACCCCCACACTTTCAATTGTATTGGCATCGCAGATGGTGATACAATTGAAAGCAATGATTATCGGAGTGCTCCCTCTCTTATCATTCTCCCACTGTGATCCTGCACTCTGACGTCACAGCACAGAGGAGCAATGATGTCCCTACTGCGTGCCACTGTGCTAAGATGTGCAGTGCACAGGACGCAACAGGAGAATGAGGAGCAGCGGGGGAATGAGGAGAGGTGAGCATTTAGTTAATTAGGGAGTACACAGTGGCCAGAAGACCATTGGGGTGCAATAAACAGTATGGGGGCTTCATTATATTATATGGAGGAATATGGGGGCTGCATAATACTATATGGAGGAATATAAGCACTGCATAATACTATATGGAGGAATATGAAGGTACATTATATACTGCTCAAAAAAATAGAGAACACTAAAATACCATTTTGTTGTTTAAGTGTTCCCTTTACTTTTTACAGCAGTATACTATATGGAAGAATATGGGGGATGCATTATACTATATGGAGTAATATGAGGGCTGCATTATACTACTTTATAGATTATTATAAGGGGTGCATAATACTATGTGGAGGAATATGGGGTGGCATTATACTATATTGAGCAATATAAGGGGTGCATTCTATTACATGGAGGAATATAACGTACTGTGGAATTAATTAATAGCGCTATATACCGTAAGTGAATACATTTTATTACTATATAAGGGGTGCATGTCACTATATGGAGGGATATTAGAGGTACATTATACCATTTTAAGGAATATGAGGGCTGTATTATACTATATGGAGGAATATGGGGACTGCATTATACTATATGGAGGAATATGGGACTGCATTATACTATATGGAGGAATATGGGGCTGCATTATACTATATGAAGGAATATGGGGGTACATTATACTATTTGGAGGAATATGGGACTGCATTATACTATATGGAGGAATATGGGACTGCATTATACTATATGGAGGAATATGGGGCTGCATTATACCATATGGAGGAATGTGGGACTGCATTATACTATATGGAGGAATATGGGGCTGCATTATACTATATGAAGGAATATGGGACTGCATTATACTATATGGAGGAATATGGGACTGCATTATACTATATGGAGGAATATGGGACTGCATTATACTATATGGAGGAATATGGGACTGCATTATACTATATGGAGGAATATGGGACTGCATTATACTATATGGAGGAATATGGGACTGCATTATACTATATGAAGGAATATGGGGGTGCATTATACTATTTGGAGGAATATGGGGCTGCATTATACTATATGGAGGAATGTGGGACTGCATTATACTATATGGAGGAATATGGGGCTGCATTATACTATATGAAGGAATATGGGACTGCATTATACTATATGGAGGAATATGGGACTGCATTATACTATATGGAGGAATATGGGACTGCATTATACTATATGGAGGAATATGGGACTGCATTATATACTATATGGAGGAATATGGGGGTGCATTATACTATTTGGAGGAATATGGGATTGCATTATACTATATGGAGGAATATGGGGCTGCATTATACTGTATGGAGGAATATGGGGCTGCATTATACTATATGGAGGAATATGGGGCTGCATTATACTATATGGAGGAATGTGCATGGTGCTTTATAATATATGGATTATGGAGATGACAGTAAAACTCAATTAATAGACAAAGGAAAATATAGCAACAAACCGGACACAGAATTATTGCTCTGGCAAAAACAGAAAATGGAAGAAGTCACAATTCAGCATAAAATACAATAAAAAATATTTAATCTTTATGGCAGAAAAAACTTGGTGATAGTGAGAGAACAGACTTGGTATTTGCTGAAATCGCCAATGTCACTGAACCTGTAGATACAGACGGATAAGCTCAGCCACTCCCTTTCTAGTAAATGTGGATCACGCCCACTGGGTGTTTGTTGTAGAATTTCACTTTCATTTCTTCCCTCTGCTGTCAGCGATGGCGACTGCTGGACTGAGACAAGATCTGGAATGTTCCGTCTGTCTGTCCCTGTATACAGACCCTGTAACCCTGAGATGTGGACACAACTTCTGCCGGGAATGTATTGACCAGGTCCTGAAAACACAGGACGAGTCTGGAGTTTACACCTGCCCTGAATGTAGAGAAGCGTTTCTGGAGCGTCCGGCACTGAAGAGGAACATAGCTCTGTGTAAAGTAGTGCTGACTTGTCCTCCTTCTGTGGATGATTCCTCAATCCTCTGCACTTACTGTATTCACTCTCCTGTACCTGCTGTTAGATCCTGTCTACACTGCGAGGCTTCTCTGTGTGATAATCACCTGAGAGGTCACAGCAAAGGACCAGAGCACGTCCTAACTGATCCCAGCACTTCTCTGGAGGACCGGAAATGTTCTGTCCATAAGAAGATCCTGGAATATTACTGCACTGAGGATGCTGCTTGTATCTGTGTGTCCTGCAGTTTGGCCGGAGAACATCGGGGACATCAAGTGGAGATGCTGGATGAGGCCTCTGAGAAGAAGAAGATGAAACTGAGAAATGTTCTCCTGAAACTGATCACAAAGAAGAAGAAAACTGAGGACAGAGTCCAGAGTCTGGAGGAGCGCAAGAGAAAAGCTCAAGAAAAAGCATCTGGAGAAGTCAAGAGAGTCACTGCCCTGTTTATAGACATCAGGAGATGGGTGGACGACCTGGAGAAGAAGGTCCTGAGTGAGATCTCCAGAGAGAAAGACCAGGTGTCACTGTCACTGTCTGATGTGATCCAGAAGCTGGAAATAGAGAAGGACGAGCTGTCCAGGAAGATGAGGCACATTGAGGAGCTGTGTAACATGAGGGATCCACTGACCGTCTTACAGGATCCCGACACCAGAGACTTGTGTGATCCTGAGGAGGACGGAGATGATGAGGACACAGGGGGACATGATGGAGGTGATGAGGACACAGGAGGACATGATGGAGGTGATGAGGACACAGGGGGACATGATGGATGTGATGAGGACACAGGGGGACATGATGGAGGTGATGAGGACACAGGGGGACATGATGGAGGTTATCGGGGTGCGGAGCTGATCTCACACATATCACACACATTATCTTCTGTGACAAGAGGTATAAATGTCACCTTCTATGTACAGGATCCTGCAGACATATTGCTGGATGTAAACATGGCTGCTAATAATCTCCTTATATCAGACGATCTGAAAACTGCGACCTGGACCCTGAGAGCACAGAATCGTCCAGAAACAGCAGAGAGATTCCAGTCTCCTCAGGTGATGAGCAGGAGGGGATTTACCTCAGGACGACATTACTGGGATGTGGAGATCAGTGGATCTGAGGTGTGGAGGGTGGGGATGTGTTACCCCAGTATAGACAGGAGGGGAGATCAGTCACACATTGGAAATAATAACAAGTCCTGGGGTTTATATGGGGTGTGTAATAATCTATATCACTTGAAACATGACAGTAAAGTGATCCCGTTACCGCACCTGATCTCCAGTGATGGAATCAGGATCTGTCTGGATTATGAGGCCGGGCAGCTGTCCTTTTATGCGCTGTGTGACCCCATCAGACACTTACACACCTTCACTGCCGCCTTCTCCGAGCCCCTTCATGCTGTGTTATTTGTATGGGGAGGTTCTATAAAGATATCAGGAGGAGCTGTGAGGAATCATCATAGAAGAATTCTACCCAGTAACTGGTGACATAACAGGGAGCAGAATGTGATTGGTGGAGCATTCAGCCAGTAGGGTGCAGCAGTTGGAGAGGGGCTCCATCTTTCTTTCCCCCATGTCTGTAGATGAACATTTCGGGGTCGTCCTCTTTCACACAATGTTCGGCCCCGGATGCAGTTTCTGTATAAATTCCTGTTGTACTCACCGTCCTCGGTATTAGTATGGAGTCTCTGGTGCCGCTTCTGATGTCGGCTATTTGCGGTGGCTGTGATGTCACGGCAACAGTACAACAACCAATCAAAGAGCTCAGCATATCTGAAGGGGGCACGGTCTACACGGGCAGCTGTCACGGCCGGGCGGTCGGGCAGACCCAGGAGGTGGATCCACTGGACCGAACTCTCTGAGATGGTGGTAGGGAGTCCGGCAGCTGAAGCACTGATGGGCAGTAGAACAGTCCGTGCAAGTGAAGGCAGCGGAGGAGTCCCAGGGACCACGGAGTCACAGAAGGTGGTCTTGGTGACGTAGCTCAGGTTCGGAGGCCGAGGTGATATCAGGCGGGGTCCGGAACCTCTGGAGCAAGATGACGGGTCACCGCAGGGATCCGGGATGGTACGGACTGTCAGATGGCAGACGGACAGCGTGCGGGGATCAGGACACGGCAGACTGGATGGCGAGGCAGGTACGGCTCTACAAAGACAGATAGGTGAGTACAGGCACATAAACACCAAGAGACCTGACTCCTAGCTCAGGGAACACGAAGATCAGGCCCCGCCCCCTTGGACAATGACCCCCTATATACCCTGTACCTGTGCAACCTCATTTCCTGTTAATGGACGCTGGCCCTTTAAGAAAGGGTCAGTGACCGCGCGCGCGCCCTAATGCGCATGCGCGCCGCCCGGGTGCCAGAAGCCAGGGAAGGAGGCTGCGAGGAGGACGCAGGGGAGCCGGCCAGGTCCAGGGAAGCTGTCGGGCGCCGGGATCGGGGGCCCGGAGCCCTGGGACGGACGGAATCCGGTGACTGGGGAGCGGAGAGCGTGGCAGGTGAGCCGGGGAACGGGGGTGAGGACCCGGGGAGCGTGACAGTACCCCCCCCCCCCACGCCCCCCTCCCCGCAACCGGGACATGAAGGCACGGATAAGAGGAGTGCCCACGTTCTCCCTGGGCTCCCAAGACCTATCCTCAGGACCATACCCTTCCCAGTCCACCAGGAAGAACTGTCGACCTCGTACGGTCTTCATGGCCACGATATCCCTTACCGCATAGATGTCATCATCGGCAATAGGAGGAGGGGCCGGACTGGCAGCAGCGGAGAAGGGACCAAGGACAACCGGCTTGAGCAGAGAGACGTGGAAGGAGTTGGGTATCCTCATCGTGGCCGGGAGCTGTAGCTTGTAGGATACCTCATTGATCTTGCTGAGGACCTTAAACGGCCCGATGTAGCGAGGACCCAGCTTGTAGGAAGGTATCTTCAATCGGATGTAGTGGGAAGCAAGCCAGACCAGGTCACCAGGAGAGAAACACGGAGGATCCAGACGTCTCTTGTCAGCGTGTTTCTTCATCCGCTGGGAAGCGCGCCCAAGGGACGCCTTGACAGAGTCCCAAATGGTAGCAAAGTCACGAACTGCAGTATCAGCAGCCGGGACATCCGATGAAGGGGATATAGGCAATGGGACGGCGGGCTGGAGTCCGTAAACAACATGGAAGGGAGATTCGGAGGATGACTCACTGACGTGGTGGTTATGGGAGAATTCAGCCCAAGGCAGAAGCGAGGACCAGTCGTCGTGATGGGCGTTGACATAGTGACGTAGGTATGAGGTCACGATTTGATTGACCCTCTCCACTTGGCCGTTAGACTGAGGATGGTAAGAAGAAGAAAAGTCCAGAGTCACTCCCAGATGTTTGCATAGAGCCCTCCAGAAGCGGGAGGTGAACTGAGTTCCTCTGTCGGACACTATGTGGGATGGAAAGCCATGCAAGCGGAAGATGTGATGTATATAGGCTTCCGCGAGTTCCTGAGCAGAGGGCAGTCCGGCCATAGGAACGAAGTGGGCCATTTTGGAGAATCGATCAACCACGACCCATATGACTGTGTGCCCGGAGGATAATGGCAAGTCCGTAATAAAGTCCATTGCTATGTGTTGCCACGGGACTGAGGGTATCGGTAAAGGCAGAAGACGGCCATGGGGCAAGTGTTTGGGCGTCTTGTTCCTGGCACAGGAGGAGCAGGCAGAGACAAAAGCAGCGACGTCCGTGCGAAGGGATGGCCACCAGTAATGGCGTACAATCGCACCCCATGTTCTCTTCTGACCAGCATGCCCGGCTGTTTTTGAGGCATGACCCCAGTGTAACACTTTTTGCCTGTCGGTATCGGAGACATAGGTCTTCCCGGGCGGTATCTGGGCTAGGGTGACAGGGGCCACCGGAATGATGTTGCTAGGACAGATGATGGGTTGGGTAGTCTCTTCCTCCTGCTCCATGGGCATGAAAGACCTGGACAAGGCATCAGCGCGTACATTCTTGTCCGCGGGTCGGAAGTGAAGCTGAAAGTCGAACCTGGCAAAGAATAAGGACCACCTGGCTTGCCGTGGGTTCAGTCGCTGAGCGGACCGCAGGTATTCTAGGTTCTTGTGGTCCGTGTAGATGATCACGGGATACACTGCACCTTCCAGGAGGTAGCGCCATTCCTCCAGTGCCAGTTTGACTGCCAAGAGCTCTCGGTCCCCGATGGTATAGTTGCGTTCAGGCGCTGAGAAGCCCTTGGAGAAGAATCCGCAAGTCACCATCTTCCCGGAGGAGGACTTCTGCATGAGCACTGCTCCGGCTCCTGAGGAGGAGGCATCCACCTCCAAGGTGAACTGGCGGTTTAACTCCGGACGGTGAAGTACAGGCGAGGAAGCAAAAGCCCGCTTCAAAGAGCCAAACGCGGCGTCGGCCGCAGGCGACCAGTCCTTTGGATTTGCCTCTTTCTTAGTCAAAGCGGAAAGTGGAGCAGTCAGAGCAGAGAAGTGAGGGACGAATTGGCGGTAGTAGTTGGCGAATCCCAGGAAGCGTTGGATTGCCTTCAGTCCAGAAGGGGGAGGCCAGTTGAGAATGGCGGAGACCTTCTTGGGATCCATCTGCAGTCCAGTCTCAGAGATGATGTACCCCAGAAAGGGGAGAGAAGACTGCTCAAAGACACACTTCTCATACTTCGCGTACAGACGGTTCTCTCTTAGTCGTCGTAGAACCAGCTGTACGTGCTCTCTGTGGGTTGGGAGGTCCGGAGAGAAGACAAGGATGTCATCTAGATATACTACCACACAGGTGTAGAGGAGGTCTCGGAACACGTCGTTCACCAGTTCTTGGAAGACGGCAGGAGCGTTACACAGGCCGAAGGGCATCACGCAGTACTCATAATGTCCATCGCGCGTATTAAACGCGGTCTTCCATTCGTCACCAGAGCGGATGCGCACCAGATTGTAAGCACCCCGAAGATCCAGCTTGGTGAACAGACGAGCTCCTCTAAGCCGGTCAAACAATTCGGGGATGAGCGGCAGAGGGTACTTGTTCTTAACAGTGATCTGATTCAGACCCCGGTAGTCGATGCAGGGACGTAAATCGCCCTCTTTTTTCTTGACAAAGAAGAAACCTGCTCCAGCAGGAGAGGAGGATCTCCGAATGAATCCCCTAGCCAGGCTCTCTGAGATGTAAGTAGACATAGCCCTTGTTTCGGCTGGAGATAAAGGATATATCCGTCCTCGTGGTGGCGTTGTTCCAGGGAGCAGGTCGATGGCACAATCGTAGGGGCGATGTGGCGGCAGTACCTCGGATTCTTTTTTATCAAAGACATCAGCAAAGGACCAATAAGCCGAGGGCAGCCCCGGTAGGTTCTCAGGAACCGGAGGTCGTCGGATGGGTTGTGTGGATTTTAGGCATCTCTCATGACACGAAGCACCCCAGCGGGTGATTTCGCCAGTGCCCCAGCTGACTGATGGTTCGTGAGTCCGTAACCATGGAAGGCCCAGCAGGATCTGATGGGACATGTGCGGAAGGACGTAGAAGGCGATGTTCTCGGTGTGAAGAGCACCGATGCGCAGTTCAACCGGCCTGGTGGTCCAGGAGATGGTGTCAGAAAGGGGTCTCCCATCCACAGAGGCAATTACTAGGGGCTTATCGAGTGGAGTAACAGGCAGCTGGTACTTGTCCACCGTGGCCTGCTGGATAAAATTGCCTGCTGCTCCGGAGTCGAGGTATGCCTCAGCCGTGAAGCGCGTCTCTCCTGTTGACACTTGTACCGTCCACATAACTGGGTCTGAGAGAGTCCCAGCACCTAGGGTGGCCTCTCCTACCAACCCTAGGCTTTGGAGTTTCCTGGCCTTTCCGGACAGGAGCGTAAGAGATGAGTGCCCTCTCCGCAGTAAAAGCAGAGGCCTTTGGCGAGCCGCTCTGCTCTACGTTGGTCAGACTGTCGTACTCGGTCAACCTGCATGGGCTCGTGGACAGGAATCCCAGCTGTTGATGAGTGAGGCACAGAGGACTTCTGTGGAGGAGGGGAGTGCCGTACTGCACGTCTCTCACGATACAGCTCTTTGGAGCGTTCCTGGAAACGAATGTCCACTCGAGTGGCTAGGGCAATCAGGGCATCTAGGGTGGAGGGCACGTCACGACCCGCCAACTCATCCTTGATGCGACTCGAGAGTCCTTCCCAGAAGGCGGCTGTCAGGGCCTCATTATTCCACCCGAGTTCAGAAGCCAAAGTACGGAAACGGATGGCGTATTGGCCCACCGTCAGTGTTCCTTGACGTAGGCGGAGGAGCGATGAAGCAGAGGCAGAAGCGCGTCCCGGCTCGTCAAAGGTGCTGCGGAATGCCTGCAGGAACTGTTGAAGATCCTTGGTCATGGGGTCCTCCTTCTCCCACAAGGGGTTCATCCACGCCAGCGCCTCGCCCTCTAGGTGGGACATTATAAAGGCGACCTTGGCTTGGTCGGAGGCGAACAGATGTGGCAGCTGCGTGAAATGAAGGGAACATTGATTTATGAAGCCCCTGCAGGTCTTGGGATCTCCAGCATAACGAGGAGGTGACGCCAAACGGAGTCGGGAAGCATCTGACGAGGTTGCCACTGGTGCGGGGGCCATGGCTTGCCTGGCGGGGGACCTGGGTGCCGCAGGCGTCATTGATGCTTGTAATGTGTACAGGCGGGTGTCCACGGAGGTCATGAATTGCAGCATGCGGGTCTGGACTTCATGCTGACGCTGGAGTTCCTCTTGCAGGACCGATAGTGCTGCAGCGGGATCCATGGCCTGATCTTACTGTCACGGCCGGGCGGTCGGGCAGACCCAGGAGGTGGATCCACTGGACCGAACTCTCTGAGATGGTGGTAGGGAGTCCGGCAGCTGAAGCACTGATGGGCAGTAGAACAGTCCGTGCAAGTGAAGGCAGCGGAGGAGTCCCAGGGACCACGGAGTCACAGAAGGTGGTCTTGGTGACGTAGCTCAGGTTCGGAGGCCGAGGTGATATCAGGCGGGGTCCGGAACCTCTGGAGCAAGATGACGGGTCACCGCAGGGATCCGGGATGGTACGGACTGTCAGATGGCAGACGGACAGCGTGCGGGGATCAGGACACGGCAGACTGGATGGCGAGGCAGGTACGGCTCTACAAAGACAAATAGGTGAGTACAGGCACATAAACACCAAGAGACCTGACTCCTAGCTCAGGGAACACGAAGATCAGGCCCCGCCCCCTTGGACAATGACCCCCTATATACCCTGTACCTGTGCAACCTCATTTCCTGTTAATGGACGCTGGCCCTTTAAGAAAGGGTCAGTGACCGCGCGCGCGCCCTAATGCGCATGCGCGCCGCCCGGGTGCCAGAAGCCAGGGAAGGAGGCTGCGAGGAGGACGCAGGGGAGCCGGCCAGGTCCAGGGAAGCTGTCGGGCGCCGGGATCGGGGGCCCGGAGCCCTGGGACGGACGGAATCCGGTGACTGGGGGGCGGAGAGCGTGGCAGGTGAGCCGGGGAACGGGGGTGAGGACCCGGGGAGCGTGACAGCAGCGCCACTGAGGTCACTGATTGGCTGCAGCGCTTTCAATGTGACGCCAGTGCCGGAACCGAGGGCGATGAGTACAACATCTGGGCTGAACATTTGTTGATAGGGGATGACCCCTTAACCCTTTCACTACCCAGAGATTTGCATTTTTTCCTCCCCTTCATCCAGTAGCCATATAACTCTTTTACCTTCCCATCAGTATTGCCATATGAGGGATTGCTTTTTGCGGGATGAGTTGTACCTTTGAATGACTCCATTCAGTCTCCACATATTGTACTAGAAAATGGAAAAAAATCCAAGTGCGGTGAAATTGCAAAAAAAATGCAATTCCTCTATTTAATTTTGGATTTTTTATTTAGCATTTTCAGTCTATGGTAAAACTGACCTGGCTGTGCGATTCCTCAGGTCAGCACAACTTTGTAGACACCAAATATGCATATGCATTTTTTTTTATTTATTTAAAGGGAACCTGTCAGGTGCAATATGCACTGGGAACCATGAGCAGTTCTGGGTGTGTATTGCTAATCCCTGCCTAACCGTCCCACAGTATAGATAAGGAGGTCTTTACAAAAAGTATTTCTAAAGATCTTTTACCATATGCTAATGAGGGCGGCGACTAGTCCCTTGGGCGTTAGTTCCACTGGCTAATCGCCCCCATTAGAATGTTAGTACGCCCCTGTGATCTCACTCACCTCTCTGCTGCCATCGTGTCCGAAGGTGGATTTCAGCTCAGTGCGCATGATCCCGGAGTTTGGGTCATGCGCACTATGCAGCCGGGTGTACGCGTCCCGGCTTCACACTGAAGTAGTGCGCATGACCCAATCTCCGGGGTCATGTGCACTGAGCTGAAATCATCCTCTGACGCTGCACATTCATTAGCATGTTAGCATGCCCACAGGGGCGCAGTAACACGCTAATGGAGCCGACTAGCCAGGAAAAATAACGGCCAGGGGACTAGTCCCCGCGCTCATTAGCATATGATAAAAGATCTTTAGAAATACTTTTTCCAAAGATCTCTTTATCTATGCTAGTGTATACAGGGACGGTTAGGCAGGGATTAGCAATATGCACAGAACTGCTCGTGGATCTGTCTGCATATTGCACCTGACAGGTTCCCTTTAAGCGGTGAAACAAAAAGGTAGAATTTTGCCAAATAAAAGAATTGCGCTTTTGTTACCATTTTCCAAGACCCATAACTTTCTCATTTTTCGGATCCGGGGCTCGGTGACAGCTTATTTTTTGCATCCTGAGCTGACGTTTTTAATTTTACCATTTTTCGGTAGATGAGATGTTTTGATCGCCTCTTATTGCCTCTGATTTCAGTGTTGCGGTGACCAAAAAAAAAGTAATTTTGGTGTTTTGATTTTTTTTCTCGGTATGCCATTCACTGATCAGATTAATTTGTTTTACATTTTGATTGATCTGACGTTTCTGAATGTGGCGATACCAGATTTTTTTTATTGATTTATATGTATAAGGTTAAAAAGGGGGTGATTTGAACTTTAGTTTTTTTCTGCTTTTTTTTTTTTTAAATTTAAAAAAAAAAATATTTTAAAGTTTCTATTGGTTTTACGAGTTCTCTTCTTAGGGGACTTGAAGCTGATATACTCCGATCAGTTATGCTGTACAGGGCAATGCTTCAGCGTCAGCACCGCTCTGTACAGCAGAAATGCTGATCTGTTGTGAACAGCGGCACTCAGTTCCATCCCCCACCCCCTACACTCCGATTTGCCCCGTACAATCTCCTCCCCATACCCGCTGCTCTCTCTAAGGCCCCCTTCACACATCCGTGTCTCCAGTACATGTACCGGAGACACGGGCACACGTAGACCTATTAAAATCAGTGGGTCTGCACACACGTGCGTGTTTTCACATGGACCGTGTAGAGCATACGTGTGTCAGTGTGCTCCATGCAGACATGTCCATTTTTCTCAGGCAGCACAGGTGTCACACTGACCGTACGGATGTATTGCATGTGATATCAGTGTGACACGTTTCAAAGAAAACCACGTTTCTGTGAAATAAAATGATTTTTCATACTCACCTTCTCCAGCCCTGCTGTCTCTGCCGCTGCTGTCACTTGCTTCCGACCCCCGCTCATTATGCTCATCGCATATTCACTGTACTTTGGGCCGGAAGAAGCAGCAGCGGGGAGCCAGCATGGCCGGAGACTTCAGAGTGGAAGACATCAGCACCCGGACAACAGGGACAGGTGAGCAGAAAGTTCCTGCTCTACGTGTGCTATCATGGATAACACACGGAGAGCATTCGTGTGCCAAAATCACAGCACACGGAGGTCCATACGCACCTTTTACACGTCCGTGCAAAACGCGCGTGATTTTCACAGACGTGTGCAAGAGGCCTTACACTGAGAGAAGGTAGAGGAAGAGCAGAGAACTAAGTGCTGGCACCTAAGTCCCAGGCTGTGAAGCTTTATACTCGTGCGGAAAACACTCAAACAATTGTAATAAAGAAAAATTAGATTAGTTGATTATTTTGCACTTAGGAATAAATGATTAATTAATTAAAAATAATGTAAAGGTGTCTATAACCAGAACTTTATTTCTGTCTTACGATACCTTAATTTTTGTCCCCTACATATAATATGCTGTTTAATATTTGTGATCTTTTTTGGGGGGTGAGAGAGGGAAAACATGAAATTCTGTTGTTCTCATTATTTTGTTTCTATCTATTCCGATCAATGTGTGATATAAATGACACAATAACTTTGTGATTACAAATATTGGAAAATTGTACAAGGTATTTTTTCTTCTAATTTTGCACATTTCTTTACCAATTGTTTTGTGTTGCTGCATTCTACCCGCTATAATGCTTAGTTTTAGTTGTGTTGCTGTTTTTATTACATGTGGCTGAATTCCGGCATCTTGTATCATGGTTTCCGCTCGCTCTGGCTGTGCGTCTCCTGACCCGAACTCAACCTCCTCATATATGTCTCTAGAGATATTGGGTTTGAATCAGGAAACTCGCAGCCGGTCCGTGCAGCCCGCGGTTGTCGGATGTTGTTTTCATTAGCACCTACTGCTTATGTTACCGTGATGTATTAAAGGGAACCTGTCACCACTTTTTTGACCTATAAGCTGCGGCCACCACCATCGGGTTCTTATATACAGCATTCTAACATGCTGTATATAAGAGCCCAAGCCGCTGTGACAACATAAAAATCACTTAATAATACTTACCTAACGGTCGCTCTGCGGTGGAATAGGGCCTTATGGGCATCTCCGTTGTCCGGTGCCGGTGCCTCCCCTTTCGGCCATCTTCATCCTCTTTCTGAAGCCTGTGTGCATGACGCGGCTACGTCATACACACTCGCCGGTCCTGCGCAGGTGCACTACAATACTTTGATCTGCCCTGCTCAGGGCAGATCAAAGTGCGCCTGCTCAGGACCGGAATGTCGGCGAGTGTGGATGATGTCGGACCCATCATGCACCGCGGCTAAAGAAGAAGGAGAACAAAGATGGCCAAAAGAGGCGGCACCGGACAACGGAGATGCCCATAAGGCCCTATTCCACCACAGAGAGACCATTAGGTAAGTATTATAAAGTGTTTTTTATGTTGTCACAGCGGCCTGGGCTATTATATACAGCATGTTAGAATGCTGTATATAAGAACCCGGTGGTGGTGGCCGCAGTTTATAGTCCAAAAAAGTGGTGACATGTTCCCTTTAAGTGCGTCAATAGTTATTCCTATCTTTTCTTCAGGAGCACACTGCTGACGGCTTCCTGCCTTGTCGGGGGTGGTGTGCTCCTGAAGATTCACAGTTCAGGCCAGTCACAACGCTGGCACACACTGAGCGTTCTCCCATCAGCTAGCTGAGACATCTGTACCTCTGCAGCATGGGAGAAGTGCACGACACTGAGGGGGCACTGTAGACGTGGTCAGTGTGTCATGCAACCCCCTGGCCCTGCTACACGCAGATTGAGGGCGAGTAGACGTCTGGGGTTCGTCCACTTACTTGCCACCTGGGGATACTTTGGTTCCTTCTATTTTCTGGTTCAGGTTCAATCAAGGAGATGAAAACAATCAGGGTTTCTTTTCTATAACACAACTTTACTGATCTTCAGCAGGGTTTCTCATACAGGTTACAGTCACTTTAAATTCTTCCTCTGTACTTCTTCATTTATCTGTTCCTTTCAGTCTGTTCCTTTCTTTCTCTGCGCACTCCTGCACTATACTATTCTTCTTCGATTGGCTGCGTTCTCTCCCATTACACTGGTCCAGCCCTGACTGTTACCTACGGTCCCAGCTGTGCTCTGTCCCGTGTTCTGTGGGTCCCTCGTATCCCTATGTTCGCCCAGCAGGTTCGCCCACAATGGAACCTGCTCATAGGGGAACCGGTCTGATCCCAGCACAACACACACCCTGCTCCTCCTCAGGCAGCCATCTTCTTCTCCCTGTACTGTTTCCTGTTTCAGGGACTTACTACCCAAGCTGCTCCCAGTGGCTAAACCTTTTCCTTAACCCCTGGTGCACTTGCTGTGAAATGCCACCGAGCTACCCAGCTATACTGCACACCACCAGCACTGTTTATCTAACTTGCACCTTTCTAACTCTGCTACATCTTTTCTATCTATAAACCACTCTGTTGTCCTAATCATCACTAACCTAATGTTACTAACAGCTTAGCTACCTCTTCCCTTCTCCTGCTCACTTGTACCTATGTTGCACTAATTTTTATCTAAACCATAGCTTTATGCAATATAGTCTTTCCTATCATAAAAGGTCCTATATAAAACACACTACACTTTATAATCTTAAAGGCATATATACATACATTACAGCATACAATACGGCATTGTACCGTTTCGGCCACTAGATGACATTGACCAACGCACAATAATACAGTCATTATTAAATATCATGAAACATTTTGGTCGGGGTCTTCAGGGGAGGGTTCTTCACAAACCGACCACCTCCTTACAGGATCCTGAAGCACAGAGTCTGTAGAGCGAGCTCCTTACACTGCAGGGGGGGGGGGGGTGCGATAACCTCAGCAATGAACTATACATTACAGAATTAAAATCTGAAAAGTATAGTAATTTTATAAAAAGATAAATTACAAAGTTGATTGTTTTGCCAAACACTTAGCAATTGTATCTTTATGTAGTGATTATATGGTTAGATCACCCTGAAGCATTTATATGTTCATGGAGCTCTGTAAATGATGAACTCATTGTTGTCATCATATTGTCAACACGTTGCATGACTAGTGTGAATTTCATGTTTTTATACAAGTAAAGTGTTAAGTGCTATGGGCGGAGGAATGCACTTAACAAAACTCCGCCTCCTCGCGGTATTAACATTCTCGGCGCCTCCTCCCTGCCTCTGTTTATTGATATCTATCGCACAACTGACCATCCAGGGAATCACGCCCTTGTGCAGATCAGACCTTCCCTGACCAAAAGGTCTAAAATCATCAACACAAAAGGGTGAGGCTACAGGAAAGTGTAAAATTTCCTGAACTTGATAACAATATGGAATATTATTTGTATTGTGTATCTAACCAAGAGGAAATCTGAGGAAGACAAAAGTCTGAGATGCAGAAATGTATCATACACTACAGTGTACACAAATGTGAAAAACATGGAGGTCAGTGTTGTTATTAATGACTGATACCCTACTAATGTATAATGACGTGTGCAGGAAATATTTATCCCCTGGTGCCGGGTCAATGATATATAAATCTACAGGAGCAGAATGGCAGGAGCCCCCTGTGTGCCGCCCCCATTGTATGATCTGTCCTGGGTGTGATACACGGGGGGCCATGATGACCGGTCACTGGTTCCTGCCATCGTGGTGACGTCCCAGAGCCTCCTGTGTGACCAATCTCCACCTATAATTATCTCTGTGATTCCAGTGCAAAGTCCAAAAAAATATCCCCAGAATCCACCATGCTGTGGCCTGTTATTATGTGATTGTGTGATTAAAACTTACAGATCAATTATGGATTTATCGTTATTACGATTTATATGCAATAAAACCAATCAATGAAAAAACTCGGTGTCTGAGCGTTCTGATGAGAGGTTTATCCTGGGGTATGGTGGGGGACCATTCATCCAGGGGTATATTGCGCATTTGGAACCCACAGGTACTACTGACAATTTGATAACATTAGGTTGTAATATTAAAAATTTTCTTTTTTCTTTTTACAAAAATGTTGCTTTAGCCCCAAATTTTTCTTTTTTGCAAGAGGTAACACAAAAAGTGAACCTTACAGTTTGTTACCCACTTTCTTATGAGTGTTGCAATACCCCACATGTAGTCAAAAGTTCTGTTTGGACACACAGCCGAGTCGGAAAGGAAAAAGCGACATTTGGTATTTGGATTGTATTTGGCTGGATTAGATTGTGGGCACCATGTCTCCACAGCCCCTGAGGTACCAGAAGAAACCCCCACAAGTTACCTCATTTTGGAAACTAGTCGCATCAAGGAATTGATCTATGGTGGTGCTGAGCATATTGAACCTGTAATAATAATCTTTATTTCTATAGCGCCAACATATTCCTCAGCGCTTTACAGTTCAGGAGGATCATATATAAACAAGTAACAGTTATAGAAAATACAATATTTAGAGGGAAAAAAGACAACTCAGCTCGTGAGAGCTTACAATCTACAATGAGATGGGGGGTGCAAGGTACAAGTGCTTATTTACAATGACAATCCAGCCATCTCAAGGAAATGGGTGATAGATAATGGCTTCCTGGACCAGTTGGCCAGAACCTTGAGATGCATTTGGGTACCATGGAGTTTGACGTGGGGATATGTTCTGAGAAGTTGTGGAGAGACTATGTGAATTTAGTTTGGCTAGGGAGTGTGATAGGCCGCCCTAAAAAGATGTGTTTTTAGGGTGCGTCTGAAGCTGAGTAAGTTGTAATTCATCCTAACTTCTTGGGGTAGAGTTTTCCAGAGTTATGGTGCAGCTCGGGAGAAGTCTTGGATCCGGGAGTGGGAGCTTCGGATTAGTGTGGATGTTAGTCGAAAGACATTTGCAGAGCGTAGAGAACGGGTGGGGTGATAGACAGAGAGGAGGGTGGAGACGTAGTGGGTGCCGCACTGTGGAGAGCTTTGTGGTGATAGAGAGGAGGGTGGAGATGTAGGGGGTGCCGCACTGTGGAGAGCTTTGTGGTGATAGAGAGGAGGGTAGAGATGTAGGGGGGTGCCGCACTGTGGAGAGCTTTGTGGTGATAGAGAGGAGGGTGGAGATGTAGGGGGTGCCGCACTGTGGAGAGCTTTGTGGTGATAGACAAAGAGGAGGGTGGAGATGTAGGGGGTGCTGCACTGTGGAGAGTTTTGTGAGTGAGAAGAAGCAGTTTGAATTGGATCCTGTGATATATGGGCAGCCAGAGACAATGACTGGCACAGAGCAGAGGCATCCGAGTAGCGGTTAGCCAGATAGGTGACCCTTGGTGCTGCGTTAAGGATGAACTGTAGAGGAGAGAGTCTAGTTAGGGGGAGATCAATTAATAGATTATTAGAGAGTTACAGTAGTCAAGGAGAGAGTGGATCAGGGCCACGGTGAGGGTTTTTGTCATTTCCATTGTGAGAAAGGGGCGGATTCTAGCGATGTTCTTGAGGTGCAAGTGGCAGGACCGGGCAAGAGATTGTATATGGGAGGTGAAGGAGAGATCAGTGTTAAGTATAACACCCAGACAGCGGGCTTGCGGCCTAGGACTTATCGTTGTGCCACACAGGGAGGGAGATGTCAGGGTTAGGAAGGTTGGAGGACAGAGGGAAAAGCAGAAGTTCAGTTTTGGAAAGGTTAAGCTCCAGATAGAGAGCAGACATGATGTTGTAAAATGCAGACAGACAGTCACTTGTGTTCTGTAGTACGGGGGGGGGTGAGTTCAGGGGATGAGGTGTATAGCTGTGTGTCATCATTATAAAGATGGTACTGGAAGCCAAATCTGCTGATGGTCTGTCCAATTGGGGCAGAAAAGAAGAGGGACAAGGACTGAACCTTGAGGGACCCCAACAGTGAGAGGAAGAGGAGATGATGCTCTTCACAGGTATGTCTGCCAACTACTCATCTTTTCCATGAATTGCCTGTCTTTGTGTACCCTGCTTTCTGTGCAATTGGTATGTCTGCCACTGACCACTCCATGAACCCCCATTCTCACTTGTCTTTATGACCCCCTGTTATCTCTGCCTATGGTATCCAACAGCTGGGTTCAGCTTTGATTTAAGTAATTAAGAGGAGCATCAGCCGCTCCCTTCTGTGATCCACCTGATGCCTTCCTAACACTCTATATCTGTACCACACTGTCGGCCTAGACACTGCCGGCGTGTGGATCACTAAGTGTGGGTCTATAAGTGTGCAGAAAATGAATTGGGCCGGAAGGGACCGGAAGGTAACTGGATACATAGTCACAGTAAACAATGTTTGTATGTGTTTTTACATTCACTGCCATAATACTTCACTTTCTACTTTCCCCTCTAATCCCTACACCCAGTAATGAGCTATTCATCTCTCCCTCCATCCTCCCCACGCATCTCAACTTCCCCTCACATATTTTCCTCCACATTTCACCCAGTGTCTCCAGACACACACGGCCACCTCATGGCCTCTCCTGCTCCCACCTAGTAACACTCTCTCTGCTTCTCCTCACTGCTGGAGATATCTCTCTAAATCCTGGTCCTCCTCACCACATCCCCATTGTCACATCTAACTACCATCCACACTCTAAAGGTACCGTCACACTAAGCAACATCGCTAGCAACATCGCTGCTAAGGAACGACTTTTGTGACGTAGCAGCGATGTTGCTAGTGATGTTGCTGTGTGTGACATCCAGCAACAACCTGGCCCCTGCTGTGAGGTTGTTGGTTGTTGCTGAATGTCCTGGGCCATTTTTTAGTTGTTGCTGTCCCGCTGTGAAGCACAGATCGCTGTGTGTGACAGCGAGAGAGCAACAACTGAATGTGCAGTGAGCAGGGAGCCGGCTTCTGCGGACGCTGGTAACCACGGTAAACATAGGGTAACCAAGAAGCCCTTACCTTGGTTACCCGATATTTACCTTCGTTACCAGCGTCCGCCGCTCTCACACTGCCAGTGCCGGCTCCCTGCTCTCTGCACACGTAGCCGGAGTACACATCGGGTAATTAACCTGATGTGTACTGTGGCTAGGAGTGCAGGGAACTGGCACTGGCAGTGTGAGAGCGGCAGACGCTGGTAACGGAGGTAAATATCGGGTAACCAAGGTAAGGGCTTCTTGGTTACCCGATGTTTACCGTGGTTACCAGCGTCCGCAGAAGCCAGTTCCCTGCTGCCTGCACACGTAGCAGAGTACACATTGGGTAATTAACCCGATGTGAATGTGGCGCCCCTGACCTGGTCAGGCACCACTGAGTACTGCACCCATGCTGGGGACAGTACAAAACAGGTAATCCAGAAGGCTGACCGAGGTGTGACTACACAGGCGCATAGTGATCAGGTCTCACACATTTACCTTTGAGAGGACCCCTGGGGATCCCAGGAGGGGGCGAAGCCTCCATCTCCACTCGAGGGGTGTGGTAGAGAGCCTGGTTGCTAGGTGACGTAGGCAAGAACAGGAGAGGAGGGAAGAGTGAGCCGAAAACAGTTGAGTGGTGAAGTTCAGGGAGAGCAGAAGCAGACCCTGTAGCTCTACACAATTCTGACAACGTACGCGCAGTGACTACCGACGGGGGAGATCGGTCACCTGGTAGTGCTGCCCGAAATCCACCCACGACTAAAGAGAGAGCAACGGAGTGGAGAGTAAGGAGACTGTCAGGGAGATACCAGGCCCAAACGGGTAGCAGGTCCCAGTGCAGGGATAGATCCACCTGTCCTTTGCCAAACCTGCATGAGGGGGCACTTTACACCCCCAAGACAACACCACAGAGTCCGCAGCCACGTAGCAAAGTGAGGGCCCATAGCTCACAGGAGGCAAGCAGCCGGAGTGACCTGGTCCAGGCTACAAGCAAACGGGCCAAAAAGAAGGGGAGAGAGGCACCAGCAACTTCCCTGGGCGACCCCAGCAGGGCTTCAAGCAGGGGTTACCCCAAAACACAACGGGCTAAGGAAGGCGAGTTGGTAGTCACCCTCACAAGTCAGCCTGAAGGACACCTGGTTCCAGCCTGGTTCATCCCAGCTACGCCCGGGTTACTCACCCTGCCACCATCAGTGAGTAAAACACCTGAAAGACATCCTGCTTGTGCGTGTGAGTCATTCTGCGACTTGTAGTTCCACACACCTACACGGGACCCTGGGGCATGCCTCACTCTCAGGAGGCTATTACAACCGACTGCACCCACTATCAGCCCCAGGCACCCCTAACCTGCAGTGGCGGTCTCCACTGACCGCAATTCTGAGAGTGGCGTCACGACAATCAAAATAGAGGATTTCCTACCTGTGACAAGATCCAGCCGCGTGGAGTCCCTGAAGGTAATGCACAGCTGCACCGACACCGAGCCTCGGGGCCCCACATATCTGGCGTCACGAACAGGATAAGGACTAGACCTGTTCAGACAGGTGACCATGTGCCTGGGCGGTCCGCTTGGAAAATTGGAAGCGCCGCCATATTGCCACCATGAAAAGCGCGCTGAAAAACAACAGCAGCCCGCGCTGGGAGAAGTTACCGCCCACGAAGAGGTGTGGCTACCCAGAGATCCCCTGAAGGGTCCTGGTCTCGCAAGTGATGAGAGCGAAGGCGTTCAGAGACGTCGGGAAAGAAAGGGAGCCGGAAGCCTGCTGCTGAGAAAAGATCTGCAGAGCAGCGACGACGCGGTGAAGATGGCGTCTGAAGATAGGAGCCCAGAGCCGGGTTCCGCTGCCTGGTGGTCCTGGGAGCTTGCCCAGTTCAGTAACCGACTGGAAGCAAGGATCGTGCAGCAGATCCGAGAGGGACGTGCGGAGCTGCAGGAAATCGCTGAGGCAGTTGAGGCCTATGAGGAGAGAGCTGCGCTACGAGTGCCCCACAGGACGGCTCAGGTCCCGATGGTGGCACTGATGGGTGAGTCCTATATTGCCCCTGCCAGCGCGAGTGCCCCGACTCCTGCTGCCACGCCCGCGGTCCCTGAAGAGGCGCCCGGCGCGGCAACGCCAATCCAGGCCGCAGAAGCGCCCAGCCCGGCCCGCACAGATCCCATCGCAGCTGCGACGCCAATCCAAGCCGCCGCAGCAATGCCCTGCCCGGCCCGACAAGATCCGGTCCCTGCAGCGACACCAATCCAGGCCGCCGCAGCGATGCCCTGCTCGGCCCGCCAAGTCCAGGCCGCCGCAGCGACGCCCAGCCCGGCCCGCCAAGTCCAGGCCGCTGCCACGCCAGGCTCAGCCCGCCAAGACAAGACTGTACAATTATTTACCCCGGCCTCCAAGGCCAGAGCAGACACCGCTCCCCAGCCCAAGGAAGTCCCTGCTAGGAAGTCCCTGCTGGGGGAGGACCCCGAATACTGGAAGCTGAAGGCTGATCTAGAGGCCCACTTCCCAAAGGAGATGGTGGACAGGTATCTGCTCCCTCCGCATACTCACAGGAAGACTCCTGCAACATTCATGCCAAAGGGTCCCCCGCCCTGGCCTGCTGATGAAAACCCATCCCTAGCGCTGCCACAAGAGGAGTGCCCAGAAGAACTAAGGGGGAGGGGAGGCCAGGAAGCTGAGAAGCTGACCCCAGAGCCATCAGCAGTGGATGCAGCACCAGTCCAAGAGCCAGAGATGCTGCCGTACTCCCGCTGGGATGAAGAGGGCCCGACATCCTCCGCTGAGGAAGATTTGTCCAGATACCTCACCTGGGAGCCTGCAAGCGGTGAGGTGGCAGCCAGGCAGGACCCAGCCCGCAGGACACGGCGCCGCAGCAGGACAAGGGATCCACCTGCACAGCAGTCTCCAGAGGAGAAGGACGAGGTCACGGCCAGAGACTTAGAGGAAAAGCGGTCCTTGAGAAGGGCCAAATCGCAGGTCAGAGGCCCACTTTGTCGAGGAGTTGTAGAAGACTTCAGTCTCAGGTCTGGATATGGCTTTATAGTAGCACCTGGTGTAAAGGAGGGCATATTTGTAAGCAGGAGAGACGTTAGAGCCCATTTGCCCAGAGGACACCCAGGAAGAGACCTACGGAAGGGAGATTTGGTCGAGTTCACAAAACATCAAGGAGAAAGAGGGTGGTACACACTGGATGTCATACCATGTACCAGGAACCCCTACAGAGATCCTGTTATCTCTACAACAGATGATGACGACAGGTGCCAAAGCCCAATAGGCAAGAGCCCTGGTAAACAAGAGTAAAGTTAAATACGAAAGTACAGCAAGTTAAAGTTTGAAGTTTGCAACGTTACAGAAATGTTTAAGAAATGTGCCCACATGAACTGATGTGAGAAAATCCTTTTGCACCTCGTGTATGGACCATAGGCTATGAACTGTCTATAGCCACAAACTCTCGCAGTGTTTATAGTTACCCCAGAGGTACAACCACTACCAGGGAGCACGCCTGTTTATGGGGCCAGGCTCTCCACCACAAAGAGGGTACCTGGTCAGCACCAACTGTGGAGGCCGCCTCTGCATCCTGCCAGAAGAGGCTGAAGGCGCGGCTCCACCAGGCCAGGTATACCCTGAAACCACCAGACCATGAAAGCCGCCTCTACATCCTGCCAGAAGTGGCTGAAGGCGCGGCCAACGGGAGAGGCAGATGGGAAGAAAGGTCTGGGGAAGCTGATGGCCCAGACCTGGTTACCAAAAAGAAACCGGTGACCTGCCGCCTGAGAGGGTTTAGGGTGGGTTAACGGACTTGTGGGTGGAGGGTGGTGATGTATGGTACCTGATGGTTTTAAAACGTTTTACCATGTTTTACGCATTTTAAAAATGTTGTCTTGCAGCCCGAGGACGTGCTGGTGATAACTAAGGGGGAATGTGGCGCCCCTGACCTGGTCAGGCACCACTGAGTACTGCACCCATGCTGGGGACAGTACAAAACAGGTAATCCAGAAGGCTGACCGAGGTGTGACTACACAGGCGCATAGTGATCAGGTCTCACACATTTACCTTTGAGAGGACCCCTGGGGATCCCAGGAGGGGGCGAAGCCTCCATCTCCACTCGAGGGGTGTGGTAGAGAGCCTGGTTGCTAGGTGACGTAGGCAAGAACAGGAGAGGAGGGAAGAGTGAGCCGAAAACAGTTGAGTGGTGAAGTTCAGGGAGAGCAGAAGCAGACCCTGTAGCTCTACACAATTCTGACAACGTACGCGCAGTGACTACCGACGGGGGAGATCGGTCACCTGGTAGTGCTGCCCGAAATCCACCCACGACTAAAGAGAGAGCAACGGAGTGGAGAGTAAGGAGACTGTCAGGGAGATACCAGGCCCAAACGGGTAGCAGGTCCCAGTGCAGGGATAGATCCACCTGTCCTTTGCCAAACCTGCATGAGGGGGCACTTTACACCCCCAAGACAACACCACAGAGTCCGCAGCCACGTAGCAAAGTGAGGGCCCATAGCTCACAGGAGGCAAGCAGCCGGAGTGACCTGGTCCAGGCTACAAGCAAAGGGGCCAAAAAGAAGGGGAGAGAGGCACCAGCAACTTCCCTGGGCGACCCCAGCAGGGCTTCAAGCAGGGGTTACCCCAAAACACAACGGGCTAAGGAAGGCGAGTTGGTAGTCACCCTCACAAGTCAGCCTGAAGGACACCTGGTTCCAGCCTGGTTCATCCCAGCTACGCCCGGGTTACTCACCCTGCCACCATCAGTGAGTAAAACCCCTGAAAGACATCCTGCTTGTGCGTGTGAAGCATTCTGCGACTTGTAGTTCCACACACCTACACGGGACCCTGGGGCATGCCTCACTCTCAGGAGGCTATTACAACCGACTGCACCCACTATCAGCCCCAGGCACCCCTAACCTGCAGTGGCGGTCTCCACTGACCGCAATTCTGAGAGTGGCGTCACGACAATCAAAATAGAGGATTTCCTACCTGTGACAAGATCCAGCCGCGTGGAGTCCCTGAAGGTAATGCACAGCTGCACCGACACCGAGCCTCGGGGCCCCACATGGACTGTGGCTAGGAGTGCAGGGAGCCAGCGCTATGCGGTGTGCGCTGGTAACCAAAGTAAATATCGGGTTGGTTACCCGATATTTACCTTAGTTACCAAGCGCAGCATGCTTTTACGCGTCGCTGCTGGCTGGGGGCTGGTCACTGGTCGCTGGTGAAAGCTGCCTGTGTGACAGCTCACCAGCAACCCGTGTAGCAACGCTCCAGCGATCCCTGCCAGGTCAGGTTGCTGGTGGGATTGCTGCAGCGTCGCTTAGTGTGACATCTCACCAGCGACCTCCTAGCAACTTACCAGCGATCGCTATGAGGTTGTATCGTTGTTGGGATCTCTGGTAAGTTGTTTAGTGTGACTGGGTCTTAACACTAATTTCCGCAACTCTTCTAACCTCATACCCATTCACCCACCTCCCGCTCCCCCAGTCCCACTAACAGGAGCTTTATGGAACGCTTGCTCTGTCTGCAATAAACTTTCATACATCCATTTATTTCATACATCCATTTATTTTCATCACAAATAAACTTTCCTTTCTCGCCATAACAAAAACCTGGCTCACCCCCTCTGACACTGCCTCTCCCGGCTCCCCCCCTCTGACACAGCCTCTCCTGCTGCACTCTCTTATGGTGGTCTCCAACTCTCTCACACCCCCCACCCCAGTAACAAGCATGGTGGAGGAGTTGGTTTGCTCCTGTCCGACCAATGCTCCTTTACCCCAATTCTACTACCACCTTCTGTTACACTTTCCTCTTTTGAGGTGCACTCCGTACGCATCTACGCCCCCTCCAACCTCCAACTGGCTGTCATTTATCGCCCCCCAGGGCCAGCCACTGCCTTTTTTGACCATTTCACCACCTGGCTACTACATTTCCTTTCCACCGACATCCCCACCATCATTATGGGTGACTTTAACATCCCCATTGACACTTCTCACTCATCTGTCTCTAAACTTCTAACACTCGCTTCCTCCTTCGGGCTCACTCAATGGTCCTCTGCAGCTACTCACAAAGATGGCCACACGCTGGACCTCATCTTCACTCGTCTATGTTCTCTATCTAACCTCTCTAACTCACCTCTCCCCCAATCTGACCACAACCTACTCACATTCTCTTTCCTCTCTTCTCCAATTACACAACCCCCCCTCCACAAACTTTCACACCCCCGCAGAAATCTCAATCACCTTGACTTACACTCACTTTCACAGTCTCTTTTCCCTCTTGCAGACATTGCTTCTTCACACGATGCAGATGCTGCTGCCACTTTATACAATACCACCATCTCTGCAGCTCTTGAATCAGCTGCCCCCCTCACACACACCAAAACCCGTACAATCAACAGGCAACCCTGGCACACGAGTCAGACTAAAGAATTGAGACAGGCTTCCAGAATTGCTGAGCGCAGATGGAAGAGGTCTCATTCCACTGAGCACTTCATTACATACAAACAAGCTCTCACCACTTTCAAGTCTGCACTCACCGCTGCAAAATAAACCTACTTCTCATCTCTCATATCCTCTCTCTCCTACAACCCTAAACAGCTATTCAACACTTTCAACTCTCTCCTCCGTTCCCCGGCACCACCTCCGTCTCCTCTCATCTCAGCTGAAGGCTTTGCATCTTTCTTCAAGCAGAAGATTGACAACATCAGAGCAAGCTTTGGCCCACAATCGCCACAGGCCCTCATCATAGCTACTCAGCCCTCTTCCACCAAATCCAGCTTCTCCACCATGACAGAAGATCATCTTTCCACTCTACTCTCAAGATTACATCTCACAACCTGCCTGCTTGATCCACTCCCATCCCATTTCATTCCCAATCTCACCACAGTCTTCCTCCCGACCCTAACCCATCTCTTCAACCTATCACTAACAACTGGTGTATTCCCTTCATGCTTTAAACTTGCCTCTATCACACCCATCCTCAAAAAGCCCTCCCTTGACCTTTCCTCTGTGTCAAACTATCGCCCCATATCACTTCTCCCCTATGCCTCAAAACTACTGGAACAGCATGTCCATCTTGATCTGTCCTCATACCTCTCCTCCTGCTCTCTCTTTGACCGGTTACAATGGCTTCCGACCACATCATTCTACTGAAACTGCCCTGACCAAAGTCACTAATGACCTACTAACCGCAAAAGCCAAGCAACACTACTCTGTCCTCCTCCTCCTGGACCTGTCCTCTACCTTTGACACAGTAGACCACTCCCTTCTATTACAAATTCTCTTGTCTCTGGGCATCACAGACTTGACGCTATCTTGGATCTCCTCATACTTAACCAACCGAACTTTCAACGTCTCCCACTCTCACACCACTTCCTCATCTCGCCCCCTATCTGTCGGGGTCCCCCAAGGTTCAGTTCTTGGACCCCTGCTGTTCTCCATATACACCTTCGGCCTGGGACAGCTCATAGAGTCCCACGGCTTTCAGTATCATCTCTATGCTGATGATACTCAGATCTAAATCTATGGACCTGACATTACCTCTCTACTAACCAAAATTCCACAATGTCTGTCTGCTATTTCATCCTTTTTCTCTGCTCGATTCATAAAACTGAACATGGACAAAACAGAAGTCATTGTCTTTCCTCCTCCTCACTCAACCCCCCCCACCTGACATATCCATCAATGTCAATGGCTGCTCACTTTCCCCAGTGCCACATGCTCGCTGCCTGGAAGTAATCCTAGACTCTGATCTTTCTTTCAAGCCACACATCCAAGCCCTCTTCACCTCCTGCCACCTCCAACTCAAAAATATTTCCCGGATCCGTACATTCCTTTCCCAAGAAGCTGCAAAAACCCTAGTACATGCCGTAATTATCTCCCGCCTGGACTATTGCAACCTCCTGCTCTGTGGCCTCCCTTCTAACAGTCTTGCACCCCTACAATCTATTCTAAACTCTGCTGCCCGGCTAATCCACCTGTCCCCCCGCTACTCCCCGACCTCTCCTCTCTGCTAATCCCTTCACTGGCTTCCCATTGCCCAACGACTTCAGTTCAAAACCCTAACCATGACACACAAAGCCATCCACAACCTGTCTCCTCCCTACATCTCTGACCTAGCCTCTTGGTACTTACCTGCACGTAACCTCAGATCCTCACAAGATCTCCTTCTCTACTCCCCTCTCCTCTCCTCTTCCCACCATCGCATTCAAGATTTCTCCCGTGCCTCCCCCATACTCTGGAATGCTCTGCCACAACACATCAGACTCTTGCCTACCTTGACAAGCTTCAAAAGGAACCTGAAGACCCACCTCTTCCGACAAGTCTACAACCTGCCGTAACCCTCAGTCTGATACAGCGCCGCACAATCAGCTCTACCCTCACCTACTGTATCCTCACCTATCCCTTGTAGACTGTGAGCCCTCGCGGGCAGGGTCCTCTCTCCTCCTGTACCTGTCTGTGTCTTGTATTGTTTATGATTATTGTACTTGTCCCTATTATTAAACCGATACAAAGAAAAACAGCCAAATACCAATAAAATATATAATTCTTTATTAATATAGTTTAAAACCAATAATATATAAGCAAAGATAATGATGACAGAAGAAAGCCCACAACACAGTACAATTGTATAAGATTCCAATAAATATTAAATAATGTAATTTCCTGAAAAGGCCACCAGATGGCAGCAAGGGCTCAGAGCAGGCGAGCACACATGAAAACCACTGCCACAAGGTACAAATATAAAGTAATGAATATATATAAAGTGCATGTGCTATAAAATATACATAAAGTGCACAAGGATATTAATAAAGTGCATGATCATAAAGTGCACAATGATAAATAACATGTACTGTGGCAGCAAATATCATGTAAGGTAATATGCAAAGATACCAAGTCAGCCACCTGGGGTAAAAGCCACAGATGCTCAGTCAAAATAGACTACATAAGGTGCAATATGCAAGTGAGCAAATATAACTACATTTATCTAAATGGATATACCTGCAGCCATGAGGACCGTGTGTAGGCAGTCTCCTAACTCACCCTACACGTGTTTCGGCATACCTTCGTCAGGGCAATTGTGTATGCATGTGACCTTACATGAGATTTGCTGCCACAGTACATGTTATTTATCATTGTGCACTTTATGATCATGCACTTTATTAGTATCCTTGTGCACTTTATGTATATTTTATAGCACATGCACTTTATATATATTCATTAATTTATATTTGTACCTTGTGGCAGTGGTTTTCATGTGTGCTCGCCTGCTCTGAGCCCTTGCTGCCATCTGGTGGCCTTTTCATGAAATTACATTATTTAATATGTATTGGAATCTTATACAATTGTACTGTGTTGTGGGCTTTCTTCTGTCATCATTATCCTTGCTTATATATTATTGGTTTTAAACTATATAAATAAAGAATTATATATTTTATTGGTATTTGGCTGTTTTTCTTTGTATCGGTTTAATTTTTATACAAATAGCCTATTTATAGTTGGGGTGTATTTATTATATTATATATGTGATAGTTTTTTAACACACTATAGTATACCCCTCTTCTTGGCATTAATCGGTCTAGCTTGTCCCTATTATGTACACCCCTTTCACATGTAAAGCGCCATGGAATTGATGGCACTATAATAATAAATAATAATAATACTAAAAGATGTGGAGACAGCAAATGATACACTGAATGAGTGGCCAGAAAGATAGAAAAAGAACCAGGAAAGAACAGTGTCCTTTAGGCCGATAGAATGGAGCATAGAGAGAAGAAGATGGTGGTCAACAGGGTCGAAGGTGGTGGAGAGGTCAAGAAGGATAAGCAGAGAGTGGTCACCGTTACGTTTTGCTGTCAATAAGTCATTGGTCACTTTGAGAAGGGCAGTTTCTGTTGAGTGTAAAGGGTGGAAGCCGGACTGTAAAGGATCTAGAAGAGAGTGAGTGGAAAGGTAGCGGGTGAGACGAGAGTAGACCAGGCGCTCCAAGAGTTTGGAGATGAAGGGGAGATTGGAGACTGGTCTGTAGTTGCTTGTGCAGGACGGATCAAGAGAAGGTTATTTTTTAATAATGGAGTAATGATAGAGTGTTTGAGAGAGCAGGGGAAGATACCAGAAGAGAGAGAGTGGGTGAAGATTTTAGTTAGGTGAGTGGTGACAACCGGAGAGAGAGACTGGAGTAGGTGTGAGGGAAAGGAATCAGTAGGGCAAGTGGTAGGACGAGAAGAAGAGAGGAGCCTGGAGACTTCCTCCTCTGTGACTGGGTCAAATGTGGAAAGTGAGCTGGATGGGATATGGGGAGGGATGAGATTCACAATGCTAGGTGGCTGGGAGCTGCTCTCTCGGCGGATGTGTGGCGCCCTGGACTAGCCAGGTCGTCACAGGTACTACAACACAACACCCCACCCCGAGATAGGCACATCAGCCAGACACCAAACCCTTGTTGCCTCCCTCCAGGGGCTGATGTCCACTCCAGGTGGGGTGGAGCCAGGTGGTTGGCTCCACCCACTGAGGAGTTCACAGTCCTGGAAGCGGGAAAAGGAAGTCAGATCAGGGAGTGTGTAGTGGAAAGTTCAGAAAGAGAGGAAGTGGTAGTGGAGGAGAGAGAAGTAACTGACTGTGTCCGGGTACGTGGCCCGGGCACCAAGAGCAAGGTTGGCAGATGGTGGTGGCCGTCTGCAGGAGGCAGATCAACGCGGAACTGTAGGACCGGGGACGGGCGGTGGCCCGCCAGTCCCGAACCGGGGAGCGAAGTGAAGCCAGCACAAACCGGCAGGGCCTGCGGACCCCGACCAGGCTTGGAGTCGCCGTTAAATAGGTCAAATCCGTCAGTGACTGGAACCCCAGGGGTTTCCTAACAGCCAAGACCCGATTGAAGGCAACCATCCAACCATCAGAAAGGAAATACAGCTACCGCCAAAGCTAGAATTCCAAGGGCCAGAGCCTGCGGTCAAAAGGGCTCCTCCAGCAACTACACACGCTGGGGAGCGGGTTACCGGTGGGAAGCCATCGGGACTGAACATACACAAAGGTGCAGGGAAAAGGCAGCCACCACCAACCGTCCGGGAGAAACTACAGCAGCCGGCTGCGGGACCGGTCCATCCAGCCGTTTGGTTTACCAGAGACTTTGCATCCATTTGTGGCTGAGTGAGTACTACCGTGCCCTCCGGCACCACGCTGCGCCGCCCAGGCGACCCCGCATCCTTGCCAATCCTGCCTCCCCGTCACTTCACCGGGCCCCGGGACAACTAACCCCTACCCACGGAGGGGAAAACAACATCCAAGCTGCTCCCTGCCATCGCTCCCGGGATCCCCGTTACCAGCAGCGGTGGTGCCCAACCTCACCACAACCCGTGGGTGGCGTCACGGACCACATCCCCAAACTCAAACTACCCCTTTCACTCACGGACGAGGAGCGCCGCTCGAGTCTCCGGGATCCGGCCCACCGCTCGAGCCACCGAGCAGCCGTCGCAGCAGCGCTGGACCCGAGCGTTAGCGAGTGCAGCAGCGAGCGCGACCTCCCCGCCCGCGATAGATGTTTTCTATTTTTTCTGTGAAATACGAGGCCAGGTCATCAGCATGAAGGTCTGTGATAGGGGTTTGAGACTGAGGTGGGAGTGAAAGGTGTTAAAGAGCTTTTTTGGATTGTTGGATAGTAAGGAGATGAAGGTGGTGAAGTAGATCTGTGTGGCGAGATGAAGGGAAGAGTTGTAGGTCTTTAAGGTGAACTTGTAGTGGATGAAGTTTTCTGGTGTGCGGGTTTTCCTCCATAGGCGTTCGGCACTCCTAGAGCATCGCTGGAGAAATCGAGTTTGGGATGTGAGCCAAGGCTGTTTTACTCTGTGTTTGGAGGTTCCGAGGGTGAGGGGTGCTACTTGGTCCAGGGTACTTCTGAGTGTGTCATTGTAGTGCTTTACAGCCAGATCAGGACAGGAAGGTGAGGAGATAGGGGATGGTGATGAGTGTAAAGAGTCTGTAAGGGTCTGAGAGTCAATGGCCTGTAGGTTTCTGAATGTGTGATTGGTGGGAGTGTGTTGGGGTGGACGTGGGTTTGTGAGCTTGAAGGAGAGGATGTTGTGGTCAGAGAGGGGAAGAGGTGAGTTGTCAAAGAGAGAGATTGAGCAGAGGTGGATAAAGACCAGGTCAAGGGTGTTACCATCTTCATGTGTCTCAGAGGATGAGAGCTGTGAGAGGCCAAGGGAGGTGGTGAGAGATAGAAGCTGGGATGCAGATGGGGAAGAGGGGCTGTTTATGGGGATGTTAAAGTCTCCTAGGATGAGGGTTGGTAATTCTGAGGACATGAAGTGCGGCAGCCAGCCTGAAAAGTGGTCAAGGAACTGGGTGGGTGAGCCTGGGGGACGGTATATGACAGCTACTCTGAGGGAGAGGGGATGGAAGAGCCTGATGGTGTGGACCTGAAATGAATGGGAATGAGAGTGATGGAGCTGGGGGGATGACCTGGAAAGTACATTGTGGGGACAGAGTAAACCGACTCCACCACAATGTCTGTTCTCAGATCTTGGTGAATGGGTAAAGTGTAAGCCACCGTGAGAAATGGCAGCAGGGGAAGCAGTGTCAGAATCCTAAATCCAGGTTTCAGTGAGGGCCAGCAGATTAAGAGAGTTATTGAGAAAGAGGTTGTGGATGTAAGGAAGCTTGTTACATACGGACCGTGGATTCCAGAGAGCACAATTTGAAAGAGGGAAGTGAGGGTGTACAACTAATGTAAATAAGATTATCATGGTTTCTATGGGAGGTGGGAGAGGGGGTAAAGTTAGCATGGGGTGGACCGGGATTAGGAGAGATATCACCTGAAAGAAGTAGCAGTAGAAGGAGAAAGGTCAGATGGGTTTTGGACTTGTGGCATGGCTTGTTCTGCAAGACCCTGAAGCGTGATGGATTGAGATTATTCAGATAGATGAAAAGAGCCTGGGAGCTGTACATAGGAGAGGAGAGGAGAGAGGGGCTGATGTGGATGAGTGGTGATGGAGGGGGAACAGGGCGGTGAAAGTAGACAGTAAAAGCATATAGGATGATAGAGATAGGAATAATAGTCATGGATGAAACTGAAGGTGTCAAAGAGTAGTTTACCTGCCTCCTGCCCTGACTAACTGCCATTAAAATAACTGCCCAGCACTTAGCATAAGATGGCACGCATACAGGAACCCCACACGCATGCACCCCTTAAGAAGCACACAAATATATAGGGCAGACTGGAGAAGTAGGTAAGGGGGATTATGGGTGCTCAGCTTGTTAAGGAAAATTAACAACTGCTGATCACACCAGGGGATGATTAAGGAATCAAAGGGAACAGGACACTTTTGACACCCGCCCGGACTCCAGTCTACACAAAATCACACCTTCCACCATCAGATAAGATTTACAAAGCAGAAGATACAGTCATACATCAGTGAGCATTAAACATAATGTTAGGATGACATTAAATGACATAAAATAAGGATGACATAGCATAAGTCACAGCAAGCAGAGCTATTTGTACCAGGACAGAGATTCAGCAGGAGGAGAGGGGAGCAGACTTTGCACTTCAGTAAGCAGAATAAGGCTATGTGCGCACAGTGCGTTTTTCGCGGCGTTTTTGCGCGTTTTTCGGGTGCGTTTTTGGCCTGAAAACTGCATGACTTTGCTTCCCCAGCAAAGTCTATGAGTTTTCATTTTTGCTGTCCGCACACATCTGTTTTTTTTCAGCTGCGTTTTTGTGGTGCCACAAAAACGCAGCATGTCAATTATTCCCGCGTTTTTCACTGCGCTTTTCATCCATTGAGTTCAATGGGATGTTGAAAGACGCAATAAGAAACGCAAATAGCTGCGTTTTGGTGCGTTTTGGTGCGTTTCTAAGACCAAAAACGCAGCTATAAACGCAGGAGGTGGGTAGTAAAGTGACGTGTACAGGAAGAGGATTCCTTCTGTCAGTATATACAGAAGCGTGAATCCTCCCGGTACCGTCACCGCCGCTTCCACCTCCCGTCCTGTGCATGTATGCTGCCGTGCGGCGCCATGTACAGGCAGGAGGTGGAAGCGGCTGCGAAAACAAAAGTTAACAGTAGAAAAAAAAAAAAAAAGTTATACTCACCTGTCTGCAGACTCCCGGTGCCATGCCCGCTCCCATCTCCTCTCACGGTATCGCCACCCCCGCTCCGGCTGTGTGCAGACGGCCGGGAAACCTCCCATGGATGCAGGACCTGGCGATGGATCACCTGATGCAGTCACCTGACGCATCAGCTGATCGTAAGTATCGCGGTGACGCGGGCGCCCGGCCGGTATCAGCGGATGCGTCAGGAGACTTCATCCCTGATTACCGGCAGCTGCTGCAGCGATCGGACGGGATCAGACTCCCGCCCCATCGCTACAGGAGCTGCCGGTAATCAGCACATAAGTGAGTATTATTTTTTTTTTTTTTTTGCACCGATGCATCAGCTGATTGTATAATCGGCTTTTATACAATCAGCTGATGTGTGATGGGATTCAGGCACTTGATCCTGACACATCATCTGATCGCTTTGCCTTCCAGCAAACCGATCAGATGATATTGGATCCAGATTGGACGGCGCGGGACCCTGACCCAGGATTACTGCGGAGGGGGGGGGGTTTATTTCAATAAAGATGGAGTCACTAATTGTGTTGTGTTTTATTTCTAATAAAAATATTTTTCTATGTGTTGTGGGTTTTTTTTATCTTTACTAGAAATTCATGGTGGCCATGTCTAATATTGGCGTGACACCATGAATTTCGGGCTTAGGGCCAGCTATACAGCTAGCCCTAACCCCATTATTACCCAGCGAGCCACCCGGCATCAGGGCAGCTGGAAGAGTTGGATACAGCGCCAGAAGATGGCGCTTCTATGAAAGCGCCATTTTCTGGGGTGGCTGCGGGACTGCAATTCACAGCGGGGGTGCCCAGAAAGAATGGGCACCCTGCACTGTGGATTCCAATCCCCAGCTGCCTAGTTGTACCCGGCTGGACTCAAAAATTGGGCGAAGCTCACGTCATTTTTTTTTTAAATTATTTCATGAAATTCATGAAATAATTTAAAAAAAAGGGCTTCCCTATATTTTTGGTTCCCAGCTTGGTACAAATAGGCAGCTGGGGGTTGGGGGCAGCCCGTACCTGCCTGCTGTACCCGGCTAGCATACAAAAATATGGCGAAGCCCACGTCATTTTTTTTGTTTGGGGGGGCAAAGAAATCCTGCATACAGTCCTGGAAGGAGGATGCTGAGCCTTGTAGTTCGACAGCTGCTGTCTGCTCTCCTGCATACACTATTGGATGGAGGATGCTGAGCCTTGTAGGTCTGCTCCCCCTGACTCTCCCTCAAGCATTCAGTCCTGGATGGAGCATGCTGAGCCTTGTAGTTCTGCAGCTGTCTGCTCTTCTGCATACACTAGTGGAGAATGAAGAACACATTGAAGAAGGAAATGACATCAGACCTTTTTTTTTTTGTTCACTGATAAAAAACGCAGCAAAACGCAGAGATCAAAAACGCAGCAAAACGCAGCCAAAAACGCACCAAATCGCGTTTTTTGATGCGTTTTTTCGACGCAGGTGCGTTTTTGTGCGTTTTTAGCGGCCAAAAATGCACAAAAACGCAGCGTCAAAAATACGCAGTGTGCGAACCTAGCCTAAGGCTATGTGCACACAGTGCGTTTTTCGCGGTGTTTTTGCGCGTTTTTCGGGTGCGTTTTTGGCCTCAAAACTGCACGACTTTGTTTCCCCAGCAAAGTCTATGAGTTTTCATTTTTGCTGCCCGCACACAACAGTTTTTTTAAGCTGCGTTTTTGAGCTTGAAAAAAAAAATGGACATGTCAATTCTTTCCTGCGTTTTTCTGTGATTTCCGCCCATTCAATGCATTGGAAAAACGCAGCAAAACGCAGAGATCAAAAACGCAGCAAAGCACAGCCAAAAACACACCAAATCACGGTAAAAACGCATGCGTTTTTTGATACGTTTTTTCGACGCAGGTGCGTTTTTGTGCGTTTTTAGCGGCCAAAAATGCACAAAAACGCAGCGTCAAAAAAACGCAGCGTGCGCACATAGCCTTATTTGTATCAGGTGTAGTCAGGGCACAGTCCAAAGGCAGAATACCTGGAGGGTAGCGGATAAGAGGAAAAGGGCTAAACAAACAGATCATAAGAACAAGATCCAAGGTCAGACAGAAATAGATCAACCAAACAGAGCATAGGGATACAGGCCAACAAACACTACTGAACAGAATGCTATGACTGGCAGACTTCTGGGAAAAAATGCTCAGCTAAGTAGCTGGGCAATATGGGGAGATAAGGTATGCACACCAGTGACTATGGAAGGGGAATACATGTAATAGCAGAAACTGCTGTGTGAATACTGCCATGAATATATGAATAAAGAGAAATTTAGCTACTGAATTGATCAATGCAATAGAGCCCCAACACTACGCCAAAGTATTTCTCTACGTTGGGGTCCCTAGCTTGTGTGTGTCCTCTCATGCAGTTAAAAAACTTACCGTGTATGGGACGCTGAGACCCAGGCTATATATACGATGTGGATTGGCAATAGGTGTGTATGGGGAGGGTTCACAAACGAAAAACTACTAACATTAAGGAATAACGTTTGGAACTCCATTCTATGTCTGAACTGGGTGCAAAAAACCTAAAAAAACATCACTATGGGGAGATAAGGTATGCACACCAGTGACTATGGAAGGGGAATACATGTAATAGCAGAAACTGCTGTGTGAATACTGACATGAAAAATTTCTCTTTATTCAAATTTCTCTTTATTCATATATTCATGGCAGTAATGCAGATTCCATTTTTCACATTTCATTCTAACGTATAGCTATTGAATTTTTCATGTCAGTATTCACACAGCAGTTTCTGCTATTACATGTATTCCCCTTCCATAGTCACTGGTGTGCATACCTTATCTCCCCATAGTGATGTTTTTTTAGGTTTTTTGCACCAAGTAGCTGGGCAATCACCGGGAACAGGGAACACTTGAATAACCCAGCACCTCCCAGAATCAGATTGGACGACTGATCTGTTACTCACCAAACTGACAGCTCAGCATGCCCTGATTTCATAGTTGCAGCAAACAGTCACTCGCTGTGTCCTAGACACACTAAGCAGAGAAATTGTGACCGTACCCCTCTTCTAGGGGACCATCAGACTCCCTGGTTTCCCAGGAAACCTATGATGGGAGGCCTTGACCAGACGATCGACCTTTGCAGAACGCATCGGAATCCAGGATCTCTTTTCGGGTCCATATCCCTTCAAATAAATGAAATATTGGAGAGAATCCCAGACCTTCCGAGAATCCACCATCCTGTGAACCTGTCACGCTCCCCGGGTCCCCTGTCACGGTTCCCGGGTCCCCTGTCACGCTCCCCGGGTCCCCTGTCACGCTCCCCGGGTCCCCTGTCACACTCACCGGCTCCCCTGCCGCGCTCCGCCGCTTCCGTGCCAGGCCTCCTGGTCCCCTGCTCCACAGCCTTCCTGCCCCATTGCCTGCGGTCCCCAGGCAGCCCGGTCCCCGCTCCCGGCGTCCGATGGCAAACCAGCCCCAGCCCGGCTCTCCTGCTTCCTCCTCACCGCTCCCTCCTCTGGCTTCTGGCACCCGGGCCGCGCGCATGCGCATTAGGGCGCGCGCGCGGTCACTGACCCTCTCTTAAAGGGCCAGCGTCCACTAACAGGAAATTGAACACGCAGGTACAGGGTATAAAGGGGTTTAATGTCCAAGTGGGCGGGGCCTGTTCTTCGTGTTTCCCAAGCTAGGAGTCAGGTCTCCTTGTGTTTCTGTGAGATACTCACCTCTCTCTCTTCTAGAGCCGATCCTGCTTCGCCACCCGGTTCTGCCAGATCCCGAACCCCGAACGCTGTCCATCTGCCATCCTGACAGTCCGTTCCTTCTCTGATCCCTGCGGTGACCCGTCTGCTCGCTCCATCGGTTCCGGACTCCGCCTGACAACATCTTGGCCTCCGAACCTGAGCTCCGTCACCCGGACTACCATCAGTGACTCCGTGGTCCCAGGGACTTCTGCATTCTCCTCTTGTACACGGACTGTTCTGCTACCTGTAGTGCTCCAGCCACCGGACCCCTTACCATCATCAAGGAGTTCGGTCCAGTGGATCCACCCCCTGGGCCTGCCCGTCCACCTGGCCCTAACAGTAAGAACAGGCCATGGATCCCGCTGCAGCACTAGCAGCCCTGCAGGAGGAACTCGCACGCCAGCGTGAGACTCAGACCCGCATGCTGCAATTCATGTCTTCTGTGGACGCCCGCCTGAACACGCTACAAGCGTCGGTTACATCTTCAGCATCTCGGGCTTCCACTAGCCAATCCACGGCTCCAGCCCCCGTGGCAGCCTCTTCGGATGCTTCCAGACTTCGTTTGGCCTCACCACCCCGGTACGC
This sequence comes from Anomaloglossus baeobatrachus, assembly GCF_048569485.1. Taxonomy (NCBI): domain Eukaryota; kingdom Metazoa; phylum Chordata; class Amphibia; order Anura; family Aromobatidae; genus Anomaloglossus; species Anomaloglossus baeobatrachus. The sequence continues at coordinate 13,420,735 of NC_134356.1, read as the reverse complement.
CGGAGATCCCAAGACCTGCAGGGGATTCATAAACCAATGCTCCCTCCATTTCACGCAGCTGCCGCATTTGTTTGCCTCCGACCAAGCCAAGGTCGCGTTCATCATGTCCCATCTAGAGGGTGAGGCACTGGCGTGGATGAACCCCTTGTGGGAAAAGGAGGATCCTGTGACCAAGAACATCCAGGAGTTCCTGCAGGCATTTCGTGGCACCTTTGACGAGCCTGGACGCGCCTCCGCGTCTGCCTCATCTCTTCTCCGGTTACGTCAGGGGACTCTGACGGTGGGTCAATACGCCATACGTTTTCGCACTTTGGCATCGGAACTCGGGTGGAACAACGAGGCTCTAACCGCCGCCTTCTGGGAAGGACTCTCGGGTCGAATTAAAGATGAGCTGGCTGGTCGTGACGTACCGTCCACCCTGGATGCCCTGATTACTCTTGCGACCCGAGTGGATATTCGCTTTCAGGAGCGATCAAAAGAGGTGTCCCGTGAGAGACGTCCGGTACGACACTCCTCTCCTCCGCAGAAGCCCGCCATCCTTCAGTCAACGGCATCTGGTGTCTCCGTCCACGAGCCCATGCAGATCGACCATGTGCGGCAGTCTGAACAATGCCGAGCAGAGCGGCTCGCCAAGGGCCTCTGCTTCTACTGCGGAGAGGGCACACACCTGCTACGCTCCTGTCCAGAAAGGCCGGGAAACTCCAAAGCCTAGGGTTGGTAGGAGAGGCCACCCTAGGTGCTGGGACTCTCTCAGACCCGGTTACCTGGACTGTGCAAGTGACAACGGGAGAGACGCGGTTCATGGCGGAGGCGTACCTCGATTCTGGGGCAGCAAGCAATTTCATCCAGCAGGCCACGGTGGACAAATACCAGGTGCCTGTTACTCCACTCGATAAACCCCTCGTGATTGCCTCTGTGGATGGCAGACCCCTCTCTGACACCATCTCGTGGATCACCAGGCCGCTCGAACTGCGTATCGGTGCCCTGCACACCGAGAACATCGCTCTCTACGTCCTTCCACACATGTCCCATCAAATCCTGCTGGGACTTCCCTGGTTACAGACATACGAACCATCAGTCAGCTGGGGTACTGGTGAGATCACCCGATGGGGCTCCTCTTGCCACGAGAAGTGTCTGAAGACCATACAACCCATCCGACGACCTCCGGGTCCAGAGTCCTTACCGGGACTGCCCTCGGCCTATTGGTCCTTCGCGGATGTCTTCGACAAAAAGGAATCAGAGGTACTTCCGCCACATCGTCCTTACGATTGTGCCATCGACCTGCTTCCGGGAACCACACCACCTCGAGGACGGATATATCCGCTGTCTCCAGCCGAAACAAGGGCCATGTCTACTTACATCACAGAGAGCCTGGCAAGGGGATTCATTCGGAGATCCTCCTCTCCTGCTGGAGCAGGCTTCTTCTTCGTGAAGAAGAAAGAAGGTGATCTACGTCCATGCATAGACTACCGGGGATTAAACCAAATCACCGTGAAAAACAAGTACCCTCTGCCGCTCATCCCCGAATTGTTTGATCGGCTTAGAGGAGCTCGTGTGTTCACCAAGTTGGATCTTCGGGGTGCCTACAACCTGGTCCGCATCCGCTCTGGGGATGAATGGAAGACCGCGTTCAATACTCGCGATGGGCACTATGAATACTGTGTGATGCCCTTCGGCCTGTGTAACGCACCAGCAGTCTTTCAGGAATTGGTGAACGACGTGTTCCGGGATCTTCTTTACATCTGTGTGGTGGTGTATCTCGATGACATCCTGGTCTTTTCTCCGGACCTCCAGACCCACAGAGAGAACGTGCAGCTGGTACTACGACGACTGAGGGAGAATCGTCTGTACGCCAAGTACGAGAAGTGTGTCTTCGAGCAGTCTTCACTTCCCTTCCTGGGTTACGTCATCTCCGATACCGGACTACAGATGGATCCGAAGAAGGTCTCTTCCATTCTCAACTGGCCCCCTCCTTCTGGACTGAAGGCAATCCAACGCTTTCTGGGATTCGCCAACTATTACCGCCAGTTCATCCCTCACTTCTCTGCTCTGACTGCTCCTCTCTCCGCCTTGACCAAGAAGGGGGCTAATCCAAAGGACTGGTCACCTGCGGCCGACGCCGCGTTTGGCTCTCTGAAGCGGGCATTTGCCTCCTCTCCTGTGCTCCACCGTCCGGAGTTAAACCGACAGTTCACCTTGGAGGTGGATGCCTCCTCCTCGGGAGCTGGAGCAGTGCTCATGCAGAAGTCCTCCTCCGGGAAGATGGTGACTTGCGGTTTCTTCTCCAAGAGCTTCTCAGCGCCTGAACGCAACTATACCATCGGTGATCGAGAACTATTGGCAGTCAAACTGGCTCTGGAAGAATGGCGCTACCTTCTGGAAGGAGCAGTGTACCCCGTTATTATATACACGGACCACAAGAACCTGGAATACCTGCGGTCTGCTCAGCGACTGAACCCACGGCAAGCCAGGTGGTCCTTGTTCTTTGCCAGATTTGATTTCCAGCTCCATTTCCGACCCGCGGACAAGAATGTACGCGCAGATGCCTTGTCCAGGTCTTTCATGCCCATGGAGCAGGAGGAGGAGACATCCCAGCCCATCATCTGCCCTAGTAAGATCATTCCGGTGGCTCCTGTCACCCTGGCCCAGATACCGCCCGGGAAGACCTATGTCTCTGAGACTGACAGGACAAAAGTGTTACACTGGGGCCATGCTTCAAAAATAGCCGGTCATGCTGGTCAGAAGAGAACATGGAGTACGATTGTACGTCATTACTGGTGGCCTTCCCTTCGGACGGATGTCGCTTCTTTTGTCTCAGCCTGCTCCTCTTGTGCCAGGAACAAAACGCCCAAACACCTGCCATATGGCCGCCTTCTGCCTCTGCCTATACCCTCAATTCCGTGGCAACACATTGCGATGGACTTTATTACGGACTTGCCACTGTCCTCCGGACACACAGTCATATGGGTCGTGGTGGATCGGTTCTCTAAAATGGCTCATTTCGTCCCTATGGCTGGACTGCCCTCTGCCCAGGAACTCGCTGACGCCTATGTACAACACATCTTCCGCTTGCATGGCTTTCCATCACACATTGTGTCCGACAGAGGAACTCAGTTTACCTCCCGCTTCTGGAGGGCTCTCTGCAAACATCTGGGAGTGGCTCTGGACTTTTCTTCAGCCTACCATCCTCAGTCGAACGGCCAAGTGGAACGGGTCAATCAGATCTTGACCTCCTTCTTACGTCACTACGTCAACGCCCATCATGACGACTGGTCCACGCTTCTTCCTTGGGCTGAATTCTCCCATAACCACCACGTCAGTGAGTCCTCCTCCAGCTCTCCCTTCCATGTCGTTTACGGACTTCAGCCTTCCGTCCCATTACCTGTATCCTCTTCCTCGGATGTCCCTGCTGCTGATGCTGTAGCCCGTGACTTTTCAACGATTTGGGACTCTGTCAAGGCATCCCTTGGACGTGCTTCCCTGCGGATGAAGAGACACGCAGACAAGAGGCGTCTGGATCCTCCGTGTTTCTCTCCAGGAGATCTCGTCTGGCTTGCTTCCAAGTACGTCCGATTGAAGCTACCATCCTACAAGCTGGGACCTCGCTACATCGGGCCATTTAAAGTCCTCGGCAAGATCAATGAGGTCTCCTACAAGCTGCAGCTCCCGGCCACGATGAGGATACCCAACTCCTTCCACGTCTCCCTGCTCAAGCCGGTTGTCCTTGGTCCCTTCTCCGCTGCTGCCAGTTCGGCTCCTCCTCCTATTGCCGATGACGACATCTATGCGGTAAGGGATATCGTGGCCATGAAAACTGTACGGGGCCGACAGTTCTTCCTGGTGGACTGGGCAGGGTATGGCCCTGAGGATAGGTCCTGGGAACCCCGGGAGAATGTGGGTACTCCTTTGATCCGTGCCTTCCTGTCCCGGTTGCGGGGAGGGGGGCGTGGGGGGGGGTACTGTCACGCTCCCCGGGTCCCCTGTCACGGTTCCCGGGTCCCCTGTCACGCTCCCCGGGTCCCCTGTCACGCTCCCCGGGTCCCCTGTCACACTCACCGGCTCCCCTGCCGCGCTCCGCCGCTTCCGTGCCAGGCCTCCTGGTCCCCTGCTCCACAGCCTTCCTGCCCCATTGCCTGTGGTCCCCAGGCAGCCCGGTCCCCGCTCCCGGCGTCCGATGGCAAACCAGCCCCAGCCCGGCTCTCCTGCTTCCTCCTCACCGCTCCCTCCTCTGGCTTCTGGCACCCGGGCCGCGCGCATGCGCATTAGGGCGCGCGCGCGGTCACTGACCCTCTCTTAAAGGGCTAGCGTCCACTAACAGGAAATTGAACACGCAGGTACAGGGTATAAAGGGGTTTAATGTCCAAGTGGGCGGGGCCTGTTCTTCGTGTTTCCCAAGCTAGGAGTCAGGTCTCCTTGTGTTTCTGTGAGATACTCACCTCTCTCTCTTCTAGAGCCGATCCTGCTTCGCCACCCGGTTCTGCCAGATCCCGAACCCCGAACGCTGTCCATCTGCCATCCTGACAGTCCGTTCCTTCTCTGATCCCTGCGGTGACCCGTCTGCTCGCTCCATCGCTTCCGGACTCCGCCTGACAACATCTTGGCCTCCGAACCTGAGCTCCGTTACCCGGACTACCATCAGTGACTCCGTGGTCCCAGGGACTTCTGCATTCTCCTCTTGTACACGGACTGTTCTGCTACCTGTAGTGCTCCAGCCACCGGACCCCTTACCATCATCAAGGAGTTCGGTCCAGTGGATCCACCCCCTGGGCCTGCCCGTCCACCTGGCCCTAACAGAACCTCATTCTTTCCTTTCTTTCAAAGGAAACAGGACGAGGCAGGACAAGGGAGGCATCGCTGAAGGGACAAATTCTGTTAATAGGGATCTGTGAAAAATGTTAGGTATATGAAGAGACTGGGAGAGCTTCAATATAAATGCAATTGGATTGACCACCTCCAAAATCTCATGGGCCAATGAAAGTAGGACCCAACTTCATCAATGGTATCTTCAGCTTAATATTTTTGGAGGATAACCAAACCTTATCTTCTACTTTTAATCCTTTCTATTGGCATTCTGGTTTTGATGAAGTTGGGTCACCCCAGCATACTTTTGAACCTCCTTCCAGATGTCTTCGAGTTTCTTTATGGATAACTTTACTTCAGGACAACCAGGGTGCTCGGCCCTGTATCTGCCAGGACCTGCGATGCAGCAATGTATCTCAGCATCTTTACCCAGTAAGGACCTGAGTCATGTGATCTCACAGGTCCTACAAGTTCAGACCTACGGTTCTGTGAGCCCGGTCGCAATGGTAAAGGGAAGGAGGATGTAGTGAGATATATCAAGTATACAAGACAGCACTATGGGCTTTAGTCACACGTATACGGGTAGCTCCGGGGACCCGGGAAGAGCCACAGGTGAGAAGTATCATATTCATGCACAGTTTTTGATGTATTTTTTTAGTTTGTTTTTTTTTTTCACAGTGTGAAGTACCAACAAAATGAAATGCAAATCTTCTCCAGGGGCAGCGGCTCCATGGAAAGTGCACTAGTCCCTCCACCTCTAATGTGCCAGGCCGCCATCTTGCTCTTTCAGGCCATGTTCTCACATGTTCACAACAAACTGCACAATAACAATCTGCTCTGCTTACAGCATTTTTGCTGGGGTTTGTTTCTGCATTTTTCCTCTTTTTCGTTGTGTTGTTTTGAGGGAGTCCAGATTTCAATTAGTGTATTTTTTGTGTTTTTTTTGGTGCAGAAATGCCAGGATTCCGCACTTACAACACAATTGCATTTTATTCATGCAGATATTCAGATTTGCAATAGGCAAAAACTGCACCAAAATTTATAACAAATTATTGAACGTGGACTGTACTTGGGGGGTGTTTGTTTAAATAACATTGATTTTTGTATTTCAAACTACTGGATTAGTAATGGGGGATATCTGATACGTGCTTACTCACTACTAATACCATTGCTTGATGCCAGCTGTCAATTCACAGCTGGCATCAACTCCATAAAATACCCCATTTGGCACCGCATCAGTGGAATAGGAAGAGCCAAGTACAGAATCACATTTGGAGCATTTAATACGTGCGCCACTTCTGAGGTGACTACAGGCTGCTATTTTTAGGCTAGGAAGGGCCAAATAACCATGGAGCTTCCCCTTCTAACAATATCAGCCCCCAGTTATCTGTTGTCCCTTGGCTCGTTTTGAAAAATATGCTCTTTTATTAAATTATTTTTTCAAATAAACAAATCAGTGTGGGATCAGCTCTATTTTTCAAAAACCATCCAAGGTACAGCAGACAGCTGAGGGATGCAGCCTGCAGCTGGTTCTCTACCTGTCTTAGATATGAAAATTAGGGGGATTCCATGTCTTTTTTTTCTTAAATTTCTTAACTCTGCTAAATGGCTGTACGAGTGATCTGCTATCTCATAGCGATCTATGCACATCTTTTCAGTATATTTTGGGTAGCGGTCACATGGACGGCACACGGAAGATACATGCTTTTTTTTACACAGACGTGTGAAGGGGCCAAGAAAGACAAAACCGCACTTTTACTTTCTTACATATTCAGGTTTTTTACCTTTTGGACGGACAGCGCTGGAGATCTGCAATAATAACATTATCATCAAATATACCAATGTCTTCATTATTCTGCACAGTGTAGTGGAGGGAATATTAGAGAATATATCACTGAGGACATCACTGACTGCGCCTGTCACCACATGGAGAAAGCCTTGTTAATATTATTATACGCAAAATAGTAAAACCCCTGGATAAGTAATAAGGTGACGTCTTATACAGGAATATCGCTTCATTACATCTGGTGATCGGCTCCATTATAAGAAAAGCTGAGTAAATTCTACAATACATCCATTTATTCCGGTTTATGGTTATACATTCCTGGTATTATCATTACAAAATATCCACAAATAACAGAAGAGTAATAAAGATAAAAACATTTCTTACATCAAAACTCCCATTGACATCTATGGTATAAAGGTAATTCCACCTGTGAGATCAGAGCGTTATATCACAGGACAGACGTCACTATTAATGGATTATTATCTATTATCTTATTATTCTAAACCCCAATGATTAATATTCTGATAATGAATGTGATTATTACTGATCGCTATGGTGCGCTGTGATATTATAGGTGAAAAATTAATATTTAACGCAGTTATACTGATGTATATATCAGAAGATAAAAATTTAATAAAAATTAGATTAGCCTGAGGATAGCTCAGAGAGGTAAGGATAATCGGAGTATGAGGGAGGGAGAGGTGTGCAGCACTGAGGAGAAGCAAGAGCTGCTGGGAAATGTGGCTTTATTAATGTAAGAATAGGACGCCCATTCAGCTGTGTGAAGGATGGACAGAGGGGCAGATGCGTGTGAAAGAAAAAACAAAGGTACAAGAAAGAAATGTTATATTGGGCTTATTCTGTATATTATCATTAAGACTACATTTACTATATACAGGTAAAGCAGGTATACATAATAAAAGGTCTCTATATTACACTTTTTATAATAAACTAACTTACAATATATGGATTAAAATTGTGGGAAGCTGGTTAAATTGTCATGGACACCTTTCTAAATAATCTTTATTATTCATTTTTTTTTACCATGTTGCGGCTGTGAGTCTGTGCAGAAGGAGAAATCAGTCCAGGAATGAAGCTGTGCTGATACATGAGAGCTGGTGATGACAGCAGCATCCTGGACACACAGACCTCACATCCAGCCTGTATTACTGGGAGGGACACGACTACAGTCTGAATATAGGAGCAGGGTGTAATCCGCACATCAGGAGGCCTGAGAATTAATTACAGAGTGAAGATTGCAGCCTAAAACTTAGCGCAGCTAAAGGAAACCACTAACATTTTTATAAATAATTTATTTGAAGCCCATATGGAGGTTAAAAATTGATATTGGCGTTCAAATTGTCTCTTTGGAGAGGAGAAGGACTATAAGTCTAGTGTCACCTATTGGAAGTACCAATCCTGATAATCAAAATCGACCCATTAACAAGCCTTACCACATGATTAAGGCTATGTGCCCACGGGAGTTTAAACCTGCGGATTTATCTGCAGAAAATCCACGGATTTTCTGGATTTTCCAGATAAATCTGCAGGTTTCAGCATGTACAGACACTCCTCATGTTATCCTATGGGACATGGGGAATGCCGTGTACATGCTGCGGAATGTGAGGCTGCGGATCATGCTGCGGATGTCCCGCAGCCGCACGTAATTGCATGTCAAATATTTCTGCGGAATTACCTGCGGAAATCACGGCCCTCCACTATGGAGATAGAGGACTTCCGCAGGTACGCCACACGACTGCCCGCAGGTTTACCTCAGATATTTCGCTGTACTACCGCAGCTAAAAATAGCTGCAGATTCCGGGGATCAGCTGCGGGAAACCTGTGGACGTACCTGCGGATATATCCACAGGTACAAAGTCCCGTGGGCACATAGCCTAAGGCTGAGTTCACATATCCTGTAACCATCTGTTAAAATGGATCCTGCAGAGATCTGTTGGCAAAAAAGTTCTGCAAACACAACATTTTTGTCCGTTGTTAAATAACTGATTTTTTGCCGAATCCATGTTTTTAACATGGGAGTTTATGGACAACAAATCCGTTAGCAGAGAATGTAAGTATAAAAATGTACTTTTATTACTTAAACTAAAAAGGTCCTTATGGGAACTCTTACTTATATTTTCTTAAAACAATGACTTTGACTTCACGCTAAAGTTGGATGGACATGGATAGTGTAACGCTGTTACTGGCGTCGGTGCACTGTTCTGTATTTAAGGCATATTCCCTCTATGGCAGGTGCCTGGGCAACGTGGTCTATTCTTTGGAGATGCTAGTTGTCTTGTCCGTTACACTTCTGCTGCTGTATTGTTGTATTGCTAACACCAGTCTGTATTCTAATATCTGACATACCCGCTGCTGCACCTATCCATACCAGACATACTGTATCTGCCGTATCTGCTGCACTCGCTATTCCCTCCTTGCCTGTTATACCAGTCAAGCCCACTGCACCAGTCAGTACCTGCCGTATCAGCCGAAACCTCCATTGCTGCCGATTCCTGCCATTTAGTCAGCATCAGCCATCCTGAATGCTGCAGCCCATTTGAAAGACTGTCCTTATCCATACCCCTAGCACTGGGGTCAGCTTTCACTGTACCATGTCTCCCTGAGTAGCACCTGGTAGCTACCGACAGCCAAACCCAACTTCATCATCAGAGGCTCTGGTGAATTCTTGGCGCTTAGTCACACCCCCAGGTGAACCGATACTGCAGACCAGTAGGTCCACTCTCGCTCTCATCCGTGAGCAATACCGGCAGTAATATTAATAGACATATATATATATATATATATATATATATATATACATACAGTTGTAGGAATCCTAGTATGTCCTTGATTAACCCCTAATAGGCCCTTCCTTGCTGTGGAGGTTGGCACCCTAATTTTTTTTAATGGCGCCCCTGCTCAAAGTCAAGTCATTTCATCCTGGTACACACTAGTATAATGGTGTTATGCAAAGCAAGTAGCAGTGCTGTGATATTCTAGGTGGCTTTAAAAGGGTCCTTGAGGGAGATGCTTTCGAGTATATTGTGCTGTCCTTGCCCTCATACACTATGAAGCTGAGCGGCCATTGCAGTTCTAGTATCTTTGTCAGTTGTATATCAATAAAATAGTAGCTGTTCCTCGCTCCTCCTGTATGGGACGCTATGTCACTGACCAGTGTAAAGCTCCGTACTGCAGAGAGAACAGGGGGTGTAGCGGGGACGTGGCAGCTGGCTCCACACTCTTCCTACCGGCCAGCCCCCCGATACTTGCCTCTGCTGAGTCTTAGAATGGGGGCGTCGTGGGGGCTTGGCCAGAAGGAAGATCATGGAGCCGGCAAAGCAGGTAACAAGTGATTGAACGCTCCACGCGTTTCTCCTTTCCTTCATTAGGTTCATCATCACTTGTCTTAGGATGATTTTATCAAACGATGAGCGTGACATCCCCGGCACATGTGGAGCGTCGGTGGCCTCCCTAATAGCACGCCAGGTTGCATGATGCTAAATTCTGTGTACTATGGCATTAATTTGATAAATAATAATGACATCAATCTCAGTCACAATAAAATACTTGTGATAAATGACTATTTAAACACTTGGACAAAGCTGAGGGAAGAATAAGATAGATGGAGGCGAGTGATGGACTCGGGCAGCCTAAGATGAGGAGATATGATGCAATACAACAAAATATTATTAGAAACACTCTACAGATGTAAGGAACATTTTACCCAAAACTATAGGAGTAGTTACACATATCTTATTCATTATAAACTTTATTTCACAAGAATTTTAAAGACATACAAAAAAACACATTAAAAATAAGTGCTACAGTGTACAAAGCACAAGGATAAGGCACATTGACTTGCCAAATTATCTATTAATAAATATATAATTTGGGGAATAATAATAAATTACCAGTTAAAATGCAAAATATCCAATGAAAATTGCTTCAATTAATCATGAAGGTGAACATTGCATATGATGGTGAACTCTCAGATCCTGTGTATTTGCAGTCTCTATTGGTCACATTCTGTATATTACAGGGCACAATTATAACCCTAACAGTAATTATTCACCCTACACAATTCTGTTTAATGTTATATTGAAATTCGGTAATAACATGCTCCAATTCCTGTATCAATATTAGTATAACGCAAAAGATACGGTACCCCATGAGTCTTCCTCTATATTAGTGGCCACCACATATCAGAGATCACATTTAACATATAATCATCCCCTTCATGATTAATTGAATCAATTTTCATTGGATATTCTGCATTTTAACTGGTAATTTATCACTATTCCCAAAATCATATATTTATTACTAGATAATTTGGAAAGTCAATGTACTTATCCTTGTGTGTTTGGTATACTGTAGCACTTATTTTTAATGTGTTTTTTGTATGTCTTTGATACAGGTAAAATATATCTTTGTACCGTGTTAGCCAGTAGAGGTAAATTGTTTAAAAGAACTGAAGTCCTCAGTGGTTGATGCCTTTTAATCGCTAACTGAAAAGATGGTAATAATAGCAGCTTTCCAGACTCCTCCGGTCTCTTCATCAGGCTCAGTATTACACAAAATCTGAAGAGTCTCATATTTATACACAACAGGACATAGAATGGGGCAGTAAATAAAAAAAGTTATGTGAAGCAGAACTATCAGTATGGCAAGAGGACAAACTGGTGTGGCCATAAATATTGCTGCAGTTCAGTGTGAAAGTTTTATTGTTTTCTGATAGGGGTCTGGTCCAGGGTTGTGATGCCCCCGGATGGTCTGAGGAGCACATCTCTTAATTGTTATAAAAAGACATTTGTAACCCAGACCACAGCATCATGGACATGAAATTGCTGGTATTGAAAAGAAACTTCAAGTCCCAGAGAGATAGGAGACTATGGGAGTACAAACTTATGATGACTTTTGACACATTCAGAGCAGGAATGAATGTGTCTCATGGATTCATGTCTATTTACATCAATTAAGAGATGTGCTCCTCTGACCATCCGGGGGCATCACAGCCCGGACCAGACCCTAATCAGAGGACAATAAAACTTTCACACTGAACTGCAGCAATATTTATGGCCACAACAGTTTGTCCTCTTGCCATAGTGATCGTTCTGCTTCACATAACTTGTTTTATTTCCTGCCCCATTCTATGTCCTGTTGTGTATAAATATGAGACTCTTCAGATTTTGTGTTATACTGAGCCTGAAGAAAAGACCTGAGTAGTGTCGGAAGCTGCTATTATTACCATCTTTTCAGTTAACCATTAAAAGGTATCAACCACTGAGGACTTCAGTTCTTTTAAACAATTTTGTATGTCTTTAAAATTCTTGTGAAATAAAGTTTATAATGAATAAGATATGTGTAACTACTCCTATCCTTTTCGGGTAAAATTAGCTCGATGGAGTTGGCATAAAATTTATCACATAATGAAAATCTGGATATTTTTGAGTGTGATGTAAGGAACATGCAGAGAAGACACAAGTGATGGAACACGTATGATGGAGTCATGGAAAGCGAGACCAGGGCTGCGATATCCAAGGCAGCTTTACATAAACCCTCTTAATATGCGAGACGTTCATCCAGTGTCAGACGATTCCTCATTTTGTGATGGAACCGAATCTGTTATATAAAGCCTCACACCGGGATAGTGAAAGGCAATAATGTGTATGGAGCTGTCGGTGTGGGACGGTATATGGATAGTTTTTTATCTTAGGCAAGACTTTATCATTTGTGTCAATCCCTAAAACCATAGAGGGACTACTAGGGGTGGAGCAGGATGAGATGACGCTGAGCGGGGGACCGACTGTGAAAATTAGGGCGCAACCTCCGCAGCAAAGAAGGGACTATTAAGGGCATAAAAGGAATCCTATAATTATATATGCTTCTATTAGTATTACTCTAAATTCGACATTACCCTAAAGTCAAAGTCATTATTGTTAAGAAAATATAGAAATTAGTTTTCATAAGAACCTTTTAGTTTAAGGAATAAAAGTTAATTTTTATACTTACACTCTCCTCAGTGAGCCCCAATAGGTGACATTAGAGTTCAAGCCCTTTTCCTCTCTGAAGAGACATTTTGCACATGTAATTTCCCAGAGGAGCATTGTGTGGCGTACAAGTCTCCTCACTCCGGCACATCACTCTCCACAAGGAGGAACATTCCCCATTACATCCCTGTTTCTATGAAGACCTGGAGAACACAGAAAGATCAGCTATAGCTCCTCCCACTGCTGCCTCCTACTGGCTGAGGGATGCACCAATCAGATTGTTCATGCTATTAAGTCTTCAGTCTCCAGGCGGATTCTTCTACGTTTACGGCTCCTCACAGCTGCTCCTGAAAACTTTATAGAACCTTCCCATACATATAACACAGCATGAAGGGGCTCGGAGAAGGCGGCAGTGAAGGAGTGTAAGTGTCTGATGGGGTCACACAGCGCATAAAAGGACAGCTGCCCGGCCTCATAATCCAGACAGATCCGGACTCCATCACTGGAGATCTGCTGAGGTAACCAGGTATATTTATTGTCATGTTTCAAGCATGGCCCATCTAAACACCAGGACTTGTTATTATCTCCAATGACTGACTGATCTCCGCTCCGGTCTATACTGGGGTAACACATCCCCACCATCCACAATGCTGACCCCCTGATCTCCACATCCCAGTAATGTCGTCCTGAGGTAAATCCCCTCCCGCTCATCACCTGAGGATAACTCTGGAACCTCTCTGCTGTTTCTGGACGATTCTGTGTTATTTCTGACCAGGTCGCAGTTTTCAGGTCATCTGATATAAGGAGATTATTATGAGCCGTGTTTACATCCAGTAATATGTCTGCAGGACCGACCCCATAGAGGGTCACATTTATATCTCTTATCATAGCAGATAATGTGTGTGATATGTGTGAGATCAGCTCCGCACCCCGATCACCTCCATAATGTCCTCCTGTGTCCTCATCACCTCCATCATGTCCTCCTGTGTCCTCATCACCTCCATCATGTCCCCCTGTGTCCTCATCACCTCCATCATGTCCCCATGTGTCCTCATCACCTCCATCATGTCCCCCTGTGTCCTCATCACCTCCATCATGTCCCCCTGTGTCCTCATCACCTCCATCATGTCCTCCTGTGTCCTCATCACCTCCATCATGTCCCCCTGTGTCCTCATCACCTCCATCATGTCCTCCTGTGTCCTCATCACCTTCATCACATCCTCTTTTGTTCTCATGACCTCCATCATGTCCTCCTGTGTCCTCATCACCTCCATCCTCTTCAGGATCACACAAGTCCCCGGTGTTTGGTTCCTGTAAGACAGTCAGTGGATCAGTCATGTTACACAGCTCCTCAATGTGCCTCATCTTCCTGGACAGCTCGTCCTTCTTTGTTTTCAGCTTCTGGATCACATCCAACAGTGACAGTGATGTCAGCTCTTTCCACCTGGAGATCTCACTCAGGATCTTTTTCTCCAGGTCGTCCACCCGTCTCCTGACGTCTATGAAATAGACAGTGACTCTCTCGGCTTCTCCAGATGCTTTTTCTTGAGTTTTTCTCCTGTGCTCCTCCAGACTCTGGACTTTTTCTTCTGTCTTCTTTCTCTTTGTCATCAATTTCTTCAGAACATTTCTCAGTTTCTTCTTCTTCTTCTCAGAGGCCTCATCCAGCATCTCCACCTGATGTCCCTGATGTTCTCCGGCCAAACTACAGGACACACAGATACAAGCAGCGTCCTTAGTACAATAATACCTTAAAAGTTCCTTATGGACAGAACATTTCCATTTCTCCAGAGAAGTGCTGGGATCAGTTAGGACGTGTTCTGGTCCTTTGCTGTGAACTTTCAGGTGATCATCGCACAGAGAAGCCTCACAGTGTAGACAGGATCTAACAGCAGGTACAGGAGAGTGAATGCAGTAAGTGCAGCGGATCCCGGTGATTTTCTGATGTGGCTGAGTAGACCGGATATTCTCCACCACGTTACACAGAGCTATGTTCCTCTTCAGTGCCGGCCGCTCTTGTAACCTCCTTCTACATGAAGGACAGGAATAAACTCTAGACCGGTCCTGGATATTAATGAAGGTTTCAATACATTCCCGGCAGAAGCTGTGTCCACATCTCAGGGTTACAGGATCTGTATACAGGGACAGACAGATGGAGCAGAGCAGCTCCTTTCTTAGAGCAGCAGACGCCATCGCTGACAGCAGAATGAAGAAATGAAAGTAAAATTCTCACACACCCAGTGGGCGTGATCCACATTTATCAGAATAGATGAGACTGACTTTGTCTTCTGGTTCTATCTACAGGTTTAGCAAAAGCTAGAATCTCAGCAAATATCTCATCCCCTTCACCCACAGGCGATTTTCCATTTTTCATTTTTTTTTTCTCGCCTTCTTCCGAGAGCCATAACTTTGTTCTTTTTCATTAAAGGGAAGGTGTCGTCAAAAAAAAAATCAATAACTGAAAAAATGTAAAGTATTAATGTATTAATGTTAAGTTTAAATAAAATAATTTGTTTTTAATTGAGAAAAATACTTAAAAAAAATTAAAGTTTGATATATTTCACTATTAAACACTAGGGGGAGAAGCTGCTGAAATGCACTAGCGGCTAAATGCTCGAAGGGCTCGAATTCGCATCCCTTACTTTGCATGCACCGCAACCGCTTTCTTCTCTCCTGCCACGCCTCCTCTCCTGTTGATCCGCCCCCCTGCTCCTGGCCGCATTGCCGAGCTTCGCGCACCCGCCACCTGTCATGCACCCACCGGGAAACCCGCCAATTTTCAAGACTGCAGTGGAGTGTCACAGAGATTAACTCTTACACCACCAGAGTGCCACAGTGATTAACCCTTACACCGCCAGCTCGCCGGGAAAGCCGCCAAATTCAACTCTGAAGTGTAGTTCCACGATGATTAACCGCCAGCGTGCCACAGTGATTAACTCTTACACTGCCAGCCCGCCGCCAGGAAACCCAATATTCAAGGCTGCAGTGGAGTGCCACAGTGATTAACCCTTACACCGCCAGCCCGCTGGGAAAGCCACCAAATTCAACTTTGCAGTGTAGTTCCATGGTGATTAACCCTTACACCCACAGCTAAATACAGCAAGCTGTATACAGATCGGGGGGCTGTATACTATTAGGGAGGAGGAGAGCTCTATATGCTTGTGGAGGAGGGGAGCTGTATACCATTGGGGAGGAGGAGAACTGTATACCTTTGGGGAGGAGGGGAGCTGTATAGCCTTAGGGAGAAGGAGATCTATATACCGTTGGGCAGGAGGAGAGCTGTATACCGTTGGGGAGGAGAAGAGCTGTATATTGTTGCGGAGGAGGGGAGCTGTATACCCTTGGGGAGGAGGAGAGCTGTATACCGTTGTGAAGGAGGGGAGCTGTATACCCTTGGGGAGGAGAGCTATATACCCTTGGGGAGGAGGAGAGCTGTATATCGTTGGGGAGGAGAGGAGCCGTATACCCTTGGGGAGGAGGGGAGCTGTATACCATTGGGGAGGAGGGAAGCTGTATACCGATGGGGAGGAGAGTTGTATACACTTGGGGGGAAGGGAAACTGTGTGCATTGGGGGAGCTTCATATTGAGAAATGGGAGGACCTATATACCGACACATAAGGGCTGCATACATGGGGGGGTTCGCATGCATGGGGGGGCGCATACGTGGTGTGGCTGCATACATGAGGGGCTTGTGGCGTTGTTTGTTCATGAGTGGCTTAACACAGGAAATGTGACACTTGTAGCCCATGTCTGGAAAAGCGATATGAAAGCGCCCATGTTGCACCTAGCAAACGCTTGTAAAAAGTGTTAAAAAAAAGCACCGGTGAGCTTGAAGAACATGGACTTTTTTCCAGCACTTGGCAGTGGAAAATAGTGTCATGGCACAAAGATTTTTGTGCTAAGGCTTAAAAGGCCATAGGAAGCAATATTAATAAAAAGCCCATTCACCAAGTGCTTTTACGAGCGCTAATCGCCGCTTGCAAAATCGCAGCAATTAGCGCTCTCAAAAGTGCTGATGTGAAAGAGGCCTTAGGCTAATTTAACATGAGTGCTTTTTCCATCGCTAATTGCTGCACTTTGGCTGGAAAATAGAAGCCAGGAAAAGATTTTAAATTGCCGCCATGAAAAGCGGGGATTTTTACCAACATTGAATAGCGCGGGGGCGCTCCGTGTAGAGAAGTGCACCGCTTTTACCGAGATCTAAGCGCTCGTGAAAAAGCGCTTGTATGAAAGCCCTCTAAGGTGGCTTTCACAGTACCGCTTTTTCATGGGCGCTTAGTGCTCGGGATAAGCACATCGTTTGCCCGCTGTAGCGTGCTTGCTTAAGGCTACTTTCAGACTTGCTTCGTTTGGCATCCGTCACAGTGCCTTGTGTGACGCATGTGACGGATGCTGTTGTGAATATCAGTTATGCTGTTGCTGCTGTGGGGCTCCCTCTTGTGGCCAGGAATGGTTTGACAGAGACCAGGTGTGTTGGAGAAATGGGCGTTTCCATTGCTAACTCTGCTTGGTTCTTTCTTAAGTTGTTTTGTTCTTTTGTTCTTATCTGGGTTGTCAATTATTGTGGTTATTGTCAGTTTATTTGCATACAGGAATCTCCCCTCTCTGTTGCTTAGCTGGGAAGCTCCCTGCAGCTATGTTTGGAGTTTTTGCTCCTATAAGTCCATGTGTTTGTTGCTTCTTGAATTTGTAATTGTTCCTGTTTTCTGTTCATTGGTTTGACAAGAGCACCTGATATAGGACGGAGAGCAGATCGTGCGATCTGAGGACCTTTTTGTACTATCAGGTATTTGGCTTTTTGTAGGGTTTTTCTCTGGCCACCATCAGCCCCTTTCCTATCCTTTCCTAATTAGTCAGTGGGGCCTCACCTTTGCTAATCCTAACATCCATCTGTGTATTGTATTTTCCTATATCACCGTAGTCTTTGAATGTTGGGGGCTTGCTATACCTTTGGCGGTCTATTTCTGAGGCAGAGAGTTATTCATCCTTCCTTCCTTTAGGATAGCTAGTCCTCCGGCTGGGTTCACGGTGCATAGGATGATAGTTCACCTCTCAGCTACTTCTAGTGTTGATAGTGTTGATGGTGTGGATGTCCGGCCAGATGGACGCAGTTAGGTTTTCGTGGAGAGGTACTGAAGATTAGATGGCTGGGTTTAAGGGGGATGGTGTGGAGTCGAGTGTTACCAGAGGTTCATAAGGCGGCTCGGTTAGACAGGATGCCTGACATCCTAGTTTTGCATGTGGGAGGTAACGATCTTTGTTCTAGATCGGTGCGGGAGTTAATTAGGGACATTCGTTTTGACTTATTGAGGTTGTGGTCAACATTCCCGAAGGTTGTGATTGTGTGGTCAGACATCGTGCCAAGGAAGACGTGGCGGGTTGCAAGTTAGGAGAGGGGTATCAATAGGACCAGGGTGAAGGTGAATAAGGTGGTAGCACAATTTGTAGCCCGTAATGGGGGTGTTGAAGTACAACATCACGACTTGAAGTCAGGTGAGGTAAATTTTTGGATGGATGATGGCGTGCATCTGAACGCCATTGGAATTGAGTTATGGGCTCTCGCAATCCAAGATGGGATCGATCGAGCCCTGGAGTTGGTTGGGGGCGCATGAACCTAAGGTTTCAGGGCGCGTGTGCGGTGGGGTGGGGTTGTTGGAGTTGGTAAAGTTGGGGGCGGAGTTATATGGATAATTCCCTCCCGGATGGAATTGGGGTATTTGGTGATTTGGCACTTAATGGGGATCTGGACGGGGGGGGTGCCCTGGGAGCTGGTATTTACACATTTTGGGCCACTTATTGTGGCATGGTGCCCTTGAGCTGGGGGTTCACGGCTAAGGGTAAAATAGAGATACCTTGCAATGTGGGGGTATGTGCCAGATCTGGTAGCTTCAAGGACCTCCCCCCAATTGTCAGTTATTTAATTGTTTTTGGTTATTTATGTTAATAAAATGGCTGCTGTGGCCAAATTTATCCAAAAGATGGTGTGGTGTGTTTATTTATATAAATAAGTAAAAGGGGAGGAGGGGTATGGAAAGGAATAAGGAAGGAATGGAGGAATTGGCCCATACATTGTCATGTACCAGAGCCCAACTAGTGTGACAGTCGAAGCCACCTAGCACTGAGGCCTGGTAGGACTCTATTACATGTATAATCTACTACATGTGTAATGTAATGTGGGAATATTATGAGACATGTCTATGTAGAGGGTAAGATATAAGAATGTTAAACAGGATATAGATGGAATGTGTTAGTGACTCGCCCACCCCAGGGCTATGGGACACCCGGTGCCAGGCCGGACTAGTCCGGGGGTAGTCAGTGGTGGCGGGGCCCGACTCCGTGGCCCTGGTGGGTGTCAATTGAATATGGCTGGTGACTTGGGGTTTGAATAAAGTTTGTGTTCGTGACGCCACCTGTGGTATGCGGCTATTAAGCCGCCGCTGCTGTGTAAGGCCTCCGGGGTGATGATATGGCAGCAATGATGGTACTGCTCCCCACAGGTGGAGCAATGCCCCGGGGCACAGTTGGTGCTCATGAGAGTCTATGGTGTAGTGGAAGTCTATGCAGACGGAATAACAGAGGCCACACCAAGGGTGCAGTTTCAAGTTCTTTACTCACACGTCCTGGTAGGAGCTCACTGGTGCCCTCAGACGATTGGAACCCACTGTCAGGGACCTCCGCCGTTTCTGGGTGATTCTTGGAGTAAAAACCGGTACCCTTCTCTCTAAGGTGTCTCTGTCTTCAGCTGTCTTCCTAAGCCTAGCTCTTTTAGGATGTACCTGCTCGGCCTCCACTACAGCCTCCAGGCTGGGGAGTCACCTGTCGGATGATTATCCCCTTTCTAGAGGTTCTGCTGTGGGCTGTGGCCCGGGGAGTTTACAACTTTCCCTGGGCCTCGGTTTTTACTGTTTGGAGATGATTTTGCACTCCTCCGGTTTCTAGGGACCGTCCCCTGTTGCAGCTTGATCCGTCCACCGATGTTCCTGTGGAGCAGGTCACCACAGCTCTACAGCTTTCCGTGGCCCTGGAATCCCTTCTTTTCTCTGCTTGGTGTCACCTGGACCCTCTGAGTCCCAGGATCTCCACCAGGAAGCGTCTCTTTCTTCTTCTTAGCTCCTGCCTGACTAGAGCTGTCTTTCCTTCTCTCCTCCTTGCCTGCCTCCTGCAGACCTCCTCCTCCTTCCCCACTCTCTCTCAGACTCCTGTTGCTTTCTCTATGCGGACACTCTGAGCTCACAGAGCTCCTTTCTCTTTCACAGCTACATGCTGGCTCCTCACTCTCTCACTCTCTGAGGTAAACTGAAACTAACTTGACCTTCCTTTCTCTATCTGCTCTCTCGTGGCTCCTCCCACCTCCCCAGTTGCTAAGCTGTACCCTATAGGAGCAGGGATGGGTCTTACGGCCCCTCCCAGCATGCAGCATGGGAGGGTTACTGCCACTGTCCCTGGTCCCAGTATGTACCTAACAATGGGTGCTGTGTAGATTTACCAGGGGACCGGCGTTCACTCCTTTCCTCACCCAGAATGGGGCATCACACCGCTGGATGGGGTGCAATGTCCTGTGGCGACGGAAGCCTCAGGGGCGCCACACTCCCCCACAGCGAATCCCAGCACGTCCTCGGGCTGAAAAACAACAGAAAATGTGGAAAGAAACTGCAAAAACATTAAAACTTTTGAACTTTTCTTCCCTTTATGGGAGGCACAGATACTTAAACGTTGCAAACATTCTTATAAAGAAAAACTCTAAGTGTGCACTTCCAGTCCATTGCACGGTTTGGGCACATCCCCCATAATTCTGGTAGGGGGCACAACAGGTGCAACTATATACATCTTGGCTACAACAAGTCCAGTAGCCTGGCAGTTCGTTCAGCTTTCTTAAGCTACAAAGGAAAAAGACAAAACCAGCCACTAAGTCCAGTGGCCTGGTTACACAGGACACATTACACATTCACATTCACCAAGGACCACATTCCAGTTCCGTGGCCCGGTAACATATATACATGGGGGGGTGACATCTTCAAAAAGTACACGGGGCAGTAAGGCAGGAAAGGGGTGTCATCTTCAAAAAGAACATGAGGGCAGCACAAAAGGGACGTCTTCACAAAGGGTTGAGGGGCCGACAGGGGCCATATACAGTTCAGCATCTTCATCTCTTTACTTGCAGAGGTCATGCTGCGGCAGGGCCCTGGACAGCAGGTAGGCCGTGCTCAGACTGGTCTGAGTCCCTTGGTCTTGTTCTCCAGCCGTTGCGGGGCTGCTGCGGGATGATGGTATCGGAGCTGCATCCTTGTCTTGGCGGGCCGCGCCTGGCATGGCGGCGGCCTGGATTGGAGTCGCTGCTGTGACCGGTTCTTGATGGGCCGCACCTGGCGTGGCTGCGGCCTGGGCTTGGCGGGCCGAGCCTGGCGTGGCTGCGGCCTGGCCTTGGCGGGCCGCACTTGGCGTGGCTGCGGCCTGGTTCAGCGTCACTCCTGCGGGGTGGATTAACGTCGCTGCTGCGGCGGGATCTTGCTTGGCCGAGCGGGGTATCGCTGCTGGGGCCTGAGCTGGACGGGCCGGGCTGGGCGTCGCTGCTGCGGTGTTGATGGGCGTCGCTCCGGCGGCGAAATCTTGGCGGGCCGCACTTGGCGTGGCTGCGGCCCGGATCGGCATCGCCGTGCCGGGCATCTTTCCAGGGACCGCGGGCATGGCAGCGGGGGTTGGGGCACTCGCACCGGCAGGGGCATTAAATGACTCACCCCTCAGTAGCATCTCCGGTGTTCTGGCGGTCGCTGCTCCGCGCGTCGCTTGCCGGATCTGCTGCATCACCTTCGCCTGCAGCCTTTCACACCACTGGTCCATCTCCCAGCCCCACCAGTCAGCGGAGTCTAGCTCTGGGTCGCTGCGTGTGGACGCCATTCTCTCTGCGTCTCCTTCTGCACGATCTCCCAGCAGCAGGCTCGTCGCTTCTTCTAGTAGCAGACTTTTGATGCTGCTCAGCAGCAGGCTGGTAACTTCCCGCTCCTTCATCCTGTCAGCCATCCTCCCGACCTCAGCCTTCAGCTCAGCGGCAGTCACAGGCCTGATCCAGGTGAACTCCCCCTGGCCTCCGCTTACAGGAGCCATTTTCTCTCTTCCTCCAAACAGCAGCTTTAACTGCCAGTCAGTTTCTTAGCACGCCATTTTGCCTTCTCCTTCCGCTCTCCATAGCGGGCACTGCTTCGCGCTCTTTTCTTAGACAAGGGGGTGGGGCTTCTTTTCGCGCTCTTTCTGCAGGCACGCCCCCCTTCTTCCCGCGCTCAGTGGCTTCAATGGCGGCAGTTTCTCACAGTAAAGCAGTCTTTCAACACAGTTCTGTCACAGTTCTTCAAAGGCGCACAGTACCCGGTGGGCGCCGTGCACGAAATCCTGTTCACAGCGCCAAAATTGACTCGCCCACCCCAGGGCTATGGGACACCCGGTGCCGGGCCGGACTAGTCCGGGGGTAGTCAGTGGTGGCGGGGCCCGACTCCGTGGCCCTGGTGGGTGTCAATTGAATATGGCTGGTGACTTGGGGTTTGAATAAAGTTTGTGTTCGTGACGCCACCTGTGGTATGCAGCTATTAAGCCGCCGCTGCTGTGTAAGGCCTCCAGGGTGATGATATGGCAGCAATGATGGTACTGCTCCCCACAGGTGGAGCAATGCCCCAGGGCACAGTTGGTGCTCGTGAGAGTCTATGGTGTAGTGGAAGTCTATGCAGACGGAATAACAGAGGCCACACCAAGGGTGCAGTTTCAAGTTCTTTACTCACACGTCCTGGTAGGAGCTCACTGGTGCCCTCAGATGACTGGAACCCACTGTCAGGGACCTCCGCCGTTTCTGGGTGATTCTTGGAGTAAAAACCGGTACCCTTCTCTCTAAGGTGTCTCTGTCTTCAGCTGTCTTCCTAAGCCTAGCTCTTTTAGGATGAACCTGCTCGGCCTCCACTACAGCCTCCAGGCTGGGGAGTCACCTGTCGGATGATTATCCCCTTTCTAGAGGTTCTGCTGTGGGCTGTGGCCCGGGGAGTTTACAACTTTCCCTGGGCCTCGGTTTTTACTGTTTGGAGATGATTTTGCACTCCTCCGGTTTCTAGGGACCGTCCCCTGTTGCAGCTTGATCCGTCCACCGATGTTCCTGTGGAATAGGCCACCGCAGCTCTACAGCTACCCATGGCCCTGGAATCCCTTCTGTTCTCTGCTTGGTGTCACCTGGACCCTCTGAGTCCCAGGATCTTCACCAGGAAGCGTCTCTTTCTTCTTCTTAGCTCCTGCCTGACTAGAGCTGTCTTTCCTTCTTTCCTCCTTGCCTGCCTCCTGCAGACCTCCTCCTCCTTCCCCACTCTCTCTCAGACTCCTGTTGCTTTCTCTGTGCGGACACTCTGAGCTCACAGAGCTCCTTTCTCTTTCACAGCTACATGCTGGCTCCTCACTCTCTCACTCTCTGAGGTAAACTGAAACTAACTTGACCTTCCTTTCTCTATCTGCTCTCTCGTGGCTCCTCCCACCTCCCCAGTTGCTAAGCTGTACCCTATAGGAGCAGGGATGGGTCTTACGGCCCCTCCCAGCATGCAGCATGGGAGGGTTACTGCCACTGTCTCTGGTCCCAGTATGTACCTAACAATGGGTGCTGTGTAGATTTACCAGGGGACCGGCGTTCACTCCTTTCCTCACCCAGAATGGGGCATCACACCGCTGGATGGGGTGCAATGTCCTGTGGCGACGGAAGCGTCAGGGGCGCCACACTAGGGTAAGAGAAGTGTTATGTAGATAAAACGTAGAAATGTGGTTAGGTAACAGCTGCTGGTTAGTATACTGGGCTGGGTACCTCAGTCGAATCCTAAGGCAGGGACACCAGGGGTTAAGGAAAGATTTAGCCCCTGGGAGGAGTATTAAAGGGTTAAGTCCCTGAGACAGGAAGAGTGAACAGGAGATGAAGATGGCTGTCTGAGAGAGGTGTGCCGGGGTCGGACCGGTTCCCTGCAGGCAGGTCCCCATTGGGCAACGGGACTGCTGTGTGAATGCAGGGGCATACGGGACCCTGAGGATAGAAGACGTGCAGAACTGGGACCCTAAGAAAACGGTTAGGACTACGCTGGTCTGCTGATAGAAAACTCAGCCATAGAAGAAGGACCAGTACAATGCAGGAGTAAGCTGAGGGGACAGAGAGAGGCTGTATGTATTGTCACCTGAGAGAGAAAAACTGTTAAAGAAGTTCCGTGTTAAAGAAAACCCTTATAGTGTTGTCACTTTTCTTAGAATGGACCCCCAGAGAAGTGAAGGAACAGAAGGATCACCTACAGCAAGCAAGTGAGCGCACCCCACACGTTCACTGGGCTTACAAACTGCGTGTAACAGGCCAGGGGGTTGCACCTAGATACAAGCCAGACCATGACTACAGCCCCCCTGCCACCCTGTTACATGTTCATAGATAGGAAGCATGGTATGGCTATTGTCAGCTATCTGGCCAATATTAATTTTGGGCAGATAGGCATGTCGCAGCATTATGAAAAAATGTGCATGTTCTTCCCCTCTTGATCCAGAAGTTGAAAATATATATCCCATCAATATCGGATCAATACAAACCCCAATATTCATAACTTTCTTCGGTGGCCAAGTGTCTGAAATTGTCTTTTGAATGGAACAGGCTGGTTCATGTGAAAGGGTATTTCTCTATCTTTTATTACCCCCCCCCCGGCTTCATTTCTATACCTAGCAAATATACTAGTTTAAGGGGAACCTGTCACCAGTTTTTTTCCTATTAACCCAAAAGTGTCCCCTTCTGCAGCTCCTGGGCTGCATTCTATGAAGGTGAACCTTGTTGCAGACCCCAAAAAGAACTTTACAAAATCTCACCGTTTCCTATGCAAATGACTTGTGGTGGCCAGACGGGCGGACTCTATTTCGGCTCCTGTCCCCCCTCCTACCGCTGTTCGCCGTCCCCCTGTCATGATTTACGTGGATGGTGACGCCTCCGTCATCCTCCACGCTGATGCCGAAGTCTCGCCAGATTTGTGCAGTGTATGATTGATTGTTGTCCTATGGACAGACTCTTCCACCTCAGCTGTAGATCTCTGCAGCTCATCCAGAGTGATCATGGGCCTCTTGGCTGCATCTCTGATCAGTCTTCTCCTTGTTTGAGATGACAGTTTGGATGGACGGCCGGGTCTTGGTAGATTTGCAGCAGTATGATACTCCTTCCATTTCAATATGATCGCTTGCACAGTGCTCCTTGGGATGTTTAAAGTTGTGGAAATCTTTTTGTAACCAAATCCAGCTTTAAACTTCTCCACAACAGTATCATGGACCTGCCTGTTGTGTTCCTTGGTCTTCATGATGCTCTCTGCGCTTTACACAGAACCCTGAGACTATCACAGAGCAGGGGCATTATACGGAGACTTGATTACACACAGGGGCTTATATTTATCATCATCAGTCATTTAGGACAACATTGGATCATTCAGAGATCCTCAATGAACTTCTGGAGTGAATTTTCTGCACTGAAAGTAAAGGGGATGAATAATATTGCACGCCCCAATTTTCAGTAATTTATTTTTTAAAAAAGCTTAAATTAAGCAATAAATTTTGTTCAACTTCACAATTGTGTCCCAGTTGTTGTTGATTCTTCACCAGAACATTAACATTTTTATCTTTATGTTTGAAGCCTGAATTGTGAGAAAAGCTTGAAAAATTCAAGGGGGCCGAATACTTTCGCAAGGCACTGTAAGTGCCAAGTTTCTACATCTACCCTCTCCATACTGAGACCACCAACATACTGAGTCCTTACACTTTTCCTCATCGATTTTGTACCTTGCTTTAGCCCTCACTTTGTAAGCTGCCCTAAACCCACTCCTACAGCAATATGCCTCCTAAACCCACTCCTACAGCAATAGTCTTCCTAAACCCCCCTCCTACTGCAATAGGCCCCTAACCGACCCTCCTACAGCAATAGGGCCCCTAAACCCGCCTCCTAAAGCAATAGGCCCCCTAAACCCCCCTCCTACAGCAATAGGCCCTCTAAACCACCCCTCCTACAGCAAAAGGCTCCCTTAACCCCCCTCTACAGCAATAGGCCCCATTAACCCCCCTCCTACAGCAATAAGCCCCATTAACCCCCCTCCTACAGCATTAGGCCCCCATTAACCCCCCCTTCTACAGCAATAGGTTCCATTAACCCCCCTTCTACAGCAATAGGTTCCATTAACCCCCCTCCTACAGCAACAGGCCCCCTTGACCACCATCTTCTTTAATAAGCCCTCTAACTCTAAGACTATGCTAATAGCCAGAGCCCCCCTAACCACTGTATAGAGTCATAGGCCCCTCAATCCCCAGATTACAATAAAAGGACTCCTAATCCTCAGTCTATAGCCTCTGCCTGCCCCTCCCCTGCAATCCCCAGACTATAGCCTCTACCTGCCTTTTCCCCACAATCCTCAGTCTATAGCCCCTGCCTGCTCCTCCCCCACAATCCTCAGTCTATAGCGCCTGCCTGCCCCTCCCCCACAATCCTCAGTCTATAGCCCCTGCCTGCCCCTCCCCCACAATCATCAGTCTATAGCCCCTGCTTGCCCTTCCCCCACAATCCTCAGTCTATAGAATCTGCTTGCCTCTCCCCCACAATCCTCAGTCTATAGACTCTGCCTGCCCCTCCCCCACAATTCTCAGTCTATAGACTGCCTGCCCCTCCTCCACAATCCTCAGTCTATAGACTCTGCCTGCCCCTCCCCCACAATCCTCACATTGTAGCCTCACCTGCCCCTCCCCCACTATCCTCACAATGTAGCCTCGCCTGCCCCTCTCCCACAATCATTACATTGTAGCCTTGCCTGCCCCTCCCCCACAATCCTTATATTGTAGCCTTGCCTGCCCCTCTCCCACAATCCTAACTTTATAGCCTCTGTCCCTTCTCCAAAATCCTCACTTTACAGCATTAGCAACTCTGCCAGCGGTTACCTGCTCCTGTGCCCGCCGCCCTCCTCCTCTTGCTGCTGCTGCGGTGTCTCTCACCCTCCTTCTTTCAGCTCTGGTGAGTGTTCTCCTCCTCCGCGGCATACGCAGCTTTGGACGCCATAGCACTTAGCTGATTGGCGCGCCTCTGACTCCAGAAGTGCAGGCGCTGGTGTGGCGCCCTGGACTAGCCAGGGGCGACAAGGTAATACCAACACCACACACACCCCACACCTCGGTTAGGAAGATCAGTCAACAAAACCCTTGTTGCCTCCCTCCAGTAGCTGATGTCCACATCAGGTGGGGTGGAGCCAGGCGGTTGGCCCCACCCACCGAGGAGTTCACAGTGCTGGAGGCGGGAAAGAGTCAGTCTGTTGAAGTCAGTAGTAGTGAGTCGAGGAGTGAAGTGGTAGAGGAGCCACAGAGTGACCGTGTCCGGGAAGTGTGACCCGGACACCTCAGCAAGGTTTGCGGACGGTGGTGACCGTCTGCAGGAGGGGCCGATTGAAGCAAACCGTAGGACCGGGGTTGGGCAGTGGCCCGCCGGTACCGACCGGGGAGTGGAAAGAAGCCAGCACCACACGGCAGGGCCTACGGACCCCAACCAGGCTGGGAGCCGCTGTGAAAAGGTTAAATCCGTTAGTGACGGGAACCCCCGGGGTTTCTCAGCAACAAAGACCCGTTAGAAGGCGACCGCCCAACCGTGAGGGAAATACAACGACCGCAAACGTTAGAGTTCACAGGGCCAGAGTCTGCGGGCAACCGAGGGCTCCCTTAGCCATCTCACCGCTAGGGAGCGGGATACCGGTGGGAATCATCGGTACCAACAGAGCAACACAGGTGCAAGGAGAGACCGTCACCGCTAATCAACCGGGAGTAACCGCTGCAGCCGTCTGTGGGAGATCGTCCATCCAGCCGTTTACTTCACCAAGGACTCTGACTTTATCATTGGTTCCGTGAGTACCAGAGTGCCGGCAGGCACTGCGCTGCGTCCTCTCCGCGACCCTGCACCTGCCCCGCCAGCCTTCACCGTCACACCAACCGGGCCCCGGGACCATCCAAATTCCCCCTACCCATGGAGGGGAGAAAACATCCTTGCTGCTCCCCCGTCATCGCTCCCGGGATCCCCGCGCAAAGCAGCGGTGGTGCCTCCAACCTCACCACAACCGTGGGTGGCGTCACGAAGCATAAATCCCCAACGACAACCTCCCCCTTTCACTCACGGGCGAGGAGCGCCGCTCGAGCCCGGATCTGAGCCACCACTCGAGTCACCGCAGCGGCGTCGGACCCGAGCACCGTAGAAGCGAGCGTGCGCCACCCCTCCCCGCCCGCGACACTGGCATTTCCAGAGTAAATCAGCTCTCTGTGCCCGGCACCCGCAGTTTATCTGTATTCATGTCTTAAAGACGCAGATACAGATAAATGGAAGTGCGCCTCTCCCCCCCCTCCGAAAACACAGCCAAATTAATAGACTGTATAACGGATGGGGGGAGGATGTAAAAAAAAAAATATATATATTTTTTTGCAGCCAGAAAGTGCCACCCCTGCAGTGCGCCCCCCAGGCACCGGACAACGGGTGCCTAGTGGTAAATACAGCCCTGCATATAACCAGTATATAAAGTTAAAATTGCAAAATGCTTGTAACTTTGTAATTCACCTCTTACTAATCTACCTGTCCCTTTTAGATTTTAATTCTGTAGTGTACAGTTCATTGCTGGGATTACTGGCCACCCTACAGTGTAAGGAGCTCCTTCTACAGACTCTGTGCTTCAGGATCCGACCAGCCTCAGTGCCAGGGCGCTTCTCCCATGGTGGAGAGGTAAACTGTCAATCTTCAGGAGCGCACTACCCACGGCAAGGTAGGAAGCCGGCAGCAGTGTGCTCCTGAAGAAAAGAGAAGAACAACCATTGACGCACTTGGCACGTAGTGGTAACATAAGCAGCAGGTGCTAATAAAACAACATCTGACAACCTCAAAATGCACGGACCGGCTGCGAGTTTCCTGACCCAACACAACATCTCTTTAGATATATATGAGGTTATCGAGTTTGAGTTAGGAGACGCACAGCCAGAGCGAGCGGAAACCATGATACCGATTCAGCTGAAGGTAAAACAACAACAACTAAACATTTTAACTATTATAACTGGTAGAATGCAGTAACATAAAAATATTTGGTAAAAAAATGTGCAAAATTGAAAACAATTTTTTTAAAAAAATGACATAATTTTCCAATCTCGGAAATCACAATAAAGTTATTGACACACTTTGACACATTCAGAGCAGGAATGAATGTGTTTCATGGATTCATGTCTTTTTACATCAATTAAGAGATGTGCTCCTCTGACCATCCTCTGACCATCCGGGGCTCTGGACCAGACCTCAATCAGAGGACAATAAAACTTTCACACTGAACTGCAGCAATATTTATGGCCACAACAGTTTGCCCCCTTGCCATAGTGATAGTTCTGCTTCACACAACTTGTCTTATTTTCTGCTCCATTCTATGTCCTGTTGTGTATAAATATGTGACTCTTCAGATTTTGTGTTATACTGAGCCTGAAGAAAAGACCTGAGTAGTCTCGAAAGCTGCTGTTATTACCATCTTTTCAGTTAGGGTACTTTCACACTTGCGTTGTTTTCCTTTCGTCACAATCAGCCCTTTTGGAAAACAGCGGAATCCGCTAACGGATTCCGCTGTTTCCCATAGACTTGTATGGAGGACGGATTGTGCCAAAAGTACCTGCGTTGCTTCTGCTGGCCGACGCTCTGTTGCTTCCGCCAGGTGGAAGCAACGCAGCATGTAACGCTTTTTTGAGCAGCGGAATTCTTAGGATTTCACTGCGCATGCTCTCTCTGGCTCCCTGCACCCGTAACAAGGATACACATCGGGTAACCAAGCAAAGTGCTTTGCCTAGTTACCCGATATTTACCCTGACTACGTGTGCAAGGAGCCAGTGCTAAGCGGTGTATGCTGGTAACCAAGGTAAATATCGGGTAACCAAGCAAAGTGCTTTGCCTAGTTACCCGATATATACCCTGGCTACGAGTGCAGGGAGCCCGACACTTCCCCGTTTGGCCCCGCCCCCTCCCGCACTCCACTCGTATGTGCACACGCGCTTACACACACACACACGCACACACACACGCACACACACACACGTGCACACACACTCACCTGTCCTCAGCGCCATGGCCCCGCTTGGCTCCACCCGCTCGGCTCCACCCACCCTGCACTCCGCCCCCCGCACACATTCTCGGCGGCCGAACGATCAGCTGATCACCCAGCGACCGGCTGCTGTGAGCGATCAGCTGATCACCCGGCGACCGGCTGCTGTGAGCGATCAGCTGATCACCCGGTGACCGGCTGCTGTGAGTGATCAGCTGATCACCCGGCGACCGGCTGCTGTGAGCAATCAGCTGATCACCCGGCGACTGGCTGCTGTGAACGATCAGATGAGGTCTGCCGCCGGTGAAACTGTAAAAAAAAAAAAATAGGCTAATTCCGTTGTTTTGTACGATCCATTGCATCCGTTGTGCCACTATATGCAACACATCCGTTGCATCCATCACACAATGCAATGGATACCGTCCAACACAAGTGTGAAACTAGCCTTAGCCATTAAAAG
Source organism: Anomaloglossus baeobatrachus (assembly GCF_048569485.1). Classification (NCBI taxonomy): domain Eukaryota; kingdom Metazoa; phylum Chordata; class Amphibia; order Anura; family Aromobatidae; genus Anomaloglossus; species Anomaloglossus baeobatrachus. Next base: position 13,390,593 of record NC_134356.1, on the reverse strand, counting down.
GTATCAACCACTGAGGACTTCAGTTCTTTTAAACAATTTTTTAAAGTTATTGTGTCATTTATATCACAGAGTGATCGTTATAGATAGAAACAAAATAATAATGAGAACAACAGAATTTCACATTTTCCCATTCTCACCCCAAAAAAAGATTATACACATTAAACAGCATATTATATGTTCCTTGAATGTACCCAACAAAAATTAAACTACCCTAAGACAGAAATAAAAAGTTCTGCTTGTAGAGATCTTTACACTATTTTTAATTAATCATTTGTTCTAGGTGCAAAATAATCAACTTTCTAATTTCTCTTCACTAGAAATGTGTGAGTGTTCTCTGCAGTAGAGTATAGCTGCACAGCCGGGGATTGGGATGGCAGCACTTTGTTCTACGCTCTTCCCCTATCTCCTTTCAGTGTTAGGCCCCTTTCACACGTCAGACACGTTTCACACATAGACCAATTAAACTATGGCTTTGCACACATGTCCGTGGGGCACACACATGTCCATGTCCATTTTTGTGCCAGCAGCACAGGTGTCACACGGTCCACATATTGATATGATCCATGTGACATTAACCGGAAAAAACACGTCACTTAAAAAAAATAATTTTTATACTTAACTGTCTCCGGTGCTGCTGTTGCTTCTAGGTCCCGCTCATTATGCTATTGAATATTTACTGCACTGACCCAGAAGCAACAGCACTGCCAGACACAGGTAAGTATACAAGTTCATACTGTCCATGTGCCATCCGGATGTCACACAGATAGCACACGTGACATACATACAATAACACACGGATGGTTCACGTAACTCCACAATGGACTGCAAAACTTTCATGTTTGCACAGACGTGTGAATGGTTTTAAGGCCAGAGTCACACTTGTGAGTGCCTCGGCGAGTCTCGCATCGGCAACACCCAGCATGACCGCACACTCTCTGGGCAGGAGCAGCTCAGCTGCATAGAAATACATGCAGCCGACCCGCTCATGTCAGGAGAGTGTGCGGTCATGACCAGCTGAGGGAGGATTCTCCGGTCATGATGTCTGTGTAACCAAACCCCCTTATCCTCTAAAATTAAACACACGGACTGCATGCGACTTGGTTCAAATGGCCACAGCAGCCTTTTTATTGCCTATTGTTTTACAGACTAGTACCTTAGGGACGCCGTCCAACGGGCGACCCAAAACAACCACATAACGGTAACAATAGACAATAACATTTACAATACCCCCCGGGGTAGGCCCAGTCCACTACTACTACTCCCCCTGTCCCCGGCCGCAACACACCGACCCAGAGACGAGGTGCCAATCACCCACGGATTGACCCCCACACTTTGGCAGAACCCCGTGCCTGCCACATCCCGGAAACCGAGAGCCACCATACCAAGACAATGACTCCCGGTCCAGCCACCAATCACTTCCAAACCTCTGGACCAGACCTACCCCCACCGCTACTGTGACAAAAGGTATCCCAACTACCCAAAAACATCTCCCACATGACAACACAAAGGGAGGGTGGGCGGGGATCGTTCGGCGTCCGGAAACAGAAGAGGAGGTAACTCCTTCCTCTCCCAGCTAACCCTTTCCCTGCTCCTCCTCTTCCTCCCCGGCTAAAACCATCCCCCAAAGCCATATTAGGCATATACCACTGTCCCTATTAACCCATCACTCCCTACCTCCCCCTTGGTCATGTCGCCCCTCCCCCCAAGTGGGTCCGTGGCTTTCTTGACCAGCTGAGGGAGGATTCTCCGGTCATGATGTCTGTGTAACCAAACCCCCTTATCCTCTAAAATTAAACACACGGACTGCATGCGACTTGATTCAAATGGCCACAGCAGCCTTTTTATTGCCTATTGTTTTACAGACTAGTACCTTAGGGACGCCGTCCAACGGGCGACCCAAAACAACCACATAACGGTAACAATAGACAATAACATTTACAATACCCCCCGGGGTAGGCCCAGTCCACTACTACTACTCCCCCTGTCCCCGGCCGCAACACACCGACCCAGAGACGAGGTGCCAATCACCCACGGATTGACCCCCACACTTTGGCAGAACCCCGTGCCTGCCACATCCCGGAAACCGAGAGCCACCATACCAAGACAATGACTCCCGGTCCAGCCACCAATCACTTCCAAACCTCTGGACCAGACCTACCCCCACCGCCACAGGACAGACCACGTGACACCTTACGTGGCCTGGACCCGCCACACACCAAAAGCACGCTCCACACCATCCTGCAGACCCAACGCCCATAAATCCAGACCGACCTCGTTGAGGTGCACACCATCACCCCTCCGAAATCGCCAATCAGCCGGCTCCAAATCCCTGTGCCGTACCACAATCCCACCATTCCTTGTCACAAACCTAGCCACTACCCTATTCACCTGGGCCCTGGCCTTATTAACCTTCTCCACCGACCGAGCCCCTCTCCATGCCAACCTGGTCACTATGTCAGACCATACGACCAGCAAACCAGGATACCGCTTCCACAACTGCAGTAAATCAATCTTTATGTCTCGGATCAAATCCCGCGACGCCCTGGCACCAAGATCATTACCCCCCACATGCAATACCAGCACATCCGGGGGCCGCTCAACTTTACAATGGAAACGAAATTCCGGGACCACCCTGCCCCACTCCATGCCCCGAACTCCGATCCATCGAACAGTCGCCTGCACACGATCCAAACCCAGCTGTCGACCATTCGGGCGGACCTCCGCCCGACGGGCACCCCAAAATACGAAGGAGTGCCCCAAGATCCAGATCAGGCACTTCCCTATAACAAATAAAACAAAACGAAAATATCAAAACCAATAACAGCACAACCACCAACACATCAAAAAACACCCCTTTCCTCAAACCTTCCGCACGTAACCAAAGTCCCATGATGCTACAACAACTGCGGTCTCACATACCGCCGAAAACAAGAAGATTCCCATCTACCAATACGCTTTACCACCTCATCTCCAAGCCCCCAACGGGCTGCCTCCGTTGCTGCACCAATTCGGAATGAATGCGACCCGAATTCCTCCGGGCGCTCCCCCGCGTTACGTAGACTTAGCCGCAGCACCGCCACAAACTGAAACCTCGACAAAAACGACCCATTCAAATGCCGCAACAACGGGCCAGGTAAGCCTCCCCTCACGGCCATAAATCTCTCGACTAAACGCACAGGGCACAATTCCTCTCCTGGAACCGCATATAACACCACCAATCTACCACGGCCCAGCTGATCCATTTTTGACCGGCGAATCCGGCACTCCACCTGACTACTGCTCACTTGCACGTCCTCAAACATCAAACCACCACCCGTCACCCTGGACGGGCTCACCAGCTCGCCTATCCGGAACGCCCCATAAAAAGCGAGACCGAAAGCCGTTGTAAATAGAACCGTCTCGTACACAGACTCACAAATGCCGCTCAGGCCACCCACCATCCGTCTCAACAAACCAAACGATACAGGGCGCCTCTTGTCCCTCTCCCGTACGCCACGGCGAAAGCCCCGCAAAGCCTGACGAACCCGAAAATCCTGTGAAACATCACGCTCCCCTCTCATTTTTAACCAAAATGCCACTGCCGACACCCGATGTGCCACAGCCGATGCCGATCGCCCGGCTGAAAAATCCGTACTCACCAATGACAACAAAGCCACCAAGTAATCCACGCTTTCCCCACCAAACATCAGACGCAACAACTCCTCCCATTCAGCCCACACCTTAGCATACCGGCACCAAGTCACCTCGGTCACCGAGTTCCGAATCAAGTCTGAGATCACCGCCTCACCAGATGCCACAAATCCTCGGGGCACTCCACTCCAACTTCGTCCGCCCACGGCAACAGCGCCCGAAACCTGCTGAACTGAAAACGAGACAAAGCATCAGCCACCTCGTTGTCAACACCCGGAACGTGCCTTGCCACTACCTGCACATTCAACTGCAGACATCTCAACACTAAATGCCGCAAATACACCACCACCGGCTCCGACTTAGCAGACAAGTTGTTAATCGCGTGCACCACCGCCTGGTTATCACAATGAAAACACACTTTCCTTCCGGCAAAGTGCGACCCCCATAGCTCCACTGCCACTACAATGGGGAATAGCTCTAACAGAGCCAAATTCCTAACCAAGCCGCTCTCCCGCCACGCCTGTGGCCACTGCCCAACACACCAATGACCTCTGAAGACAGCCCCAAACCCGGCCGACCCCGCCGCATCCGTAAACAGCTGCAACGCCCCGTTAGACGCCACCCTCTCCATCACCAGCGTCCGGCCGTTGAAATGCTGCAAAAATTGATCCCATACTTCCAAATCGTCCCTGATCGCCTTTGTGATCCGCACAAAATGCGCCGGCAACCGTACCCCGGCCGTCGCCGTCGCCAAACGCCTCGCAAACACTCTCCCCATTGGCACAATTCTGCAAGCAAAATTCAATTTTCCAAGCAAAGACTGCACCGCCTTAAGCCGCACCTTCTTCGCCGCTTTTACCCCTGACACTGCGGACCTCAAATCACGGACCTTCTCCGCCGGCAACCTGCATTCCATAGCAATGGTGTCAATTTCAATTCCCAGAAAACACATCACCGGCGCCGGGCCTTCCGTCTTATCCGGCGCCAAAGGAATCCCGAAACTGGCCGCAACTTTTTGCAACGCAAATAGCAAACCCGCACAAACCATCGAACCCGCCGGCCCGACACACAGGAAATCATCCAAGTAATGAATGATGGACGTAAGCCCGGACACGTCCCGAACCACCCACTCAACAAACGAACTAAATGCCTCAAAGTACGAACACGAAATGGAACAGCCCATTGGCAAACAACGATCAACATAATAACTGCCATCCCACCAGCAACCCAACAAATGCTGACTATCTGGATGAACCGGTAACAACCGAAACGCTGCTTCCACATCCGCCTTTGCCATCAATGCACCCCGCCCCGCCGCCCTAACCAGGTCCAACGCCTTATCGAACGACACATAATATACCGCCGACAACTCCGGCGCAATGCCATCATTCACCGATAACCCTTCCGGGTAAGACAAATGATGAATCAGCCGAAATTTATTCCGCTCCTTCTTTGGTACCACCCCCAACGGTGACACCACCAAATTCCCGCACGGCGGGGCGACATAAGGGCCGCCCATCCTGCCCAAAGCCACCTCCCTTTCCAGCTTCTCATCCACCACTTCCGGGTGATCCCGAGCGGAACGCAAATTACGATACGGCGGAACCGATGCATTAACAACCGACGGAATATGAAAACCATCCGAAAAACCAGAACTTAACAACGCCGCCGCCTCCTTGTCCGGATACCTATTTAAAAACGGAACCATCACTTCTACCTTCACCGGCGTCGTCCCTCTTACCAGCCCCATCACCAGCCTTTCCTTTTCCTTTTTTAAAACATTTGGACAAGCTATGTCCCCCCCCACATCCGGAGCATTCATGCTTAAAACGGCACGCCGCTCCAAACCTGCACTGCCCTTCATTGTACTGCCAACACAAACCTTTCTTGAAACTTGCCGGGGACCCGGCCCCCCCCGAACCCCCGGCGCCCCCCCGAAAGGGCTGAGCCGGTGCCGACATCAATCGCATCCATAAGGAAATATCCTTATGGTCCCAACGCATATCTGGCCGCAATGCCTTCCGCTGCCTAAATTGCTCGTCGTAGCGCAGCCACGCCAGTCCGCCATAAACTCGATAAGCCTCCCCTATCGCATCCATGTAGCCGAACAAAGCCGAACAATGCTCCGGCTCCTTCTCCCCGACCACGCTCGCCAAAATCGCAAATGCCTGTAGCCAGTTGGCAAAAGTCCGAGGAATAAGCCTATAACGGCGCTTTTCCTCCTCGTCCTTCTCCTTTTTGGAATCACTCGGCTTAACCCTATCCAAATTAAATTTCTCCAGGGGAAGCAGAGAAAATATCTCCACATATTCCCCTTTCCACATTTTTTCCCGCACCTCCTTCTTTAAATGGGCCCCCAGCGGGCCCTCAAAACAAACATAAACTTCGCTTTTAGCCCTATCATCTAAGCGCACCACCTCATCCTCCTTCTCCTTTTCCTTCTCCTTTTCCTTCTCCTTTTCCTTCTCCTTTCCCCCCCCCGTCTCACTCCCCCCTTCGCCCCCCCCTCTACTCGCACCCGCTCCGTCACCCCCCGTCGCCGCCGAGGCCCCTAAACCGGCTGCACCCACCCACGCCGCCACCGGCGCCTGGGCCCCCTCCCCCCCCGCTCCCGAAGCCGCCGCCAGCCCCTGCAACAGCCCCAACAATTGACTCCACACTGCGAAACCAGCGGGCGCTGCCGTAGCCGCAGCCGCCCCCCCCCCGAAGCCCCCCGCCAGCGCAGCCCCTGCCGCCTCCGCGGCCGTCTCACCCGACCGCCGCTCGGCGTCTCCCGAGACCGCCGCCTCGCTGTCCTCCGTCTGTCGTCCATCCGACTCCTCCGAACCGAAAGCCTCTTCCCCCTCCTCGCCGCTGGCCTCATCTTCCATCCGACATCCGGGGGGCGCCGCCGCAGCACCCCCCCCACCACGGCCGCCAGACAGGGCCGCCGCGTGGGCAGAGTCATCCCCGCTCCATCTCTTGCCCCGGGGTGACAACCCAGGAGACCGTCCTGTCCCCCGCGCCGGCACCCCGGGCCTCGACCTCTTACGCCCGCCCCCCTGCCGACTGCAAGGGGCCTCTGGGCGCGGACGACCAGACGCCCGGCTCCGGATCTCAGCCGTCGTCGCCTCTGGCCCTCCTGGGCTATTGCAGGCCTCCATCCGCCGAGTCCTCCCGCTCCCACGGGAGACTGCCACATCCGGGGGCTGCACAGCGGTACTGAGTGACCCGGCGGTTGCCGCAGGGCTCCCGCCGTCACTCCTTCTCTCAGCCGCACCGGGGTCAGGCACCGCAGACCCCCCCCCGGCGCCGGACCTACCGCCACGTGCAGCCCCGCGGTCCCCCCGCCGACTGCAGGGGGATCTGCTGGCCTCTCTCCTGCGCCGAGCGCGCTCCCGGCCTGGAGCCGCTGCAGTCTCAGTAACTCCAGCCCGGAGGCCGGGACCGGAAGCAGGCCCCGTGCTGGCCACTCCCACCTCCCGACCGCCGCGGCTGGAACGAAGATTCCTCCCGCCGGCCTCTGCAGCAGCCAGACGCTGCTGCTGCGCTGCACTCTGCGGAGGGTCCCTGGAGGGGCTCTTACATCTCCTCCTCGCCCCCCCCGCGCCCGGGGAATACCTGCGGGGGGGCCGCGACTGGCGCCCGCCGCTGCTGGGGGGACGAGGGGCAAGCGCCGACGGGTTAACCCCGGCAGCCCTGATGTGGGTCTGCACTGCCAGGGGCCCGTGCGCTGCGACCGCTGCCTGAATCAGACGCTGGAGCTCCTGAAGATCTGCCATGGAGGTGCACGTGCAGATCGTTCGGCGTCCGGAAACAGAAGAGGAGGTAACTCCTTCCTCTCCCAGCTAACCCTTTCCCTGCTCCTCCTCTTCCTCCCCGGCTAAAACCATCCCCCAAAGCCATATTAGGCATATACCACTGTCCCTATTAACCCATCACTCCCTACCTCCCCCTTGGTCATGTCGCCCCTCCCCCCAAGTGGGTCCGTGGCTTTCTTGCTGGGTGATGCAGATGCGAGACTCGCCGAGGCACTCACAAGTGTGACTCTCGCCTAAGTCAAAATCTCTCACAGCGGGATTTAACATGCGACCGTCAGTAGCGTGTCATTCCCCGCCACCAGTGATAGTCCTGTGACATGATTGCGGGGCGCCGATCAGTTATCATGACAGCCGGGGTTAGCAAATTACCCCTGTCACTGTTATGACGTAGTGCCTCATGCTGACGAAGAAGCACCGTTCTGTACAGCAGAAGCGATCGGAGTATATCAGCGTCAAATCTTCTAAGCGGATTAGTAAAAACAAACAAGAGTATAAAGAAATGTTTTAAAATATGATTTTTTTTTAATATACCCCATAAAAGTTCAAGTCATCTCCTTTTTACCCCGTTGAAAATAAAACAATAAGAAAAATATATGTAGCGCCCCTGAACTCATCAGGGTGCTACAAGGTTCTGCATCCCCACAGGGATGCAGGGCCTACCTCCTTAGGGACCCGGAAACCCAGTGCCGGTAACAACGAAAACCCAGGTAATCCCAGTTTTTCCCCAAACAATCCCCCATACAATGGTACATTCCTAGGGTCAGACCAATGGATGGCCGCATTGAGGTGGAGCCAATCCTGTCCACTAGTTGACCAGGTGGGAGGGGCAGATTGTGGACAGTAGAAGTTGGTACAGTGTAGAGTGAGAAGGTGGACGTGTGGAGACTGTCTGACGTGGGTTAACGGTGACCTGGTACCCAGTAGAGGTGGTTGCCAGTGGAGTATGGTGAAGGACTCCCGGAACTACGCACCGGCGGGGTACAGGACCCTAGGACAGGAAAGAGCTCCAAGCCGACATGTTAAGACCTGCACAGCAAGGGGACCATCAAGGACCTCGCTGACCCTAAAAAATCCGAAGACTCAATAGCAAAGGGAGAACCGGGGACAGGACCAGAGACTCCAACCCCACAGGGTTCACGCTACCTTCAGGAGGACAGAAGTGGACAAACCACAGGACGGGGACCCCCAGTTGCTGTACGCCACGGGGACCCATTTACCAGAGACAGGTGCAGGGGAAGAAGGTACCAGAGAACCAAACTGTCACTGAGATGAAGGGGACCTGGAGGCGAAACCAGCCGGCCTTGGGCAACCAGTTATCACCAACCAGCAGTGAGTAAACCAGTTGCATTATACCTCTGTGTGGACTACCTTCTTCCGATGCCCGCTACATCATTCATCCTCTGGGGCCCGGCCCTACATGTGGAGGGCCTACTATCCAGGCTGCAATTAACACCAGCCCCAGTAGTGACATTTTGTAGCGGCGGCTCCATCCATATAGCCGCAACACCGCACGTGGCGTCACATGTGAACACTAACCTAATCCCCTGTAAATACACCCCCAATTACAAAAAGGGCCCAGGGCATGGAACCGGGTAACGACCATCACCGTGACATTCCCAAGATCTATACTGCCCGGAACCGAGTACCCCACATCCCTGGGCGCGACATATACACATATTTGGTATCTCTTTGTTCAGAAACCCCCGAACTATCAAAATATAAAATCAATCTGATTGGTAAAGAGAGTAGTGAGAAAAAAAAGAATCAAAAAGCCAGTATTACAAATTTTTTGGTTGCCACAACATTAAAATGCAATAACAGGCGATCAAAACATCACTTCTACACAAAAATAGTATAATTAAAAACCACAGCTCAAGCCATTACTGAGCCCCCGATCCCAAAAAATAAGAATGCTCTGGGTCTCGGAAATATGGCAACAAAAGCGCGATCCTTTTTTTGGCAAATTTCTGACATTTTTTTTCACCACTTAAATAAAAAAAAAATCTACATATTTGATGTCTATGAACTTTTACGATCCTGAAGAATCATACTGCCAGGTCAGTTTTACCATATAGTGAACCTGGTAAATTAAAAAAATTACAATTGTGGAATTCCACATTTTTTTTAAATTTCACCGGACTTATATTTTTTTCCTGTTTTCTAGTACAATTTGGGCAGAATGAATGGTGTCGTTCAAAGGTACAACTTGTCCCACAAAGAACAAACCCTCATATAACTATATTGAATGAAAAATGAAAAAAGCTATGGTTCTTGGAAGAAGCGGAGGAAAAAAATGAAAAACAGAAAATCACCCTAGGGTGAAAGAATCGTCCCTTTCAGTAAATGTTCGGTCCGCATGCTGTATTCACCGTCCTCGTTACCAGCTTTGGTGTCACATCAACAACGCTGCAGCCAATCAGTGAGCTCAGTGGTGCTGCCCATGTAGACGCGCCCCATTCAGATATGTTGAGCTCTCTGATTGGTTGTTGTGCTGTCGCCGTGACTTCAGCGTGACACAAATAGCCAACATTGGAAGCCGCACCAGAGACTCCGCACTGATACCAAGGACGGTGAAAATAGCGGAATTTATACAGAAACTGCATCCGGGGCCGAACATTGTATGAAACCGGACGACCCCGAAATATTTATCCACAGACCCGGGGGAAAGAACGATGGCATCCCTCCCACTGCTGCACCCTACTGGCTGAATGCTCCACCAATCAGATTCTGCTCCCTGTGATGTCACCAGTCGCTGGGTAGATTTATATTATGATGCAGGTTCCTCACAGATGGTCCTTCATATCTTTATAGAACCAAGACCTACACATAACGCAGCATAAAGGGGCTCGGAGAAGGCGGCAGTGAAGGTGTGTAAGTGTCTGATGGGGTCACACAGCTCATAAAAGGACAACTGCCCGGCCTCATAATCCAGACAGATCCTGAACCTATTACTGGAGATCTGCTGAGGTAACCAGATCAATTTACTGTTATGTTTCACTGAATACTGATTATTATACCCGATCCCTCCATATAAGCCCCAGGACTTGTTATTATTTCCAATATGTGACCTAGGCCCCCTCCTGGCTATACTGGGGTAACACATTCCCGCACTCCACCTCCATGACCCACTGATCTCCACATCCCAGTAATGGCGTCCTGAGGTAAATCCCCTCCTGCTCATCACCTGAGGATAACTCTGGAATCTCTCTGCTGTTTCTGGACGATTCTGTGTTATTGTCCATGTCGCAGTTTTTAGGTCGTCTGATATAAGGAGATTATTAGCAGCCGTGTTTACATCCAGTAATATGTCTGCAGGAGCCTGTACATAGAAGGTCACATTTATATCTCTTATCATAGCAAATAATGTGTGTGATATGTATGAGATCAGATCTGCACCCCGATCACCTCCATCATGTCCTCCTGTGTCCTCATCACTTCCATCATGTTCCCCTGTGTCCTCATCACTTCCATCATGTCCCCCTGTGTCCTCATCACTTCCATCATCTCCCTCTGTGTCCTCATCACTTCCATCATCTCCCTCTGTGTCCTCATCACTTCCATCATCTTCCCCTGTGTTCTCATCACTTCCATCATCTCCCCCTATGTCCTCATCACTTCCATCATCTTCCCCTGTGTCCTCATCACTTCCATCATCTCCCCCTGTGTCCTCATCACTTCCATCATGTTCCACTGTGTCCTCATCACTTCCATCATGTCCTCCTGTGTCCTCATCACCTCCATCCTCCTCAGGATCACACAAGTCACTAGTGTCTGGTTCTTGCAAGACGGTCAGTGGATCAGTCATGTTACACAGCTCCTCAATGTGCCTCATCTTCTTGGACAGCTCGTCCTTCTTTATTTCCAGCTTATGGATCACATCAGATAGTGACAGTGACACCTGCTCTTCCCGCCTGGAGATCTCACTCAGGATCCTCTCCTCCAGGTCATCCACCTGTCTCCTGATGTCTATAAACAGGGCAGTGACTATCTTGGTTTCGCCAGATGCTTTATCTTGAGCTTTTCTCCTGTGCTCCTCCAGACTCTGGACTCTTTTCTCAGTCTTCTTTCTATTTGTGTCCAGTTTCAGGAGAACATTTCTTAGTTTCTTCTTCTTCTTTTCAAAGGCCTCATCCAGCCTCTCCACTCGGTGTCCCCGATGTTCTCCAGCCAAACTGCAGGACACACAGATACAAGCAGCGTCCTCAGTACAATAGTACCTCAAAAGTTCCTTATGGACAGAACATTTCCTTTTCTCCAGAGAAGTGCTGGGATCAGTCAGGACGTGTTCTGGTCCTTTGCTGTGACCTCTCAGGTGATTATCACACAGAGAAGCCTCACAGTGTAGACAGGATCTAACAGCAGGTGCAGGAGAGTGAATGCAGTAAGTGCAGCGGATTCCGGTGATCTCCTCCTGATGTGGGTGAGAGGAGAGGAAACGTTCTGCTACGTTACACAGAGTTATGTTCCTCTTCAGTGTCGGCCGCTCCTGAAACTCTTCTCTACATTCAGGACAGGAATAAACTCCAGCCTCGTCCTGTGTATCCAGCACACGATCAATACATTCCCGGCAGAAGTTGTGTCCACATCTCAGGGTTACAGGATCTGTATACAGGGACAGACAGACGGAACATTCCAGATCTTGTCTCAGTCCAGCAGTCGCCATCTCTGACAGCAGAGGGAAGAAATGAAAGTGAAATTCTACAACAAACACCCAGTGGGCGTGATCCACATTTACTAGAAATGGAGCGGCTGAGCTTATCCGTCGCTGTATCTACAGGTTCAGTGACATTGGCGATTTCAGCAAATACCAAGTCTGTTCTCTCACTATCACCACATTTTTTTCTGCTATAAAGATTAAATAGTTTTTATTGTAATTTATGCTGAATTGTGACTTCTTCCATTTTCTGTTGATGCCAGAGGAATAATTCTGTGTCCGGTTTGTAGCTATATTTTCCTTTGTCTGTTAATTGAGTTTTACTGTCATCTCCATAATCCATATATTATAAAGCACCATGCACATTCCTCCATATAGTATAATGCAGCCCCATATTCCTCCATATAGTATAATGCAGCCCCATATTACTCCATATAGTATAATGCAACCACACATTCCTCCATATAATACAATGTAACCCATATTTCTCCATATAGTATAATTCAGCCCCCATATTCCTCCATATAGTATAATGCAGCTCCTATATTTCTCCATATAATACAATGCACACCTTATATTCCTCCATATAGTAAAATATCCCCCATATTCCTCCATGTAATATAATGCACCTAGTATATTCCTCAATATAGTATAATGCAGCCCCCATATTCCTCCATATAGTATTATGCACCCCTTATAATAATCCATATAGTATAATTCACCCCTTATATGCCTCCATATAGTATTATGCAGCTCACATATTCCTCCATATAGTATTATGTGGCCCTCATATTCCTCCATATAGTAAAATCCGCACCCCATATTCCTCCATATAGTATAATGCACCCCCATATTTCTCTATATACTATAATGCATCCCCCATATTCCTCCATAAAGTATCATGCACCCCATACTCCTCAATATAGTATTATCCAGTGCTCAGTTTCCTCTACATAGTATGAAGATGCATCCTCCATATTCCTCCATATAGTATTATCTAGCTCTCATATTCCTCCATATAGTATAATACCGCCCCATATTCATCCATATAGTACACTCCAGCTCCCATGTCGTTTAATGCACCCCCATCGCCCTACAACCACCGCAAACTCCCTGATTAAACAAATACTCACCTCTCCTCATTCCCCCGCTGCTCCTCATCCCCCTGCTGCATCCTGTGCACTACACATCTCAGCACAGTGGCACGCACTAATTGTATCTGCGATGCTGATACAATTGAAAGTGCAAGGGGCCCATGGAGAAGGGAGCCCAGTGCTGGTGATGGCACCAGACCCCCCTGTCTCATGTATGGTCTGCCACCATTGGCGGTATGCCACTGATCACCAGAGGGAATTATAGGAGCTTAATAATGATGGACGAGTGTGCTTGGTACTGCATGCTACTCGATCGAGTATTGGGGTGCTCGGGTACTTGTGTTGCTTGACCAAGTATTGTGGGTGCTTGAATGTGTCATTCATGAAACATCAAACACAAAGCACAGGCTCGCTTCATTGAGTGATGTGAGCAGGCATCCCAGTGAGAGCCACTTCCAGTGAATGTATGGCTCCCACTGGGGGTAAAAACAACATTTTGGGATGTAGTGTGTCCAAATGAAAAATACAAAAAAACTAGCTCCCTCTCCCAGAAATGCTCCATATACGGCTGGCTGTATGTGGGCAAAGAGCCGAACTAGCCAGTCATTGACTTCCATAATACTCGTTACTAGAGTTGAACCCGTCTGAACTACTGACCAGCTCAACTCGAATATCGTACTGTTCTCTCATCATTCCGAGTACCGAGCACTGGAGTAATTGCCCATCACTAGAGCTTACCCATTACTATTTATTAGTAGTGATGAGCGAACACTAACATGCTAGGGTGCTTGGTACTCGTAAAGAGCAGTTTATGCTCAGATGGCCACGTCTCTAGTGCCCTAGTCAAATGGAAGTGAATCGGGAACTTGAGTATATTTCCAGATGAGTTCCCTGAAAAATGCTTGAGTTTCCCATTGACTTCCATTATACTCGGGTACTCAAGTTGCGCCCATCTGAGCATCCAACTGCTCCTAACGAGTAACAAGCACTCAAGCATGGTAGTGCTTGATCATCACTACTTATCAATAACTGAGATTTTTTTTAGGGTTTATCTAGTAAAAGCTACTGCTGTACATTTGTGATGAGCGAGCACTACTATGCTCGGGTGCTCAGTTCTCGTAATGAGCAGTTAATGCTCAGATGGGTGAGACTTGAGTATCCGAGTAAAATGGAAGTCACTTGGGAACTTAAGCATTTTTCCAGGAATTCTTCTAGGTTCAGATCGACTTCCATTACACTAGGGTGTTTGAGTCTCGCCCATCCGAGAAAGCCGATGAGTGAGACAATTTAATCCCCATACGAGCAGAAAGCCCTCCAAAAATTAGCAATAAATTGAGTACCCCTATCAGAGACAATGTCAGACGGGAACTAATATCTTAGCATTCAGTAAAGATGGCAAGGCGATAAAATGTGTCATTTTGGAAAACCTGTCAACCACAACAAAAATAACTGTATTAGGCTGCTTTCACTCTTGCGTTGAACGATATCCGTTGCTATCCGCCGCCTTGAGGAATTACAGTAACCATTGCAGGAAACTGTTTTATTCCTCTTAGACTTCTATTAGCTACGGATAGCAACTGATGGCCTTGCATTGCATCCGTCAGTCGACACTGCGTTGCCTGGCAGATGGAACGCTGCATGTAGGGTTTTTCTGCGCTTGTCGGAGTGTCAAAAAAACGCAACCTGCAGGATTCTGTCGGTGTTCGTTGTTATAATGGACGCCTATGGTGGCGGATTCCGTTAACGCAACCGTCTTTACACAACTGTGCATGCCCAGATGTGTAAAGTCAAGAAAAAAAAACTATAACGGATTGCGTTATTTTGTATGATCCGTTGCATCCGTTGTGCCACTATATGCAACGCATCCGTTGCATGCGTCACACATTGCAGTGCAACAGATGCCGTTCAACGCAAGTGTGAAAGTAGCCTTACCAGCAGAGGAAAGAAGATCTGTAATGAAATCCATGGAAATATCTGCCCAAAGTTTGCTAGATACACTAAAAGACGGCAGTTGCATACCTCCCAACCGTCTCGAATTCTGCGGGACTGCTCCGATTTTAGAGGTCCCGCAATCGATGTCCCGGCTTCTCCCCTCAGTGCAGTGAATAAATTAAATTCTCATCAGCTCTGGCTCTGGATTATCGGGTGGCCAGGACTCCAACCTGTGAACCGTGAGCTCATTGTCCATAGGCAGCAGCTCTACCACTGAGCCACTGCCTGTATTGAAAAGCTTTGGAAGATTTGGTAATCTTGACCTCTGCATTGCAGTTGAGAAACCAGAAGCAGATTATTCAGCTGCAAAGATGGATGGAGGGAGGAATGGAGGGAGGGATGGAAGGAGGGATGGATTGAGGGACAAATGGATGGAGAGATGGATGGAGGGAGGGACTGATGGAGGGACGGATGGAGGGACAGATGAAGGGACGGATGGATGGAGGGATGGCTGGAGGAATGGATGGATGGAGGGATGGATGAGAGAGGAAGGGATGGATGGAGGGAGTGATGGATGAGGGATGGAGGGATGGATGGAGGGATGGAGGAAGGGATGCATGGAGGGACGGAGTGATGGATGGAGAGACGGATGGATGAATGGAGGGATGGATGGAGGGAGGGATGGATGGAGGGAGGAATGGATGGAAGGATGGATGAATGGAGGGATGGATGGATATATAGATATATGATAGATACTGTACATACATGATAGATAGACATATAGATAGATAGATAAATGATAGATATATAATAGATAGAGGGATAGATAGATCGATCGATCGATAGATAGATAGATAGATAGATAGATAGAGGGATAGATAAATACTGCAACTCTTTGTAGGTGAAGGAAAGAGTCAGATTCATTTGTTCCTGTTAAAATATAAGTCCGAGATCCGCCTCCACAGCGTCAGTATAAGTTGCCTCCAGAGTCAGTTGCTCCGATGTCTAAGATTATTCAGGAATTGTTAGATCAAGGTGTGATACGTAAGGCAAATTCTGTTTGTAACAATCCATTGTGGTGTGTTCTGAAAAGCGATGGTAGCTATCGGATGATATTGGACTTGAGGAAGTTCAATAAGTTTACTCCCAATGTTGCACCGATTGTAGCTGATACACATGACTTGATGTGGAGATTGAATGCAAAGGCAAAGTATTTCTCAGTATTGGATATCAGGAATGGTTTCTTCAGTATACCGATTGAGAAAAGTTGTCAGTATAAGCTTGCATTTAATCATCTGGATCAACAATACGTGTGTTGCCGACTTCCTCAGGGGGCTAGTATGTTGCCAAGCATTTTTCATCAGGCGCTAGCAAACGTTTTGTCGAAATGTTCTCGTCCGGAATGTTTATTGCAATATGTGGACGATATCTTGCTGAGTACTGAGGATGAGAAGTTACACGTGTCTCTACTTGGAGAATTGTTTGAGCTGCTGCATGATGCAGGATTGAAACTGAATACCAAAAAGGTCAAGCTGATGCAGACTGAGGTCAGATTTTTAGGAGTTCTGCTAAGTCCAGGTAAACGGCGACCCCTGCAGGACAGAATAGAGGCAATTGCATCCCTTCCAATTCCAACATCACACAAGGCACTAAGACATTTTTTAGGACTTGTAAATTAATCAAGGGATTTCATTGAAAACTTTGCTGACAAAGCCAGACCTTTGTATGATCTTTTAAAAGGTGATAATGATGATTATTTTGGTCCCTGGGGTGTCGAACAGGAAAAAGCCTTCACACAATTGAAACATGATCTACAACACGCACCTGCGTTAAGTATGGTAAAAAAGAACGCACCTTTTGCGCTTCAAGCACACACTTCAGAGACAAGCATCTCTGTGGTTTTGCTGCAGCTGCAAGGGGGGTATATGAAGAATCTTGGGTTACTTCTCTAAGCTTCTCTCACCTGTTGAGAGAGGATTTGAGGTGTGTGCAAGACACCTGGTGGGAGTGTATTTCGCGATAAAAATAACCCAACACATAATCGGGTTCCAAAAGGTTATTCTCCAAATGCCACATAGTACACTGAAGCTTCTCTTTGAGAAAAACATCCCAGGTGTGTCACATCAGAGATTTGCCCATTGGTTGCTCTCATTGTCTCCAAATCAAATTGAGGTAGATTATAAGGCCAAATATGTTCTTCCTCAATTGATGCAATATGAAGGACAAACCCATGATTGCCTACAAATGTTCCAAGAACCAAGTCCATCTCTCTTCAGACGACAGTCGGAAGATACAGATGAACCTGTGTTTGTAGACGGTTCTAGATTTTTTCTAGAAGGACATTTTTACACAGGATATGGAATTTTCTATTCCAAGCGAGGACAAGTGGTAAAGCACAAATTACCAAGTCATTTCTCAGCTCAAAGGGCAGAGATAGAAGCGGTAAGAATGGTCCTACAGCTGAATGAAGCGGATGATCAGATTCCAATGGTAATCTACAGTGATAGCTCCTATGTTGTCAGATCTCTAACCGATTATCTGCCTATCTGGGAGAGAAGAGGTTATGTGGATTCTTCCAACAAGACCTTGGTGCACAGCGACACTCTAAAAACAATTTTTGAAATAGCATCAAGGGCCCCAAATAGGTTTGCTATAGTGAAAGTCGCTGCACATAAAAGATCTGATGAGGAGTTATCTGTAGGTAATGCAACCGCAGATGCTCTAGCCAAAGAAGCTGCCCTGACTGGAGAGGAAGTGTTTGACTCTGAACCTTCTGAGAATTCAGCGGTTCAAAGAACAGACACATACATACCTTCATTTGCAGAAGAACAGAGAAAAGATCCTTCTCTTGTTACTTCTCAGGATGATCCAAAGCCTCCTTTTATCTGTGAAAATGGGGTTTTATGTCACAATTCAAATGGAGAATTGCGTCCCGTTGTACCAAAACATCTACAGGTAGAATTCACTCGATACAACCATGAGAGTTTAGGTCACTTGGGGCAACAGAAATTGTTAGTCATTCTCAAAGAGAAATTTTATTGGGAAAAATAGATGTAACAGTTCAAAGTGTTGTACTATCATGTCTCATTTGTGCCCAAATAAATCCAAGACCTAAAGGACAGAAGCCACCACTGCTACGAATCGCACCTGCAAATGGTCCATGGTCTACACTGCAGATAGACTATATTGGTCCTTTACCCTCAGGTAAACATGGTCTCAGGTATGCATTAATTGTGGTAGATGTGTTCTCAAAATGGGTAGAAATTTTACCTGTTAGGAAAGATGATGCTTTGTCCACAGCAAGGTAATTGGTACAACATGTCTTTTGTACTTGGGGGATCCCAAGGATGATTACCTCCAATCGAGGAAGCCATTTCACAGGTAAAATCATGCAAACTGCTTGTGTTATTCTAGGGGCACGACAACAATTTCATGTCTCCTATAATCCACAATCTGCGGGAATTGTGGAAAGAATGAATAGAAAAATCAAATCCAGAATTGCAAAGATGCTTTTGGATAAAGGAGGTAATAGCTGGGTTGATAAGGTACCCTTCATACTGATGGGTATAAGAGGTTCAATCTCCTCTACAACGCAATTCACTCCTTTTGAGTTAATGACAGGAAGAAAAATGCCATTGTGGTTTCCACATGAGCCATTTTTATCCACTCCACAAAAAGATGCCATCTCAAGGTCCCAATGGTTGAGATCGCTACAGGAGAACCTGAAAGCGATTCTTTCATATGCGGCATCGAGAATGCAGAAAATGGAGCCACCCTATGAGTCCAAATTCAAGAAAGGTGCTCTAGTGATGATCAAAACCCCACACAAGAGTGGTCCATGGGAGTGTAATTGGGAAGGTCCTTTTGAAGTCCTTGAGACTATGGGACAAGTCATGATTCTCGTGCAACGAGCATCTAATGTGGTAAAAAAATACCTGCAGACAACAAAGAGTGTGGGTTCACATTGACCAGTGCAAATTATTTGTAACAAAATAATGATACTGCATTTCTTTACAGGAAGAAATGGATTCCGATAAGAACTGGAATAAGGAACATAAAGACTTTGAAGGAAAGATGACATCAAGCCTTCCGGAAAAAGAACATTTTCCCAAGCTCAAGACAAGCTTTTATGTGATGGGAACAACTTTCCTGCTGCTTTGCTTTATTTCAGTCATTGTCTACAAGGAAGACATGATACATCAAAGAACAATCACCAATGATGTGGATGAGCGGACCAGAGAGATTCAACATTCACGAAGACCAAGAGGATCAGAGACATTGAACTTACTGACAGAGAACATGACCCTGGAATTGTAGATTCCGGCCAAAATTAAGCACACACACCCCTTTTTCAATTCCCCCTTATCCGCTAATAACCACTCAGACACCAATTTAACTTTTGGATAATTTTGGCCATAGCAGCCATTTATTAAACAAATACATAACATGTAAAAATTTGCATTGTGGTAAGGTCCTTGAAGCTAAAACCCTGGTGATTCACATAACCAAGCCATATAACCAAATTGCTCCCAGCCGTTACCCACACTGGCTCAGGAGCACCAAAGTGTAAGGGTTATTCCTTCATTAACCACCAAAAACACCCACGGGGGCCCCGACATACCCCGTCGTGATCCCCCAAAACTCACCAGGTGACCAACCATTCTGCCAATGAGGGGATCCATATCCGGTTGGGTTCCCCGAACCAATTTAAAACCATCTTCAAGGACCCACCAATAAACCTGCCACCAGGCCACTACGACCCGATAAACTTCCATACCGCCTCCCACAAAACTTGCAGCCCATTGCAAACTCAAAATCTTTAGGGAGAGCAAGTGGGACTCTCACTGGTGTCCCAGAGTGGGAAAAGTGCCGCTCCTCCCCCAGCTTCACCTTTTAACTGTACCCTGACTTACTCCCCCTCCCCCACCCGTGACACCATAACCTCCACTCAGTGTCATGCTGGCCTCCACACATGCCCGGGGGAGGGGGATCAGTGCTCCGGCCATTCTTGACCCTGGAATTGTAGATTCCGGCCAAAATTAAGCACACACACCCCTTTTTCAATTCCCCCTTATCCGCTAATAACCACTCAGACACCAATTTAACTTTTGGATAATTTTGGCCATAGCAGCCATTTATTAAACAAATACATAACATGTAAAAATTTGAATTGTGGTAAGGTCCTTAAAGCTAAAACCCTGGTGATTCACATAACCAAGCCATATAACCAAATTGCTCCCAGCCGTTACCCACACTGGCTCAGGAGCACCAAAGTGTAAGGGTTATTCCTTCATTAACCACCAAAAACACCCACGGGGGCCCCGACATACCCCGTCGTGATCCCCCAAAAATCACCAGGTGACCAACCATTCTGCCAATGAGGGGATCCATACCCGGATGGGTTCCCCGAACCAATTTAAAACCAACTTCAAGGACCCACTAATAAACCTGCCACAACAAGGGCACCTTGATAACCTTCAAGTGCCTGAGACCCCCCGCAATAGTAAAGCTCGCTCAATACCTCCCTGCAATCCAAGGGCCCACAAATCAATCCCTACTGCATTCAAACGCACCCCATCCGCCTACCAAAATTCGTCATCCTCCCGCTCCAGGTCAAAATGCCGAGCTGCAACTCCCCCATTGCAGCCTACAAATTTTTGTGATAACCCTATTAACCTTCACCCGCGCCTTATTCAGCTTCTCCACAGACCATGCTTTCCGCCCAAACCCTTCTCGGAACCATGTCCCACCACACAATTGTCACGCCTGGAAAAGACACCCATAACCGCAACAAGTCATGCTTAATATCTTTTATCAAAATGCGAAAAAGTTGCTCACCGAAATAATTTCCTCGACGCATAAAACCAAAATATCAGGGGGCCTGCCCAAATGGGCATAGTTATGCACCCCCGCAACACCGTATTCCACCCCATACCCCTGATCCCAAGCCATCCGACAAGAGCCCTATCCCTCTGAAAAAACTAGCTGTCTCCTGTTCCTTCTCATATCTGCTCTCTGTGCTCACCAGTACACATTAGAATGGCCCAGGATCCAGACCAGGCAAGAAAGGGGGGGGGGGATTTGAAACACAAAGCACTAACAAAAATACCAAGTAGCTCCAATACAAACACAAAGAATGACACCCCCCCCCCCACGCCCACTCTATCAGAACCAGTCTTCCGATCAATTGCCCATGAAAACCATTGTGAACCTACGACTTACAACGCTGAGACTTCCATCGACCAATCTGTTTAACTGTCTTAGCAGGGAGACCACACATAGAGGCTTCCATCGCCGCCCCAATACGAAAAGAATGCAATGCAAACATCGCCGAAACCAACCCCAATGATCTCAAACATGCCCAAAAAACACTAATGAACTGATATCTGGACAAAAAGACCCGTCCTCGCGACATAACAATGGGCCATCCTGACTCGGGTGGACCTTTGCAAAACTCAAAACACACTGCCAATGGCACATACCCGATGCCGTAACTTTCCGTAAACAAACCCACCTGCCTGCCCCCACTTGATCCGTTTTTGATTTCTGGATCCAAAATTCGATCCCCATGCTCCAAAATTAGGACGTCACTATTACCCAAGCCCCCGGGGCACGTCATACTGGGAAATACCAATTCGCCAATACGCAAAGCCCCGAAAAACCACCAACGAAAAGCCAACCGGAACAATGATACCTCAATGCAGATGTACAAACTACTCGCTATTCCCTACTCAAACATTCCAATAAGCTGAATAACACAGGTCGTCTACCATCACGCGGCCTATGGCCCCTATGCAAACTCTTCAATGCCTGAACTACCCAAAAATTCTTTGTCAAATCCTATACATCTCGCAAATCGAATGCCAAACCTGCAATCAAAAGACTCAACTTTGTGGAAGACCAACCTGTTATCGCCACTTCCCCGATTTTCCCAGGAACAGTCCTAACTGAGAATCCTCAGTCAGCATGCAACCACCCAACCACTACTCCCAGAGAACCCATGTGGCCTGATACGCCATCCACGTGGTACCAGCCAAACAAGCCCGAATCAGTGGTCTTGCTGCTTGAAGACCACGCTCCAAAGCTGCGCAGGGGACTACAAGCTGCTGCCGTCCGCCTCTATCGCACAATCCCAGAAGCGATCTCACTGAAAACCAGAGAGGAAATCCGCTATTAGGTTCTCTATACCTGGTACCTGAGCTGCTGTGACACGTATTAATTTCCAAACAAATAAACACCAGCTGCCGCAACACCAGAACAACTGTGGAAGAAGATGCCGAGCCGTTATTAATCGCCAGCACCACCCCCCTATTGTCACAGTTGAACCGGATCTACTTATTCGACAACTGGTCCCTCCCAAAATGAAGTGCGACCATCATTGGAAAAAAGTTCCAATAGCGACACATTCCTTGTCAACCCCTCCGCCATCCAACTTTCTGGCCACCAATCCGCACACCACTGACCCTGAAAAAAAGCCCCGAAACCTGAGTCACCCGCAGCATCTGTAAACAATTCCAATTTGAAATTATCCACTACCTCATCCATAAGCAACGAACGACCATTGTCCTGCTCCCCAAAAACTCTCGCCAAACCGACAAGTCCGCTCTATGTTCCGCCGACAAACGTATGTAGGGGTGAAGAGCAAGCACTCCAGCTGTAGCGCAAGCTAGCCGACGTGAAAACTCGGCCCATTGACATTACCCGACACGCAAAATTAAGTTTTCCCCAATAGTGATTGAACCTCCCCCCTTAATTGTAATTTCTTCACCCGGCATGACCTTGCTACCTCAACCTTAAGCGTGGCAACCTGTCGTCAGGAAGCCAAACCTCCCAAATCACTGAGTCAATTACAATGCCCAGAAAACAAATACAGGTATTTGGCCCAACAGTTTTTTCAGGTGCCAAAGGCACCCCAAAGCCTCTCGCTATCCATTTCATTGCTGCTAGAATGCTGGTGCCTGTGCCGAAACAGCCAATCCCACACACCAAAAATTCATCTCGGTAAGGTACCAGTGATGAGAAAAAACCAGAAACATCACGCCCCACCCATTCTAAAAAAGAACTAAAGGTTTCAACAAATGTGCACAATACTGCACAACTCATTGGCAAGCAGCGGTCTCCAAAACAATCTCCCTCCCAAAAACAACCCAATAACCGAACACATTTTGGATGAACTGGTAGGAGCCGGAAAGCTGCCTCAATATCTGTCTATTGCCATCAACGCACCCCTCCCACAACTTTTTACCTACTTTGTAGCCTCATCAAATGACGTATACACCACCTAACGAAGCTCAGCCAGTATACCATCATTCGCTGACCTACCCCTGGGATGAGACAAATGGTGGATCAGCCGAACTTTACCTGGCTACTTCTTGGGCCCCAACCCGAATGGCGAAACCACAAAATTAGAAAAAAGGGGGGGTGACTAACCATGCCCCCCATTCTCCCCAATGCCACCTCCTTTCCTAACTGTCCACCTACCACCGCCACATGTTGATACGCCGAGGGAGATTCCTGGTTGTCCCTGGAACTTCAAAAACAGGGGAAGGAATCCTGAAACCCTCCCCAAAACCCAACCTCAAAACTTCAGCTTTGTCCCTATCAGGATAACTATTTAGGTACGGAAGCATCGCAACTAAGCTCACCGGTGTCTGACCCTTGGACGCCCCATGGGATGCTCCGTTACAATGGGTGCAGAGGTGTTTAAACAACGGCAACTGGCACCGAACTTGCATTCCCCCTCATTAACTTACCAACACGAACCTGACTTCTAGGACCCTGTCTGTCCGTACTGACCACTGGCACCCCGGCTTCCTGACTGGCCGGGGAACCCGGCCGCGCCCTGAAATGACTGCCCATATCTGGCTGCCGCCATCACCCGCAACCACAAACCTATATCTTTCTGATCCCATCTTATGGATGGACGGTAGCCATCCTCTGAAAACTGCTCGTCATAACGGATCCAGGTCTACCCCCCATAAATCCTATAGGCCTCACCAATCGAGCCCATATAGCAAAACAGATGAAAACAATTCTCCGGCGCCTTTTCGCCAATTACTCTTGCCCAAACTGCAACGCCTGCAACCAATTAGCAAATGTCTGAGGAATCAAGCACCATCGCCACTTCTCCACATTTTCCTTCTTGCTATCGTCTTTTCCCCTTTGTCCAAATAAATTTTGCCACCTCCTTACTCTTTTCCGTTTGAACTCACACTAATACTGGGGAAGAGATACTCCCAACTGTGGACTCACTAGCCGCAATGACGGACGAATTAACCCAAGCCGCCACTGGCGCCGGGGTTTTCCCTGGCCCCCAATCCGTGCCCGCAACTGGCGAACGCAACTTAAATTCTGACAACTCCCCACTTAACGCATTCCCCCCGACACCCGCTGGCACCCCCAATCCTAACCCCAGCTGACCTGTCACCCCCCCTTACTGTGTACCTGACCAGCTTGTGAAGACAAACAAGACATTGAATCATACTCACCAGGCTGCACAAAGGTAGAGACCCCACCAGCCAGACCACCTGCATCCTGACATCCCTCCTGTCGATCTAGCATGACTTGGCTCCTCCCATCTGACTCTGCTCCATTGCTTTTGTAGCCGCGCGCCCCAAGGACCCCACCGGCCGCATATCCTGGACCTGACGATCAGTAGCGCCGACCAACAGGGGGAGCTGCGTATTATCTTCAGGGCTCTCCAAGCACGGGCCCCCCTGCCTCGCTCCATGTGGCCCCTCTTCCAGACAGGGCCTCTGTAGCCGCAGGCCCTGAATGCCAGGCCCGATGTATTTCCGACCGCAGCCGCCTGGCTCCGCCCATCTCACAGGGATCCATCCGGGATACTATCGCTGCAGGGAGGAGGGGCTCAGGGCGCTCGGCACGTACATCACCAGAGCGCCCCGCCGCACCGCTGACGTCCCTCGCAGACAAGGCGGCAGCAGGCCCCGCCCCCAACTCCAGCACAGGCCTGCTAACCGCCGCTGGGCCCAGCCGCCCGTTAGAATTCCTCAAAGGCCGGGGCCTGCTGAACCTCTCAGCTCGCGGCGTCCAGCCTGGAGGGTCCCCAGAGGGGCTTCTGTGGCGACGCTGGGCCCTGGGAGTCAGGTCAGGCGACAGCCTCTCTGGCGGTCCAGACCACCGGGGGTGCCGCTGTTGTAGGGAAGCAGTCCCTGCCCCCTCCGGACTCCCACCGGTGATCCAGGCTACAGTGTTCTGCAGCCACCTGGGGGGATGGTCGCCGGCAGCAGCTCTCATGCTCCAGGAGCTAATCCACAGACCGGGATGGGGACTCTCACTCTCACTGGTGTCCCAGAGCGGGAAAAGTGCCGCTCCTCCCCCAGCTTCACCTTTTAACTGTACCCTGACTTACTCCCCCTCCCCCACCCGTGACACCATGACCTCCACTCCGATCAGTGTCATGCTAGCCTCCACACATGCCCGGGGGAGGGGGGCCAGTGCTCCGGCCATTCTTCACGGATGATTCTGTGGAGATAACAGGAAATACCTGCATGGGATATGGAACAAAATGTTGCATTGAATTACATTTCATACACGACACAGACATAATATTACATGCTATTGCAGGACCTAAAACTAAATTCACACAATTACAAGGAGAATATGTACATAATAATAAGACAGGTACATGGGAATGTTCTCCTACAGAACTCCTGGAACATAGAGATCAGAGGTGATGAACCTGCTGTATGGTCCGGTGATATTACAAATGACATGATTGCTAGGGGAAAGTTTGGAAGATCCAAAACAGAAATTTTGTTAAAAACTTAGGTTTTGGGGAAAATTCTGGATCCTTCATTACTCTCCATTATAGAAGGAGATAAAGATTGGGTAAAAACATGGAATTTCCAGATAACACGGGAACCTGTACAAGTTCAGGTATCTGTAGTGTTTACCGTTACCAACACTATAACCCAAGAAATAAGGGTTTCACCACAGACAGTACATAATAAAGAAAATACATCCCCTATAATGTTAAAATGTAACACAAGGCTGACATTGCCTTCTGAGTCTCTGTTGACATGGACCAAAAATTCATAATTTTGGGAAGTTTTTTAAACAGTCCAACTAATGCCATTCACAGAGGTCAGATTGGTAATATCAGATGGATGGATGATAACTTCATTTTTTCCATAGAAAATCCATCTTCCAAGGACTCTGGAATTTACCAGTGTTGCGTTGTAACAAGGATTCATTACAGACAATGTAAAGATGTTAATGTGAATATTTGGTCAGCAGCAGATAATGCATGCACAAACACAAGATTCATGCCATCTACTCCTTTCCAAATTAATCAATTTCAGTCTAAGTCCTTATTAAGGGATGGAGAATTTATGACAATGGTGTGGACTTTCAATTTGTCTCATTGGAAGATCTCTACCAGGTTTCCTCAGTGTCAATCACATCTCACTAACATGGAGATGGGGATAGAACAATGGTTTGGGAGAAGAACAACTCAGACTAGAAGTAAGAGGGCAGTATTGGAAGGAATTCTGGGATGAATAGGGACAGTGGGAAGTCTGACTAATGCCATGAATATACAGACACTTAAGTCAGATTTGGATAATATTGGTTTTATTGGAGGAAAATGAGTAAAGATTCAGAAAAGCTTGAATCAACTCCTTGAAAAGATGGTTATGAATACAGCTGCTGTATCAGGGTCTTCCGTGTCACATCTACAGGATGCTACATTAGATCTCGTGGAAATCACACACGAAACACAAGTAGCTAAAGCGTGCCTGGAGATACAGGTAGAGTATTCCTCTAATCTGAAAATGATTGCACAAGCTTTACAGAGTGGAATTACTCCGTTGGGAATACTGCGAAATTTACCTGCAGAGTATAATTTTGCATTGAATCATACGGATTTGTGGGTAAATAAGTGGTTAGGATGTGAACGAAACATTTGTGTTGGCACATCGCTAATCCCAGTGATCGGAAGAGAGGGGACTATTGTTCCTGTAACAGTTTTGGGTATACCTGTGAGTAACACACAACAAGTGTTCTATCAACTGCAGTACACAGATTTTGCATTTGATGGAGTGAACACTGAACAAGTAGACATTTCTTCATGTTTACATTTTGTTTCTAAGGCGATGTGTTTACCTGGACAGGATAAGGTGATCTATCATTCTTGTTTCCATAATCATTCCTCTTGTCATGCGAGAATAGAGACTGTACAGACATTACATGATCTGGAGACTCCAGTAAGTCCAAATAAGATTTGTTTCCAGGTCATGTCTGAGACAGAAACGGTTTCTGCTTTCTATTCTACTTGTGTACATAAGGAAAACCTACCTATGGGATTGTATTGTATAGAAGGAAGGAAATTTTAATATCACTTCTATAGGAAAGAGAAACTTAACAGCATTTCCAATACAATTTAATTTATCACAAATTAATGATTTCCCTTGGGATATGTGGACAAGTGAAATAAAGAAAGATAAGGGTTTGTTAGATTTATTAACGAAACAGTTAAAGGAAGCAGAAATTATATTCAGGCATGAACAAGGTGAATTGAACGATATCAAACATGAATGGAACGAGACGTCAGGTAGAACTTGGTGGAAAAGCTTTGGGAAGTCAGTACATACCTGATCGCAGTCATCAGTCCAGACAGCGGTGAGAAATGTTTTATTTAACCCCATTATAATCATATTTTTATTAGTTTTGGTTTGCATTATTTATCAAGTTTTTGTGATGTGTAGAATTCAGAAGATATATAAGAATATAAAAATAGAGATGAAGAAGGAAGATAACATTTTGAGAGAAATGTTAAGACGTAAAACTGTGACTTTTTGACAGAAAGCTTCAAATTGGTTTGTCAAGTTAGATATTGGTCTAGAATCTTCAACATGAATGCATGGGATACGAATGATGACACGAATGAGTTAGGGTTTCCAGGGATTCCTCAATTCTTCATAGGGGGGATTGTAAAATAATGAGTTTATAAATTAAAGATTTGATTCATTAGCTTGTATAGGTCCTCATCCCTTAGAGTAAGTTTGAGTTTGGAGAACTTCTCGCTAGCATCTGACATGATTAATCAAAACTGGCTGACAGCTCAGTGCTATTCTCTATCTGGTTTCTTAGCAACGGTCTGAAATTAGGCATAAAGAATGTATATGCATTATATTAGGCTAAAGGTCAACTAGCCTGGTTTTGGAAAACAAGTTCTGCGCAGGACACTTACGTTTGCAGATTTAAGACCACGTGACCAATGACTTAATGTAAAGGCTAAGAATGGGAATGAGGTGTATATTGGGTTCTGAAGACATGTTAGAGCCATGTTTAGTCACAAAGGGTAGTCTGAGGGTGTGGTGAAATGTATATAAACTGGACCACAGTTCATAAAATTAGAATGCCGACCATTCTCAACCCAGATGGAAGACTGCCGTGACATCACAGATATGTAAGATACAATAGACTCTCTCTTTCTTTTTCTTTCTTATTACTCAATTTTAACTAAGCCAAGCATTATTTTTCTCTAATGATTTTTAACCTTTATTGAATAAACCCATATTTGTTTTGCACCTCCTTCTGTCTCTAAACCATCATTATATACTGGCTAAGTGGATACGCCAAATCCTATATTTAACACGGACTCAAATGTTTTTTGCATGCAGCGTAACAACATGAAACAAAATATTACAGTTAGCTAGTGACTTGTGCCATAACTCCACAACAATGACAATAGGGAACAATTTCAAAAGGGAAAAAATTAGCAGTCAAACAAGAAGTTAACAAGGTGAGGGCCAGGTGCCCCGGCACCACTGATTGACAAAAATAGCGCTAAAACCATTGAAAAAGACGCATTGGTGAGCAAACATAATACCTGGCTAGACACCACAGAACATATGTTGTACATGCACTCATTAAAGGTGGAAAGGAATTGAGACCAAATCAGTAAGTCAGAAGTAATACGTAATCCTGTGGTCAGGGTGAAGCGCCCCTCTGGTGGACGTATGAATCCTGTGGTCAGGGTGAAGCGCCCCTCTGGTGGACATATGAATCCTGTGGTCAGGGTAAAGCGCCCCTCTGGTGGACATATGAATCCTGTGGTCAGGGTGAAGCGCCCCTCTGGTGGACATATGAATCCTGTGGTCAGGGTGAAGCGCCCCTCTGGTGGACATATGAATTCTGTGGTCAGGGTGAAGCGCCCCTCTGGTGGACATATGAATCCTGTGGTCAGGGTAAAGCGCCCCTCTGGTGGACATATGAATCCTGTGGTCAGGGTGAAGCATCCCTCTAGTGGACATATGAATCCTGTGGTCAGGGTGGAGCACCCCTCTGGTGGACAAAGAGAGGTGGTGAACTGCATTTGGCGCAATGTAACTTTCCTGTAAAGACACAAATACTTATAACCATACAATGCCTGTAATTTTAATTAGCTCGGGCTATAATTCTGACCTCTCTAATGCATCACATAAGCCACAAAATTGTCCAACAGAATTACCAATCAGACAAAGTGAATGTATTTTCATGTTATGCAGAAAATCCCTTTAAGACTACACCATACAAAAACCAAAACCCACACTCAACTGAAACAGGGTTGGAATATTTCGTGGCCCTACGTTTGTTTGGAGGCAAAGGGACAACAAACTTAATATCAAGTGAAAAAATGTCAAATAATTGTTTCCATTCATCGAAGTCACTAGAGCAATTAAAGAAAATCATCAAGTAGTGAGTGACAAATTTTGAGACCGTCTCACACCACCGCACCCATTGAAGAAATGAACTGAAGAGTTCAAAATAATGGAATGACATAAAGCATCCCATGGGAAGTCAAGAATCATAACAAAAATTGCCCTACATGCAACAACCCAAAATATAGAACAGTACGGATGAACAGGTAACGGACAAAACACAGATTCGATATCAGATTAAGCAAAAGTGCACTGTGTCCGAACTCCCGTATAAGAGAAATTGCACTGTGAAAAGACACAGAAAACCGAAGCATACTCAGGAGGGATGCTATGATTAACAGACCCACCGTGTGGGTGAGATAGGTGGTGTATCAATTGAAATTTACCCGATTCCGTACCTGTTAGGGACAATAAGGGAGCAATTAGAAAAATTAAATAGAATGAAGAAACTGAAAGAAAAATACAAAACGGATATGACCAGCCGTAACCTTATTGGGATATTTGTTAAGCCTCAAGGGGCATCTCAGATACCTTTACCGGGGTCGTTTGGGACATTTGTACCATTTGTTATAGAGGAGCTTGGAAAGAGGGCGAGGGCATTTAACAGCCAAATGGCTCCGCAGCAAGCAGAACACTCGTGCTAGTATTTGCATAACCCAAAGAACCGGAAGTGTCAATCATTAAACAACCAACATGCTCATGGGAGGCACACGGCCACCATGACTGGATCTTGTGAAGCTCCCGGCACAGTGGCCGTGGATTGAAAAGGGATACACTGGCTTCTGTACGGTCATTAACCTAAGCCACAAATCCATGGCTCGGACACCCAAACCAATGCCAGGGTGTAGGGGCAAGCCGACGATGAAAAATCCTCATAATACCAACAACACCCATAACCACCATGAGTTTATAGGAACTATAAAATAGGTATTGATAAATGAACATTTCAGAACCACGTTCGGGATGTTTCTGACCCATGATACAGACCAGGACTGAAAAACCTGTAGCCAATTACTAATCGTTTTCGCGACCATGGGTTTCTTATCATAAGTACTGGGACAAATATAAACGTGCTCATTATCCCAAATCTTCTGGTTAGTGACTTCGTCGACATGATGCCATCACAGGGGGAGTATCCATAAAAACACCACCGCTGACATGGGAACTGCGCACGGCTGCCAGGCGTACTCGAAGCGCCCCATCTCTCAAACGATGAAGAGGGAGAACACCTTGAGGAGCTATAATGCCTTAACCCCCTAAGCTTCTATGAGCACACCGGATGTTGATGTGAATTCCATCTCTGGGGAATTCGCCATAGATACACCACCACTGACGTGGGAAGGGGCATACCTCACATCTCATGGGCTGTACAGTAGCAGACCAAGTCCTCTGTGTCCTCGTAGGCTGCACCATAGATGTTCGTGCACACTCACCAGTCACCCACGAGACGCTTGAGCCCTGAAATGAAGAAGAGGGAGAGCGCCCCCCTGAGGACCTGGAAAGGCGACTTCTACCAGATGAGCGTGAACGCCGGCTTCTGTGTGTACGGGAGGAGTTCCGTGAAGAATGCCTCAAGCGCCTCCTGCACCGATCCGGAGAGCGACGCTGACCGTGCCGATCCGACAGACGCAGTGGGGAAGCAGGACCGATCACTGGGTAGGACATAAGCAGGACCCCTGGGGTCTGCAAGGATTTAGACATTGGGAAACTAGCTGTGGATTAACATGCGAAGAAGGGGACAGCTTGGGCATCAAGGGTTAATTGGGAAAGTGGCAGACCAGGTATGCAGCACAGGAGGGGAGTTAGGGGTGGGGGGTGATGTTTACTATTTGGAGGCCCTGAGCCAGGGGTGCAGGCTGGTCAGCAGACGCACTGCCCAAAGCCTGCAGAAGAATAAGTGGTGTTATTGTCCATGGCAGTATATCAGGGGTTAATGTAATACTGCTGTGATACTAATGTTTTTTTGTTTCTGTGTTTTTTCAGCAAGAAATCACAGGTTACAGACAAAAAAACCTCAGACAAAATTTTGCATGTTCTTTATTGCATTGTATTAACTATAATACAATGCAACAAAGAACATGCAGACATTTTGGCTGAGGTTTTTTTGTCTGTAGCCTGTGATTTCTTGCTGAAAAAAACAGATAAGATTAAGTGTGAACACAAGCACTTAGGACTCATTCACACATCAGTTTTTTCCTCCATGAGAAAAACGGACCAAGTTTCATCAATGATTTTCAATCAAGTTTTCAACAGATTTCATTTGTAAAAAAAAAAATAGTTTCTCCACCTTCTCCTATGTACCAGTTTGTGAAGAAGTCATCCGAGTGCTGTCGGATTTTTTTCACCGATCCATAGACTTGCATTGCCGATTTTGTGTAAGGGGCTGCAGAAGTCAATGCAAGTAAACATCGCCATCTGCTGGCCGAAGGAAAGAAAAACACAGAAAATAATGCCAATAAGCAGGATCTAATAGTGGAGTGTGTTTCCCTGATAGATGAGTTTAGAGGAGATGCTGGGTCAGGTGACAGTTGTGTCGCAGTTACTAAATATAAAAGGCCTAACCAGGCGGAGGTAGTTAGTGCCAGAACCAGTACCAGGAAGGTCTTGTGGCAGCGAAGTGGGCTTACAGCTACCCTTGCCATAGAAGGGTCAGAGAGCACTCATCATGGTAGAGGCCTGAGTTACACTGAAGTTTGAATACCATTCCTGAGGAAGACCAAATACCATCCCTGAGGAAAACCAAATACCGTTCCTGAAGAAGACTGAATATTGCGGCTGAAGAAGACTGAATACTGCTGCTGAAGGAGACCAAATACCATTCCTGAAGAAGACCGAATACCATTCCTGAAGAAGACCGAATACCATTCCTGAAGAAGACCGAATACCGATCCTGAAGAAGACCGAATACCATTCCTGAAGAAGGCCGAATACCTTTCCTGAAGAAGACCGAATACCGTTCCTGAAGAAGACCGAATACCATTCCTGAAGAAGACCGAATACCATTCCTGAAGAAGAGCGAATACCGTTCCTGAAGAAGAGCGAATACCGTTCCTGAAGAAGAGCGAATACCGTTCCTGAAGAAGAGCGAATACCATTCCTGAAGACTGAATACCGTTCCTGAAGACTGAATACCATTCCTGAAGACTGAATACCGTTCCTAAAGAAGACCGAGTACTGTTGCATTTATACTCTGTATATTTGGTGCTGCATTTACAATTGTGTACTGAGCTGTTTTAATACTCAGCATCTGTGCCATTCTTAATGTGTACTCCAAGCACTACTTCCCTGCTGGAAGAAAATAAACATTTCTCGAGTTGCCACTGAGTAGTCCCAGTGTTGCATCCTCGTAACCTGTTCAGAAGACACGCCGGCCAGTCTGAGAACTACGTTGCGATCCCCCTCCAATTTATACTGCCATGTAACGCTTCCAACCGCTGAGCATTCCTATGTATGGGAGAGTCAGGAGAGATAGATGTGTGTGCAGCTGAAAGGAAATTGCTTGGAATTCATAGAACTATCTATGCATGTTCTCATCTTAGTACAAGGTCCTGGTTATAAAGTCTTTGTTTTTTTCTTCAGATAGTTAGCTAGACTGATTTTGGACAGAAATAAGAAAAACAAAGGATCAAAGACAATCGAAGTGACAGATCAAAAATGAATACTTTAACCAAAATCATCTACATGGACAATTATTGCAGCATTCACATTTTCTTCCGAGAATGGTTTCTTCACCACCTGAGCACCTAAGAACTGGTTTTGTCACATGTTTTGCAGCAGTGTTCACATTGCTGGTGTGGGCAGGATAACGTCAATGAAGACAATATCATCTGAATGTAAAAAATAATATTTTCCTTAACTGAGAGCAAGCAGAGATTTTGAAAAGAGCAGAACTTTTTATTCGACAATGATTAAGTGTAATTTAGAGAAACCTCCTTTAGAATGATATAAGACTGGATGTTCCGGCTCCACCATCATCTCATCAGAATAATCAAATGCCAGGATTCCTAATCATTGCTTTATTACATATAAATGGTAATAAAATGAATTCAATCATTGATTATTAAAGATTAATCGCATACAAGCTCATCGCAACTTTACATTTATGGAGCAAATGAAAACTTCAACTTTTTCTAAAAAACACGATTTCTACATGAGCCGTGAATTGAAAATGTAAAATATTATTGTTAATATATTTTTTCACTCATAGTAAGAATACACTTCTGCTCAGACCCCAATACCTGAAGACGTCTTATATGCAAATGACACCAGTCTGTGCGCTCCAAGCACAGACTGTATGCAGATGTATGAATTTGGCCCAATTCACACAGTCTCTGTTATACATGAGTGCTGTGTGCAGAATCTCCAGCGTATTTCTATGCAATGTAGCTTTGCACTTCTAAGCGCTGACAGAGAAACCTATCTCAAGCAGAAGGCAGGAATACAGGCTGAAGGTGCATCAATCATAATATACTAAGGCTCGGCAGTGTGAATAAACATTATATATCATTGATTAGTGCTCTTTGATAGGACTCAGACCAGACTAAAGGGTGCTTTACATGCTACGACATCGCTAGTCGATGCTAGCGATGGCGAGCGTAATAGCACCCGCCCCTATCGTTATGCCGATATTTTGTGATCGCTGCCGCAGCGAACATTATCCCTACAGCAGCGTCCCACACACTTACCTGGTCGTCGTCGTCGCTGTGACTGCCGAACAATCCCTCCCTCAAGGGGGAGGGACGTTCGGCATCACAGCGACGTCACCGCGAAGTCACTAAGCGGTCGGCCAATCAAAGCGGAGGGGCGGAGATGAGCGGGACGAACATCCCGCCCACCTCCTTCTTTCCTCATTGCTGGCGTGTGGCAGGTAAGGAGAGGTTCCTCGTTCCTGCGGCGTCACACGTAGTGATGTATGCTGCCGCAGGGATGAGGAACAACTTCGCCCACGCGACAGCAACAATATTTGAGAATGGACCCCCATGTCAACGAGGAGCGATTTTGGACGTTTTTGCAACGATCCAAAATCGCTCCTAGGAGTCACACACAACGAGATCGCTACAGCGGCCGGATGTGCGTCACCAAATCCGTGACCCCAATGATATCGCTGTAGCGATCTCGTAGCGTGTATGCCCGCTTAAGTGCAGCAAATCAAGTGTAAAGCCAGTGACATCATGGAAAAAGTAATAGAAGGGGAAAAGGAGACAAGATAGCAGACAACTGATACATTACACATCAGCTAAAAAAGGCACACGCAAGAGACTCTAAGTTATTATTTTTATAATAGTCTGTCAAAGTGTTTAATGGCCTCCATACTGATTTTTCAAGTTCTAATTGCTTTCCAAAATAGTCTTCATGACAAATATCTAAAGGCCCCGTTACACGCTACGATTTATCTGACGATATGTCGTCGGGGTCACGGTTTTCATGACACACTTCCGTCATCGTTAGTGACGTTGTTGCGTGTGACACTTACGTGCGATCGCAAATAGGGTGAAAATCGTTGATCGTTGACACGTCGTTCAGTTTCAAAATATTGTTCGTCGTTTGGAACGCAGCAGACATATTGCTACATTTGAAACCCTGCCAACGACGAACAACATCCACATGACCGCCTTGGTCAAACAATATATCGCTGAACGATGTAGCGTCGTTTGTGAGATGTGTACCTGTGACCGCAAATAAATGACCTATGTGCTATCTCGGCAAATCGTTGCAACGATCTGGGCGTGTAACGGGGCCTTTACTCCTTTGCTGCTGTAGTCTGTGCATAAATGAAGCTGTGCTATCAATGACATCACCTGCCCTCCACCATGTATTACTGAGAGGAACACGAACATTGGAGTAAAGTAATTGTAAATTATGAAGGAATTAAGATTGAGGCCTGAAAATTAAAACACAACATACAGCAGGTAAAATATGTACTGAATGCGTCACCAATTTCTAAAGATGCCATTGACATGAAATTCTGACCAGATGTCAGTAACAGCTCATCCAATCCACACAAACAAAGAAATCAAACCATAGATGTCCATAAATTAAGTTACGTGTAATAATGAGAAATAGAGAAAAAGTATTGAACACATGCAGAAAGAGAGGTGCAAAAAGCCATGTAAAATCATGACATCAGCTGAAAGCTATCAGTAATTAGAACGCGATCCTGATACTATGGAAAATAATATCAGCTGGTTCAACTGATGGCCTATAAAAAGGTGTCTCATTACCAAGGTGGCACACAAGAAACATCTCATGATTGGTAAAACCAGTGAGCTGTCTCAAGTCCTTCACAACTTTATTGGTGCAAAACATACTGATGGCATTGGTTAGAGAATTTCTAAACTACTGATGGCTCCAGTGAGCTCTGTTGGGGCCATAATACGGAAGTAAAAAGAACATTATTTCACCATTAACCATCCCCAAACAGGTGTTCCCCGCAAGATTTCAGATGGAAAAGTGAAAAATATCAGAAGAGTTGTCCAAGAGAGCTACAGAAAGAGCTGGGACCAACAAGTACAATTGTATCAAAGTAAAGTATAAGTAATGCACTCCCCCTCGATGGCCTGTATGCACGCTCTTATATGCACGCTCAAAACGCAAGACTACATTGCTAAATAAAAATCACGTTCAAGGGAGTTTAAAATTTGCTCAACAACATTTAGACAAGACTGTGAAATACTGGGAGAATATAGTCTGATCGGATGAACTCTTTGGAGGCCATAATACATGTCATGTTTGGAGGCCAAAAGGCAAATCATCCCCAAAACACCAACAACAATTAAGTTTGGAAGTGGGAACATGATGGTGTGGGGCTGTTTTTCAGCAGACGGCACTGGCAAACTTCATATAACGGAAGGAAGTATGAAAGGAAAAATATACCGAGACATTCCTGATAAAAATCTGCTGCCATCTACCAGGATGATGAAGATGAAACAAGGACGGATGTTTCAACAATACAATGATCCCAAACACACAGCCAAGGAAACTCAATTGCTTACAGAGGAAAAAAAATAAAGCTGCTAGAATGGCCAAGCCGATCAGCGGAGCTGAATCCAATAGAAAATGTCTGGAAGCTCAGCGTTCATAGAAGGAGCCGGTACCTGCAGGATGTGAGGAGTGTGTGTGGGAGAATGGACAAAATCCCACCTGAGCAATGCAGGAAACTAATGTCTCCATACAGGAGGTGTCTGGAAGCTTCATCACCAACAAAGGAGAATGTAGCAAGTATTAAATACATTTCAGTAACGTGTTCAATAGTTTTCCCCTGTGTAATTTCTCATTATTACGCATAAATTAATTTATGGACATCTATGGTTTCATTTCTTTGTCTGTGTGGATTGGATCGGTTCAGACTAATGTCTGATGGGAATTTCACCTCCATTGCACCTTTGCAAATAAATCTATTTAGAAAATGTGTGACGTGTTCAGTACTTATTTCACCCGTTATATGCACAAATCATTTCATTCATGTCGGAGGTGTCCATAGCGCATAATGAATTAAAGGGTTTTCCCCCTTTCAGGGAAGTCTACCTAAAATACACTAAAATACATAAAATAAACTGAGAGGTAATCCCCCTCCCCAGGTCCAGCTCTGGCTCAATGACCCTGCTTGGGTCTTGGTGTTTTGACTGCACTGGTGATAATATATTGATAGTGTTAATTACTGCTGTCGTCAATCACTGAGACTAGGGATTAGCAACAGCGGTGATGTGCGCTGTTGACGTGAAGACACCACTACAGTCACAACGACAAGACCCAAGCAGCATCAGGGAAGCAGCATTGGATCTGGGGAGGGTGATTACCTGTTTTTTTTTTTGTTATTTTATGTATTTTAATATATTTGGGGTACAATTTCCTGAAAGTGAAAAACCACTTTAGGCCCTGTGCGCACTAGAAAAAGGATTTTTCTTAAGAAATTTCTTGAAAGTGAAGGATTAGCGCACCTGCGCTGTATATCTTATACATCTTTTTCTCACAATTATACCTGAAGAAGGCTGAAGGATAAAACATCCGAGCCGAAACGCGTTGTATAATTAACCATATTTTAATGTACAAATAAAATATCTCTTTACTTATTTGTATATTGGTCCAGTCATATGACCAAACATCATCCAATATGTTCCACATCGGTAGCAGGAGCGCCGCAAGACTGATAATTGCCTTTGGAACTCCCGAAAAACGTGAAATACCTCAGGGAATAACGCAATGAAACACACACAATTTGTTACCTGCGTTATTCCCTGCAGTATTTCATGATTACATTACAGTCAATGGAGTGAATAACGCAGTTAGCTGCAGAAAAGAAGTGACTGCTCATTCGTTTTCTCAAGAAAATCTACTGAAAGAATTTTCTTGAGAAAAAAACGCAGCGTGCGCACAGCTAATTTTTTTTGCCATAGGATTGCCGGGGAATGTCTGCAGAAAGGTTACAACCATTTTCTCAAGAAAGTTCTGCAGCAAAAACGCACCAAAAATGTGGGTAAAAATGCAGTGTGCGCACAGGGCCTTTAAATTTAGATGGAAACCTGAAGAGAAAACAAAGAGCTCAAATGCATTATACTAGTGGAATGGTTCACCAATCATATTTCAATATATCGAGTCACCAGTCTCCAGGCAGATTCTTCTAGGATGAAGGTTCCTCACAGCTCCTCCCTGACAACTTTATAGATCCATTGTATATATATAAGGCCTGCGCCACACATCCGTGCCTCCGGCACGTGTTTGTCATTTTTTACACGTACCGGCGGCACGGAGACACTTTAACCAATGCTACCCTATGGTAGCAGGCACACACACGTAAAACCACACGGAACGTGTGTCCGTGTGCGTTTGTACGTGTGTGCGATTTTCAAAGCGCTGACATGTCAGTGTTTTCTCCCGCAGCACGGGTGTCACACGGCGCGCACCCGTACCACACGGGTGTAGTGTGGATGCGGTCCCGTGTGACACGCGCCGGAGAAAACACACGTGTCAGTGAAAAAAAACCAAAACATTTACTCACCTTCTCCAGCCCTCCTGTCTCTGCCGCTGCTGCCTCTTGCTGCCGACCGCCGCTCATTAATCTCATAGAATATTCACTTCACTGCCTGGCAGCAGCAGCAGCGGGGAGACGGGAGGGCTGGAGACCGAGGATCAGCACCACGGACAGCAGCGCGGACATCAGGAAGGACCAGGTGAGTATAATAATTACCGGTTCTACGTGTGCTATCGCGGATAGCACACGTAGAACACACGTGTCACGCACGTACCAGAGACACGTACTTACCTGCAGGCAACACGCAGGGAAAATACGTGTCTCTCGGCACGTGCGTGAAATTCACGTGAGTGTGGCAGAGGCCTAACGCAGCATGAAGGGGCTCGGAGAAGGCGGCAGTGAAGGTGTGTAAGTGTCTGATGGGGTCACACAGCTCATAAAAGGACAGCTGCCCGGCCTCATAATCCAGACACATCCGGAACCTATTACTGGAGATCTGCTGAGGTAACCGGATCTCATTACTGCCATGTATTACCGAATACTGATCATTATACACCCCACATAAACCCCAGGACCTGTTATTATCTCCAATGTATGACTCCTCTCCCCTCCGGTCTATACTGGGGTAACACATCCCCACCCTGAACAAATCTGACCCTGTGCCCCCCACATCCCAGTAATGTCGTCCTGAGGTAAATCCCCTCCTGCTCATCACCTGATAATAATCCTGGAATCTCTCTGCTGTTTCTGGACGATTCTGTGTAATTTCTGTCCAGGTCGCAGTTTTCAGGTCGTCTGATATAAGGAGATTATTAGCGGCTGTGTTTACATCCAGTAATATGTCTGCAGGATCCTGTACATAGAAGATCACATTTACATTTCTTATTAGATCATATAATGTACGCAATGTCTTTACGATTAGTTCTGCACCCGGATCACTTCCATCATGTCCCCCTGTGTCCTCATCACCTCCATCATGTCCCCCTGTGTCCTCATCACCTCCATCATGTCCCCCTGTGTCCTCATCACCTCCATCATGTTCCCCTGTGTCCTCATCACCTCCATCATGTCCCCCTGTGTCCTCATCACTTCCATCATGTCCCCCTGTGTCCTCATCACCTCCATTATGTCCCCATGCGTCCTCAATACCTCCATGATGTCCTCCTGTGTCCTCATCACCTCCATCATATCCTCCTGTGTCCTCATCACTTCCATCATGTCCCCCTGTGTCCTCATCACCTCCATCATGTCCCCCTGTGTCCTCATCACTTCCATCATGTCCCCCTGTGTCCTCATCACCTCCATCATGTCCCCCTGTGTCCTCATCACCTCCATTATGTCCCCATGCGTCCTCAATACCTCCATTATGTCCCCCTGTGTCCTCATCACCTCCATCATGTCCTCCTGTTTCCTCATCACCTCCATGATGTCCTCCTGTGTCCTCATCACCTCCATCATATCCTCCTGTGTCCTTATCACCTCCATTCTCCTCAGGACACAAGTCCCCGGTGTCTGGATCCTGTAAGACGGTCAGTGGATCAGTCATGTTACACAGCTCCTCAATGTGCCTCATCTTCCGGGACAGCTCGTCCTTCTTTATTTGCAGCTTCTGGATCACATCAGATAGTGACAGTGACACCTCTTCTTCTCGCCTGGAGATCTCACTCAGGACCTTCTTCTCCAGGTCGTCCACCCGTCTCCTGATGTCTATAAACAGGGCAATGACTCTCTCGGCTTCTCCAGAGGCTCTTTCTTGAACTTTTCTCCTGCGCTTCTCCAGACTTTGGACTTTTTCCTCAGTCTCTTCTCTTTTTGTGATCAGATTCTTCAGAACATTTCTCAGTTTTTTCTTTCTGTTCTCAGAGGCTTTGTTCACAGGATCCAACTTATGTCCGTGATGTTCTCCAACCAGACAGCAGGACGCACAGATACAAGCAGCGTCCTCAGTGCAGTAATATTCCAGGATCTTCTTATGGACAGAACATTTCCTTTTCTCCAGAGAAGTGATGGGATCAGTTAGGACGTGTTCTGGTCCTTTGCTGTGAACGCTCAGGTGATCATCACACAGAGAAGCCTCACACAGGAGACAGGATCTAACAGCAGGTACATGAGAGTGAATGCAGTAAGTGCAGCGGATCCCGGTGATCTCCTCCTGATGTGGCTGAGTAGACCGGATATTCTCCACCACGTTACACAATGTTATGTTCCTCTTCAGTGTCGGCCGCTCCTGAAACTCTTCTCTACATTCAGGGCAGGAATAATCTCCAGACCCGTCCTGTGTATCCAGCACACGATCAATACATTCCCGGCAGACGTTGTGTCCGCATCTCCGGGTTACAGGATCTGTATACAGGGTCAGACAGACGGAACATTCCAGCTCCTTTCTTAGACCAGCAGATGCCATGGCTGACAGTAGAAGCAAGAAATGAAAGTAAAATTTTCCTGCACACAGCGAAAGGATGATTTTTGCCACCTAATTTGAGAGTAGTATAATGTAGAGACGGAGATCCTGATTCCAGTAATGTCAGTTACTGGGCTGCTTTGTGTAGTTTTGATAAAATCACTATTTAATCAGCAGGAAGCTATCATTAGAGGACTACATGACATGCTACCACGTAGTCCAACATATTTATGAAGTCCGTATAACTCAGACCCCACCACTGAGTGGCAGCTTTCGGTGTACGCTATATATGAGCAGAAAGCTGCCAATCATTATTGTTGGTGGGGTTATACAACTCCACATTGAAATAACTGCTAGATCTGTAGAAAAGAGAAAATTGATTTTATCAAAAGGACAGCAAGCAGTTCAATAAGTGATACAACACTAGAATCAGGCTATCTGACTCTACACTATGCTGCTCTCAAGTGGGGTAGCAAAAACCTGGTGACAAATTTCCTGGCCTTCAACTCAATCTCGAGCCATGGCGTCTTGATGGATGAACGCTGTGCAGGAAGATCAATCTTGAGCAGCCTAAATAGGTCCATCAGGGTCTTCTTTACCGTTTTCTTGATTACATGAAGTCATTGGGTTTTTAGGCATCCTCTTCACCTTGTTCTTTCTATTCTTCCGACCATTATGTCCTTTTCCAGTGATTTCTCTCTTTGTATGATGTGTCCAAAATAGGCAAGTTGTAGCTTGGTGATCCTTGCTTCCTTCCAGTGATATGTCTGGCTCGATTTGTTCCAAAATTGATGTATTTGTTCTTCTTGCCATCCATGGTATTGATAACATCCTTCTCCAGCACCACGTTTCAAGGGTGCTGATTCTTCTGTCTTGTTCCTTCAACATCCAGGTTTGGCACCCATACGTTACTATGGAAAAGACCAGCCATGTCTTTGTCACCAGTGAAATTTTCCTGCATTTGAGGACCTTGTCCAGTCTCTTTATTATTCATGTGCTCATAGCCATTCTCTTATTGTCTTCCGTTGTCATTGCTGCATCTTGAGTAATCATTGATCTGAGTAGGTTGAAGTCTTTTACAACTTACAAGTTGTTACCATTCATCTCAAATGAGTTCCGGTCATACCTGTTAGCTGCCAATATCTCTATCATGATTCCTCTGTGCAGAGCATCTTGCACACTGGGAGATGTTCTCCTGTGTTTTTCTTGACTACTGAGCTGGCAGGTTCATTGACTGCACAGGATTCCATGCTTGTTCTGGGATGTGGTGATTGTTCAGGTGTTTCATCTTCCTGGTAAGTGCTCTGCTTCTTTACTGAGCATGCTCTCTCAGAACCTTGCCAGTTGTACATTCTAGTTCAGTTGTTGTGCTGTTGGTCTGTCTTTCAGCAAGTATTCTGATCTTTGTTTATTGACCCCGGACTGTTGTTTTGACTCCTCTCTGCTCTCTTCCTGTTCCTGTTGTGACCTCCTGGCTTTTACCTTGGACCGTTACCTGACTACATCTCAGTTTACTCCCTGAATCTATTACGTACCTTCCTTGAATTCTGACCCTTGGATCATGATCTGACTATGCCTCTGAATTCTCCCTGTATTCATACATGTCCTCCTGTTACCAGACTCCGGCTTTCCTGACTACTCTTCCATCTGTACTACCCATAAGTACTGTAGTGCCTTGTAATACTATCTCTGCCTTCTTCAATCTCTGTTCTAGCTTTCCATCTTGACACTCAGTGAAGTAATTGTAAAGGAGTGGAAAAGCTGCCACATTCTCCCTTGAAAAAATATAGTTATATAATGCATTGCTATATTTTAAATGTGTTTTTTCATAATTTGCATGCACTTAGTTTCACATCGTGTCTCAGCAAGCCAGCAGACAACATTGTGCAAAGAAGAAATGAAAGTAAAACTCTCCCACGAACCCCTCCTTTACATGTTATTCTCATTTAGGCTGCTTTCCCACATCCGGCTTGAGCTGTGCGGCTCAATCCGGCTGTGCAAGCTATGCAACGGATGCGGTGAAAACACCACATCCTTTGCATAAGTTTTTTACATGCGGCCCATCCGGTTTTTGCCGCTTGCGGCATGCTACTGAGCATGCGCAGTGGCCAAAACCACATGCGGCGGCCGGATGTGTTTTTTGCCGCATCGCGCCGCATCCGGCCGCCATAGGCATGCATTGAAAAATGCGCCACGGCGCGATGCGGTTTTTTTTGCCGCACAAAAAAACCTGCCAGGCAACGTTCCATCCGGCCGTCGCATCGGCTAAATCTGCCGCATGCGGCAAAAACTGGATGGAACACAAGGCCATGCGGCACAATGCGGCACTAATTAGTCTATGCAGGAAAAACGCAACCGGCAGCAAAAAAAACGGTTGCGATTTTCCTGCAAAGGTGCCAGATTGTGCCGCATTGCAGAAACCGGAGGTGTGAAAGCAGCCTTACCAGAATAGGTGCGGCTGAACGTCTTTGTAGCTGTATCTAAAATATCATTGACACCAATGATCTCAGAAAATACCTTAAAGAAGACCTGTCTCTAGGAGAAAAATGGCCAGTTTTTGTTCTTCCTTTATTCCTGCTGCTCCGGAGTATTCCAATTTATTTGTCTTTGTTTCTAAATTATTCCCCTAACTCTGACCTGGTCATACCACACCTGGAATACTGTGTACAGTTATGGGCCCCAATTCAAAAAAGACATCGATATATTGGAGAAAGTCCAGTGAAGAGCAACCAAGATGGTAGAAGGTCTGCAAACCATGTCATATGAAAAACGGCTAAAAGAACTAGGGATGTTTAGTTTGAAAAAGAGAAGGCTGAGAGGAGACTTAATAGCGGTCTACAACTATCTGAAAGGTGGTCACAGTGCAGAGGGAACTACCCTATTCTCATTAGCATAAGGAAGAAGAAGAACAAGAAGCAATGGGATGAAACTTAAAGGAAGGATGTTCAGATTAAGGCTATGTGCCCACGCTGCGGAAAATGCGCGGATTTTGCCGCGGATTCCTCGCGGAAAAGCCGCGGATTTTCCAAAAATCTGCAGCACAGCTACTCCCCAGCCATTTCTATGGCATTTTGGAAATGCTGTGTCCACGCTGCGGATTTTTCCGCAGCGGAAATCGTGCGGATTTTCATGCGCAAAAATCTGCAGCATGTCAATTATTGTTGCGGATTTTCATCCGGATTTTGCCTTTAAAGTTGAAAAAAAACCCCGCAAAATCTGCATCAAATCCGCGGCAAATCCGCACCTGCGGATTTTGCGGGAAAGCTGCGGATTTTGATGCAGAAAAATCCGCAGCTACATAGTCCCGTGGGCACATAGCCTAAACATTAGGAAAAACTTTCTGACAGTGAGGGCAGTCAGAGAGTGAAACAGGCGAACACGGGAGGTGATGAGGGCAGTCAGAGAGTGGAGCAGGCGACCACGGGAGGTGGTGAGGGCAGTCAGAGAGTGGAGCAGGCGACCACGGGAGGTGGTGAGGTTAGTCAGAGAGTGGAGC
Source organism: Anomaloglossus baeobatrachus (assembly GCF_048569485.1). Taxonomy (NCBI): domain Eukaryota; kingdom Metazoa; phylum Chordata; class Amphibia; order Anura; family Aromobatidae; genus Anomaloglossus; species Anomaloglossus baeobatrachus. The sequence continues at coordinate 13,345,952 of NC_134356.1, read as the reverse complement.
AGGCGACCACGGGAGGTGGTGAGGGCAGTCAGAGAGTGGAGCAGGCGACCACGGGAGGTGGTGAGGGCAGTCAGAGAGTGGAGCAGGCGACCACGGGAGGTGGTGAGCTCTCCATCAATGGAAATCTTCACGCAGAAACTGGATAAGCATGTAGCTGGGATGATTTAGGAAAGCCTGCACTCGGAGGGGGTCGGACCAGATGGCCCTTGAGGTCCCTTCCAACTCTATCATTCTATGAATCCATGATTCTATGAAATCTTCAGTACGTTTTCAATTATGGGACTTTTTATTTGGTGCTAATTATTATTCCTTTTACCAAAAGGAAAAGACTCAATCAAAATCAGAATAAACATTTACAGTCAATGACACTCTGCCCATTGACTATAATGGCACCAAATAATATGACTTTTGAATATAATACTGCCACACAGTGTCCATAAATAAAACTCCTCTGCAGACTTCTAAATGTAACACTATCATCTAAAAATAGTACCTTTTGACAAATACCAGTGCCATGGTGGCCGTGTAGATATTGTCACACATATTGCCCTCGGAAAATCGCATTACCACCAGTAGTGTTCCTGAAAATAATATAACATATATGAGTATAAAAATATTAAAAGTATATATAGTGCCATTGATAATTCACAATTGTATTGGGTTGGCATTCTGCTTCTTCCTTATAGAAATCGACTGTCATTTTAACATGTTTTGGCTAACTTGGGAGAAGTGGAAATATCCCAACCCTGTAAATAACTGCTAACTACTCTTGAAAACGAAAGAACGTCAACAACTATCATCATTTTTTTATCATTGCTTTTAATGCATACACTATCATGGCCGAAAGTGTTGGCACTAGTGATGAGCGAGTACTAAAAAGCTCGGGTGCTCGAAGCTCGGGCCGAGCCTCCCAAGATACTCGTGTACTCGGCCCGAGCAACGAGCCCAATGTTATCCTATGGGAGACCCGAGTATTTTTGTGAAATGACCCCCCGGCAGCATGGAGAAACCCTAAAAATGTCACAAAAGTCTCAGAAGAGTGCTCAAATGACATGGCAACAGCATGGGGAAGACCCCTTGAAGCATTTATCACTCAAAAGTCACAGCTGTGAACAATTTTGTCCGCGTTTCACGCCATTTTTACGGACTCACCAGAAAACCTTCCAAAATGACCCCAAAATGATTTTTCATGGCAGAAATGTTAAGGGCACATACCCTATAGTGAGATAGAGCTGGTGTATGTTACTTTTTGAGATTAATACATGAAAGATTTTACGTGAAAACATTGTGTGGCACTCCGATGTCCCTGAGAAGAGATGTACATGAAGGCCTCTTGAGTCTAATGTGCCCATTTTGAGGAAGTGAGTCTTTGTAGTATTTTCCTTTGCCAGGGCAGCCAAAAATTGGGAGGCTCCACGTTGTCCCTGGATAGAGACGTGCATGAGGGCCTGTAAACCTGAAGTGCCCATTGTAAGGAAGTGGGTGTATTATATTATAGCCCTTAGGCAGGGCAGCCAAAAATTGGGAGGCTCCACATTGTCCCTGGATAGAGATGTGCATGATGGCCTGTAAACCTGAAGTGCCCATTGTAAGGAAGTGGGTCTATTGTAGTATAGCCCTTAGGCAGGGCAGCCAAAAATTGGGAGGCTCCACGTTGTCCCTGGATAGAGACGTGCATGAGGGCCTGTAAACCTGAAGTGCCCATTGTAAGGAAGTGGGTCTATTGTAGTATAGCCCTTAGGCAGGGCAGCCAAAAATTGGGAGGCTCCACGTTGTCCCTGGATAGAGACGTGCATGAGGGCCTGTAAACCTGAAGTGCCCATTGTAAGGAAGTGGGTGTATTATAGTATAGCCCTTAGGCAGGGCAGCCAAAAATTGGGAGGCTCCACGTTGTCCCTGGATAGAGACGTGCATGAGGGCCTGTAAACCTGAAGTGCCCATTGTAAGGAAGTGGGTGTATTATATTATAGCCCTTAGGCAGGGCAGCCAAAAATTGGGAGGCTCCACATTGTCCCTGGATAGAGATGTGCATGATGGCCTGTAAACCTGAAGTGCCCATTGTAAGGAAGTGGGTCTATTGTAGTATAGCCCTTAGGCAGGGCAGCCAAAAATTGGGAGGCTCCACGTTGTCCCTGGATAGAGACGTGCATGAGGGCCTGTAAACCTGAAGTGCCCATTGTAAGGAAGTGGGTCTATTGTAGTATAGCCCTTAGGCAGGGCAGCCAAAAATTGGGAGGCTCCACGTTGTCCCTGGATAGAGACGTGCATGAGGGCCTGTAAACCTGAAGTGCCCATTGTAAGGAAGTGGGTGTATTATAGTATAGCCCTTAGGCAGGGCAGCCAAAAATTGGGAGGCTCCACGTTGTCCCTGGATAGAGACGTGCATGAGGGCCTGTAAACCTGAAGTGCCCATTGTAAGGAAGTGGGTCTATTGTAGTATAGCCCTTAGGCAGGGCAGCCAAAAATTGGGAGGCTCCACGTTGTCCCTGGATAGAGACCTGTTAGGTTCTTAGTGCCTCCGTGCTTGCATTTAAAAACCGCACGTGTGTGCCTGTTGGTGGCAGCTTTCCGCTGCATTTGTGTGAGTTTTGCAAAAACTTGGATATAACGCACAAGTCTAGTGAATACACATCAGCACAGCATTGCAAAATGCGCAAGGGCGTTGTCAACGAACAAGGAAGTGGACGTGATGGTGGTGCAGGCAGAGACCGAGGTTGTGTGCAAGCTCTAATTTCGCCACAACAAAGGGCCACATCTAGTCGCTCGCACGTCCTGTCCCAAATTCTTGGGGACCGCAGCAGTACACCGCTCTTGAACCAAGACCAGTGTCAACAGGTTGTTAGTTGGATAGCGGATAATGCTTCCAGTCAGATTGGCACCACCACAAACACTCTGTCTTCCACACGGTCAAGTGTCAGTAGCCGTGATACTGCACCGCACATTTCAGAACCTGATCCTCCTTCCTACCACCAGGCCGAGTACACGTCCACGGACATTACTGATCCCACACTTGGACACTCGGAAGAGCTGTTCGTTCACGTTTCCATTCACAAATTCTGGCCTCTCGCCAGCTCCTGTTGAAGTGGGCCATGACGAGATTGTATGTACAGATGCCCAAATATTTGAGCAGCCACGTTCTCACGAAGTTGGCAACGTGTCTCAACAAGGGGTGGACGATGATGAGACACAATTGTCAGGAAGTCAGGAGGAGGAGCAGGGTGTGGAAGAGGAAGACGACGTGGTGGATGATCCAGTAACTGACCCAACCTGGCAGGAGGATATGCAGAGCGAGGACAGCAGTGCACAGGGGGAGGGAGGCGTAGCATCACAACAGGCAGTAAGAAGCAGAGTGGTGGCCCCAGGCAGACGTCAGGCAACTGTTCCCCGGAACAACACGACACAAGGTGCCTGTACAAATGTTAGGTCTTCCCGAGTCTGGCTGTAATACTATTGTATGTATTGAGGATTTCGATTGCGTTAGGGCAATGACAACCAGAGACGAGTTCTTGGTGCAAGACATTCATAATATGCAACCAGCAAATATGTACATAAACGGAACAAAAACACAGTAGAACATAAATACAGGAAATACCTTCCAGGGACTGAGCGAAAGGGAATTCCCGGGACCGCGCACCGGACTCCCCCAGGGAGACCACCAAGAGCGAACCCCTATACAGGGACTGTCTGGCAATCACCCCAGAAGCCCTAAATGCGCAGCAGCCGGGACACAAAAGGGCAATAGGTAAGTCGAAAAATGTCCGTACGTGATGTGAGTCCAGAGTGGTATTAAACGGAAGGAACCGGGCAGAAGTGCCGACCAAAGACGGCAAACGGAGTCCAGGCACAGCTAGATGATACCAGATGAAGTCCAGAGTCGGTGTCGGTTATTTTCCAAGAGGATCCGAATAACAATCAGGAACCAAAAGCAGCAGGGCAGGAGCACACAGGAAGCAGTATACTCAGGCACTGGACTAAGCTTTAGGGGCGGCTTTTAAACAGATGGACAGGAAGTAGGGCAACAGAACAGAAAACTCCATGTTAACAAAGGGCAAGCTCTTTCAAAAGAAAACTGGAAAACCCGGAACTCTGACACTGGCAGTTTTTTAAGTTGGCTCCAGATGATTCTAAAAAGGCCATTTGCAACACCTGCCATGCCAGCATCAGCAGGGGTACCAAAACTAGCAGCCTGACCACCACCAGCATGATCAGGCACATGTCAGCCAAGCACCCGACTTTGTGGGAAGTACAACAGAGTCGAGGAGCAGTGCTTGCTGATGTCACTGCTACGTCTTCGCTGGTTGTGCATGCGAGCCAATCCCCTGTCCATGCTGCCTGCGAACAAGCCTCCTCCACTCCTGCACCTGCAGTTGCCTACGCAGAAAGAACACCATCATCAAGCACGTCCTTGTCCCAGCGCAACGTTCAGTTATCCATTCAGCAAACCTTTGAACGCAGGCGCAAATACACTGCCAACACCCCACATGCCACAGTTCTAAATGCTAACATTTCGCGACTGCTTGCGCTGGAAATGTTGCCTTTTAGGCTGGTTGAGACAGAAGCATTCCGCGACCTGATGGTGGCAGCTGTCCCACGTTACTCGGTCCACAGCCGCCACTATTTCTCCCGGTGTGCCGTCCCCGCATTGCATAACTAACCACGTGTCACAAAACATCACACGTGCCCTGAACAACGCTGTTTCAGCCAAAGTCCACCTAACCACAGACACGTGGACAAGTGCATGTGGGCAAGGCCGCTACATCTCGTTGACGTCACACTGGGTTAATATTGTGCAAGCTGGGACCCAGTCTGAGCGAGGGACGGAACACGTCCTTCACACACCAAGTTTTGCAGGCCCTACCTCAGTCAGGGTTTCACACACACTCTACAGCTCCGGAATGTCATGCTCCTCAGCCTCCTCCTCCTCCTGCGCATCCTGATCCACTTTACCCTCCACACCAGTCCCAAGCTGGAAGTGTCGCGGGCGGAGGAGGGGACGGTGCGCTCTCCCACTGCTCGGGTCCGGCTGACGCAGCTCTACGGCTGCTGCTGCTCGTTGGCTCGAGCGATGGCCGGATCCCGGGGACTCGAGCGGCGCTACTCGCCCGTGAGTGAAAAGGGGTGGTTTGGGTTTTGGGGATATTGTCCGTGACGCCACCCACGGTTGTGGTGATTGTGTGGACACCACCGCTGCTCTGGACGGGGATCCCGGGAGCCTGTGACAGGGAGCAGCTTTGTTGTTATTTCTCCCCTCCGTGGGTAGGGGGGTTGGTTGTCCCGGGGCCTGGTGATGGGGTAGAGATGGATGACAGGCGGGTTGCGGGGCCTGATGAAGTGCAGGGTCGCAGGGGCAGCGCTGTGCCGCACGGCACGGAGGTACTCACTCAGCCCAATGATGATGACACAGTTCACGGTAAAACAAGTGGCTGGATGGACGGGTCACTCGGACGGCTGCGGTTGTTCCTCCCTGCAGGTTAGTGATGACTGTCTCTCCCTGCACCTAAGTTAAGTGTTGGTAGTGATGGTTTCCCAACGGTAAACCGCTCCCTGACCTGGATATGGGCCGGAGGAGCCCCTTTTGCCCACAGGCGATGGCACTGGGAGACGGTTGCCCTTGGCGGTGGCTGTGTCTCCCCTTCACGGTTGTACGGTTGCCTTCTATCTGGACTTGGCTGTTTGGAAACCCTGAGGTCCCCTTCACTAACGGATTTGGCAAATTCACGGCGACACCAAGCCTTGCCGGGATCCGAAAGTCCTCTGCCAATGGTGCTGGCTTCTCTTTGTATACCGGTCCGGTACGGCCGGGTCACCACCCGTCCACGGTCCTTACGGCAGACTCCAATCGGCCTCCACTGCAGACGGTCACCACATCCTGCCAACCTTGCTGTCCTGTCCAGGCCACACACCCGGACCAACTTCAGGCTCTTTGCTGTCACTTTTCTCCTCTCTACTACTTTCCTCCTTCCACTTCCTTAGCTTAACTCTCACTGCCTGTGTTTTCCCTCCTCCTCGGTGGGTGGAGACCAACCGCCTGGCTCCACACCCTGGTGTGGACAACAGCCCCTGGGGAAGGCAACAAGGATTTTGTGTTTTGACTATGATATGCCTGCAGGGAGTGTGGGGTGTTTAAGTGTTGTGCTCTGTGGCCCCTGGCTTGTCCAGGGCGACACAGAAGCACTGCAGCACTGCCTCGGCGAAGCGGCAACAGGCAGTGCTGAAGCTAATCTGCATAGGTGACAAACCCCACAATGCAGAAGAGGTGTGGACAGCTCTGAAACAGCAGGCAGATCACTGGCTCACAACTCTGAACCTAAAGCCAGGAAAGGTCGTGTGTGACAATGGCCGGAACCTGGTGGCGGCTTTGAGGCGAGGCCAGCTGACACATGTTCCATGCGTGGCCCATGTGCTCAACCTCGTGGTTCAGCGGTTTCTAAAGTCATACTCAGAGCTGTCTGATCTGCTGGTAAAAGTTCGCCGCCTGTCTGCACATTTTCGAAAGTCACCTACTGCTTCAGCCGGCCTTGCCGGCTTAAGACGCCGTTTGCATCTTCCGGCACACAGACTGGTGTGTGATGTCCCCACGCGTTGGAATTCAACTCTGCACAAGTTGGTCAGGATATGTGAGCAGAAGAGGGCAGTTGTTGAGTACCTGCATCACCTAAGCCGTCGGGAAATGGGTCAAACTCCACACATAACACCTGAGGAGTGGAGATGGATGTCCGACCTATGCACCATCCGCCAAAACTTTGAGGACTCCACCAAGATGGTGAGCGGCGATGACGACATTATTAGCGTCACCATACCGCTTCTCTGCCTTCTAAAATGGTCTCTGCTCAAAAAACAACCATGATGCATTGCAGGCGGAGCGCGATGAGTTTGAGCAAGAAACAGTAGTGGGTGTGGGTGATGATAACACACAGCCCAGCCTCGTCTCATCACAACGTGCAGTGGAGGACTATGACGAGGAGGAGGATGAAGACATGGAGCAACTCTCTGGCCAAATTGAGGATATGACATGCAGTCATATCCTCGGTTCAGCGTGGCTGGCCAGAGGACAGGGTAGATGATGAGGAGGAGGAGGAGGAGGACAGCATGTTCAGTCATCGTGTTGGTCAGGATACTGAAGTGATGGCTGTTAAGAGTCTGGCACACATGGCTGACTTTATGGTAAGCTGCCTGTCTCGTGACCCTCGCGTTAAGAACATCTTGGCCGACAATCATTACTGGTTGGTAACACTGTTAGACCCACGCTAAAAGGAGAACTTTATGTCTCTTATTCCCGAGGCGGAGAGGTCAGGCAAAATGCAGCAGTTCCAGAAGGCCATAGTCACGGAAGTAGGCAAAGCATTCCCCTCACAAAACGCTAGCGGCATAGGTCATGAATCAGTGGACAACCGAGGCGTACAGCCGAGAGAGGCACAAGTCCAATCCGCCAGAGGTAGGGGAACAGTCTTTAAGATGTGGGACAGTTTTCTCAGCCCCTCACGTACCACAGCCCCTGAGGTGCGGGGTAGTGCCACAAGAAATCCTAAGTTTGCCCAGATGCTGAAGGAGTACCTTGCAGATCGAACAACTGTACTCCGACATTCCTCTGTGCCTTACAATTATTGGGTATCCAAGCTGGACACGTGGCATGAATTGGCTCTCTACGCCTTGGAAGGCCTGGCCTGCCCTGCTGCTAGCGTTTTGTCAGAGCGTGTTTTTAGTGCCGCAGGTGGAATCATTACAGATAAACGCACCCGCCTGTCAACTGAAAATGCTGACAGGCTGACTCTGATCAAGATGAACAAGGGTTGGATTGGGCCAGACTTCACCACACCACCAGCAAATGAGAGCGGAATTTAAAGTTTGCCATGTACCTCCACTCACCCATGGGTACACACTTCTGGACTTTGGATAATCGCTGGACTGCTCCTCCTTCTCCTCATGCGCCATCATGGTGACCGTTACAATAGTTAAGCCGTTGTTTCAGGTATACCCCCAGTGGTAAATTTTTTCGCCCATTCTTTGCAGAATGGACATTACAACGACAGGAGACCCGCTCCTTTGCAATGGGAACAATGTTTTGAGGCCCTCATGCACGTCTCTACCCAGGGACAACGTGGAGCCTCCCAATTTTTGGCTGCCCTGCCTAAGGGCTATACTACAATAGACCCACTTCCTTCCAATGGGCACTTCAGGTTTACAGGCCCTCATGCACGTCTCTATCCAGGGACAACGTGGAGCCTCCCAATTTTTGGCTGCCCTGCCTAAGGGCTATACTACAATAGACCCACTTACTTACAATGGGCACTTCATGTTTACAGGCCATCATGCACGTCTCTATCCAGGGACAATATGGAGCCTGACGCTGCCACCGACTGCCACACACGTGCTGTTTTTAAATGCAAGCACGGACGCAATAAGAACCTAACTGGTTTTTAGGAGCGACAATTACTGAGAAGTCTGACACTATCAGACACTGCTGACTGACGTGTATTATACACTAGACTTGTGCGTTATATAATAGTTTGTGCAAAACGCGCACCTGTACCCTGCCACCGACTGCCACACACGTGCTGTTTTTAAATGCAAGCACGGACGCAATAAGAACCTAACTGGTTTTTAGGAGCGACAATTACTGAGAAGTCTGACACTATCAGACACTGCTGACTGACGTGTATTATACACTAGACTTGTGCGTTATATAATAGTTTGTGCAAAACGCGCACCTGTACCCTGCCACCGACTGCCACACACGTGCTGTTTTTAAATGCAAGCACGGACGCAATAAGAACCTAACTGGTTTTTAGGAGCGACAATTACTGAGAAGTCTGACACTATCAGACACTGCTGACTGACGTGTATTATACACTAGACTTGTGCGTTATATAATAGTTTGTGCAAAACGCGCACCTGTACCCTGCCACCGACTGCCACACACGTGCTGTTTTTAAATGCAAGCACGGACGCAATAAGAACCTAACTGGTTTTTAGGAGCGACAATTACTGAGAAGTCTGACACTATCAGACACTGCTGACTGACGTGTATTATACACTAGACTTGTGCGTTATATAATAGTTTGTGCAAAACGCGCACCTGTACCCTGCCACCGACTGCCACACACGTGCTGTTTTTAAATGCAAGCACGGACGCAATAAGAACCTAACTGGTTTTTAGGCGCGACAATTACTGAGAAGTCTGACACTATCAGACACTGCTGACTGACGTGTATTATACACTAGACTTGTGCGTTATATAATAGTTTGTGCAAAACGCGCACCTGTACGCTGCCACCGACTGCCACACACGTGCTGTTTTTAAATGCAAGCACGGACGCAATAAGAACCTAACTGGTTTTTAGGAGCGACAATTACTGAGAAGTCTGACACTATCAGACACTGCTGACTGACGTGTATTATACACTAGACTTGTGCGTTATATAATAGTTTGTGCAAAACGCGCACCTGTACGCTGCCACTGACTGCCACACACGTGCTGTTTTTAAATGCAAGCACGGACGCAATAAGAACCTAACTGGTTTTTAGGAGCGACAATTACTGAGAAGTCTGACACTATCTGGACTGTTTTACACTGTGTACACCAGCCCCAGATATGATGAAGGCTGGTATACGGTCACCACTACCCTGCCTGCCTGCCTGTATACTGCTACAATAGTCCTGACAAGGACTCTTCTGGTCACTAGCCTGTATTCCGACCTGGCTATACCCTGCCTGTATATAGCAACAATAGTCCTGAGAAGGACTCTGCTACTGTACTCCGACCTGGCTATACCCTGCCTGCCTGTATACAACTAGAATAGTCCTGAGAAGGACTTCTGGTCACACTGTTTGCAGCCCTGCTCCGGAACTAACTATAAAGGGCCGCAAAGCTTTCCCTGAATCAGCGACACTCTCCCTGCACTGACTGTCTGGATAGTTGTGAGCAGAGCACAGCGCGCCGGCCGATATAAAGGCTCGGTCACGCTGTGCAGGCCGGCCAATCACTGCAATTCCACAACTAACAGGGCTGTGGCATTGCAGTGGTCTGCCAGCCAATCCCTGCATGAGGGCTGGCTCTCAAAAGAGCGCCAACATGCAGAAATGAAGACCACGAGTACAGCACGAGTATCGCGAGATTACTCGGTCCCCGCCGAGCAGCCCGAGTACAGCGATACTCGTGCGAGTACCGAGTAGTGACAAGCATGCTCGCTCATCACTAGTTGGCACCCTTGAAATTGTTGCAGAAAATAAAGTATTTCTCCCAGAAAACGATTACAATTACACATGTTTGCTATTCTCATGTGTATTTGCTCTGTGTGTATTGGATAAACACATACAAAAAAAAGAGGAAAAAAATGCAAATTGGACATAATTTCACACAAACCCCCAAAATGGGCTTTACAAAATTGTTGGCACCTTACCAAAATTGTGGGTAAACAACTTTGTTTCCAGCATGTGATACTTGTTCAAATTCACCTGTGGCAAGTAACAGGTGTGGGCAATATGGAAATCACACCTGAAACCAGATAAAAGGGGAGAAGTTGACTCTGAGTGTATCTGAGTGTGCCAAACTAAGCATGGAGAATAGAAAAAGCAAAAGAGTCTGAGAACTTGATAACCAAAATTGTTGATAAATATTAACAATCACAAAGTTACAAGTCCATCTCCACAGGTCTTGCTGTTCCATTGTCCAAGATATGTATCACAATAAAGAAGTTTACGACCCATGGTGCTGTAGCTAATCTCCCTGGACGTGGATGGCAAAGAACAAATGATGAAAGGTTGCAACGCAGGAAAGTCCGCATAGTGGATAGGCCCCAATCAAGTTCTAAAGGAATTCAAGCTGTCCTGCAGGCTCAGGGGCCATCAGTGTCAATGCAAACTATGTGTCCACATCTGAATGAAATGAAAAGCTGTGGAGGAGACCAGGAGGACCCCACTGCTGACATAGAGACAGAAAAAAGCCAGACTGAAGCTTGGCAAAATGTACGCGAGTAACCAAAATCCTTATGGAAAATGTCTTGTGGACAGATTAAACAAAGATAGAGCTTTTTGGTAAAGCCCATCATTCTACTTTTTACCAAAAACTGTATGAAGCTTACAAAGAAAAGATCACAGCAACTACAGTCACATACGGTGGAGACTCAGATGTTTTGGGGTTGTCTTGCTGCCTCCAGCCCTGGGGGCCATGACTGTGTGTAAGACATCATGAAATCTGAAGATTACCAAAGGATTTTGGGTGGCAATGTTAGAGCCCAATGTCAGAAAGCTGGGTTTACGTCTTAGGTCATGGGTCTTCCAGCAGGACAATGTCTCCAAACACTTCAATAAGCCCCAGAAATGGATCGAAACAAAGCACTGGAGAGTTGTGAAACTAAGGGGTACTTTGCACGCTGCGACATCGCTACTGCGATATCGTCGGGGTCAAATCGAAAGTGACGCTAATCCGGCGCCAGTAACGACATTGCAACGTGTAAAGCCTAGATGCGCCGATAAACGATCGCAAAAGCGTCGTAAATCGGTGATCTGTGTAGCGTCGGACATTTTCATAATGCCGCACCAATAGGAGATACGATGTTGTTCCTCGTTCCTGCGGCAGCACACATCTCTGTGTGTGAAGCCGCAGGAGCGAGGAACATCTCCTACTTGTCTCCACCGGCTATGCGGAAGGAAGGAAGGAGGTGGGCGGGATGTTTACGTCCCGCTCATCTCCGTCCCTCCGCTTCTATTGGCCGCCTGCCGTGTGATGTTGCTGTGACGCCGCATGACCCGCCTCCTTAGGAAGGAGGCGGGTCGCCGGCCAGAGCGACGTCGCAGGGCAGGTAAGTGCATGTGAAGCTGCCGTAGTAATAATGTTTTCTACGGCAGCTATCACAAGATATCACATGTGCGACGGGGGCGGGTGCTATCGCGCTTGGCATCACTAGCATCGGCTAGCAATGTCGCAGCGTGCGAAGTACCCCTAAGAGTTTTGGAGAGATCTAAATCCCATTGACACCTGTGGAGAGATCTGAAAATTGCTGTTGGGAGAAGAGAAGAGAAAAGAAGAGAAGAGAAAAGAAGAGAAGAGAAGACGTCTTCAAATATGAGAGACCTGGAGCAGTTTGTAAAAGAAGAGTCCAAGAATTCCAAGAGAGAGGAGTAAGAAGCTTGCGGACGGTTATAGGAGGCGACTGATGAAAGTTATTTATTTCAAAGGGTGTGCAGCCAAACATTAGGTTGAGGGTGCCAACATTTTTGTCCAGCCTATTTTGGGGGTTTTGTGTGAAATTACGGTGGGTCCAATTTGGCTTTTTTTGTGTTCCAATGCACACAAAGGAAATAAACTTATGCATAACAAAATGTGTCATTGCAATAATTTTCTTCGAGAAATACTTAATTTTCTGGAACAATTTCAAGGGTGCCAACACTTTCAGAAATGACTGTAAATCATAGTAACAATAAGTTAGTTGTTGTAACTCATCATAACTGTTCACAACATGGCAGATTCTTCTTTTTCAGGTCTTGTTCTGTAATCATAGAAGTTAAATATACGTGAATTCTGGAAACACACGGGAGTCAATGTGAGATCTCAACAATGGCCATAATCCATCCATGACCCAGTTATCACAGTGCCCCATTGTATCACAACCAGGACAGATTGTATAATGTTGATACTACAATGGTGGTTTGCAAGGAATGAATGTAGAGCTCTTACTGTTTTGATAAAATGATGGAAGAATTGCAGCCAAAAAGTCATACTTTCGAAACAGAAACAAGGCCAAGTGATTCAACTATGCAAGAAAACACTGTATGTAGAAAACTATCAGCAGGTGCTCTGGACTAAGGAGTCCAAATGTGAAATATTTTTCTGTAACAGAAGGGCTGGAGAATGGCACAATAATGAGGGTCTCCAGGAAAAGTGAAGCACAAATGGAATTGGGACTTTGGTCAGAATTAAAGGGGTTGTCCACTACTGGGACAACCCCTTCTGATCAACCCCTTCTGATTCCACATGTTTCCTCTAGGTCAAATAAAAAAAACGTATACTCACCTCCAGTACTGGCATCGTACCAACGAGCCCCGCGTCCAATCAGCGCCGACTTCTGTCTCCCTGTTTTCAGACCAAACAAGTTAATCAACAGGAAGAGAGTACTGCAGCTTCCTGTGGATTACCTATTTCGTTCGAAGGTTGGGAGACAGAAGATGGTGCTGATTGGAAACGGGGCTCGCATGTTGTCACAATGTCACGTGAGCACAACGCATGCTAACTACGGCACTGTTAGGACGGTGCTGGTACAGGAGGTAAGTATAGGCTTTCTAATATTACCTGGGGGAAACATGTGGAATCAGAACAGGTTGTCCTAGTAGTGGACCCTTTACTGGCGTCGTCATATAAGAAATCCAGGCAGATACTTCTCCATCATGAATTATCAACAGGAAGGCGTCTGATTGGCTCCAAATTTATTCTGCAGACGAACAACCCCAAAACATCTAGTGAACATCATTAAGAACAAAGAGACTCCTGAAGATGATGATCCACAGAGCCATGACCTCACATCATCCCATCTGTCAGGGGGATCACATGAATGATCCGCACAAGCCTCATTCACAGAAGATCTGGGGTCAGTTCTCCAAAATGTTTGGAACAACTTTCTGCTGAGTTCCTTCAAAAACTATGTAAGTCTATGTTCACGTGTTTTTACTTAGTTTTTTTACAGCTTTTTTTATGAGTTTTATACAAAATGAAACCTACTTTTTACAGTACCACCAAAGACTATAAGATTTCACAAATCTCGTGTACACGATTGCTTCTTTTTTTCTGACTGACATGGAAAACTGCTTTTTTTTTTAAAGAATCTGCATGTCAATGCTTTCAGTGTTTTTGCAGCTTTTTTTCACCTTAAAGGCAGTGAGAAAGTGCACAAACGCACCTTTTTTTTTTGCGTTTTTGCTGCTCTTGTGGTGAATGAAACTAACTTTATTAGGCCTCCAACACACATCCGTGCCGCCGGTACGTGTTTGGTACTTTTTTTGCACGTACCGGCGGCACGTGCACACGTGCACCAATGTTACCCTATGGTAACAGGTATACACACGTAAAACCACACGGAACGTGTGTCCGTGTGTTTTGTACGTGTTAGCGTTTTTTTGCACGGATGACATGTCCGCGTTTCTCCGACATTACACAGACATGGACCCGCTAAAGTCAATGGGTCCGTGTCTGCACGTAAGTGACATGGACTAAGTACGTGTGTTATCCGTATGGTCCGTGTGCGTTTTTTATTTTTTAATGGTGAAACATCTCAAGACTCACGGACTCCATACGGACTGCACACGGACATGACATGTACATATGTCACGCATACACGGACATTCAACACGCACGCACGGCAAGCATACGCCATCACACGGATGTCATACATACTGGAGAAACGGACATGAAAAACGGAACACGCACCCGAAAAACGGAACATGAGACACGTACGTTTTTTATACTGAAGTGTGGCAGAGGCCTTAAACATATATGGTAGATAAATAACATAAAAAACGCAACCAAACAATGCAATAAAAATGCAGCAAAAATGCAACAAAAAATGCAAACAAAGCTGCAAAAACTCAGCTAAAACTTGCTTTTTAGGTGCAGCTTTTTTACTGACAAGGGAGCAGGTTTTGGACGCAGAAAAAAAGCAGCAAAAATGCAACGTGTGAACATGGCCAAAAGTACCCAGAAGAAGAGATGAAGGCGATGGGTGAAGGTGATGGGATTTACATTTTCCTTTTGTTCAGTCACTTTGTATTTTTTTGATTGATAAAAATAAAATACTAACTTTTCCATTTTTGAAAGCTTCTTACTTTACAGTATTTTTTCTACATCTGAATGTACAAATCATTTTTTTTCTTTCATTAGTTACCTGAAGAAAACAGAAAGCAGCCGAACCATGGAGACTGGGGCACAATCGCACTACGCCAGTGTTACTGAAATAAAAGGCACCAAATTAATTATTATAATTTGTCAAACTTGTATGCCGCCCCTCTCCAAAGGCTCAGAGCGGCTCACAACATATATTGGAAATATTGTCCCCATTGGGGCTCACAATCTAGAGCCCCTATCAGTATGTCTTTGGAGTGTGGGAGGAAACCAGAGAACCCGGAGGAAACCCTCGCAAACACGGGGAGGACATACAAACTCCTTGCAGATGGTGTCCTTGGTGGGATTTGAACCCAGGACCCCAGCGCAGCAAGACTTCGGTGCTAACCACTGAGCCACCACAAGACTACAGTACTAACCACTGAGCAACCACAAGACTGCAGTGCTAACCACTGAGCAATCACAAGACTGCAGTGCTAACCACTGAGCTACCGTGCCGCCCCGTGCAGGTAATGAATTTGACTCCTCTCCTAAGTAGCGTGTGCTGCGCCAGAAGTGCTCCTGTGGTCAGGGTCTGGAGTAGCATGTCTCGAGTACAACGAGCTGGCGGTTTTGATTAATTTGACAGGTGAGCGCCCTGCCTCTGACCATGCTCCACTTATTTGAAACTGGTGAAAAAATGTCGAAAGTAGAAAAATTTTACACAACTCCCCGTTGGGCAAAATATTTGTGACTTTTCACCATTTTAGGCTATGTGCGCACTTACCAGATTTTGCCGTGGATTTTCCGCGGATTTGCTGCATGTTTCGCTGCAGAAAATGTTCATAACATCTCTGCAGTGAATCACCAGCAAATCCTATGGAGAAAAAAAATCCTGTGCGCACTGGGCGGAATTTGACAGCTGCATGTTTTGCTGCGGGAATCCCGCAGCAAAAACAAGTGCATGTCACTTCTTTTCCGCACATCGCTGCGAGATTTCACTCCATTGACTCCAATGTTAATCATGAAATCCCGCAGGGAATAACGCAGGCAGCAAATTCTGTGCGGTTCACTGCGTTTTCCTGCGTTATTCCCTGCGGTATTTCGCGGTTTACCTCCGGTAATGTGCATCGCTTGTCTGCGGTTTTGCAGGGAAGTGATGTCATTACAGGAAGAGGAAGCCGTGCAGAGTAAACACAAACACATCACAGACATAGATCACAGACACAGACACATAGACACACATAGAAAGAAAACGGAAATATAGAAAACAAAGAACGTGGGCTCCGCTGTATATTCACCTTCCAGCCGAGGTAAGCACACAGCGGCGGCCCGGTATTCTCAGGCTGGGGAGGGAGAGGGGCAAGGATAATGTCCCCTGCCTCACTCCCCCTCCCGCAACCGAGAATATCAGCCGCAGCTGCCCCGGCACTGTCGCATGCATTATGCGGCAATACCGGCGTGTCCTCGGCTCTTCTTGCCACCGTGTAGCAGTGGCAGCAAGGTAATACAAGGGGTTAATGGTGGTGGGGAACCACCGCCATTAACTCCAGGCTTGATCATGGCAGCGTCTATGTGACAGCTGACATGATCAACCCGTAAGTAAAGTGAATAAAACACAGACACCGAAAAATCCTTTATTTTAAATAAAACAAACAAGCCTCATTCACCATTTTATTAACCCCCCCGAAACAAAGCTCCGGCGTAATTCACCGCTCCGGCGTAATCCACAGGTCCTGCGCTGCTTCCATCCAGCCGCGACTGTCACAGACACAGCGCTGAATGCAGCAGACAGCAGAGGTAATTACCGGTCATTTCCCACGGCCGGTAATGTGAACTCACTGCCGACCGTGGGAAATGCAGCGATCTGTCCTCTATCTATCTATCTATCTATCTATCTATCTATCTATCTATCTATCTATCCCTCTATCTATCTATCTATCTATCCCTCTATCTATCTATCTATCCCTCTATCTATCTATCTATCTATCCCTCTGTCTGTCTATCTATCCCTCTATCTATCCCTCTATCTATCCCTCTATCTATCCCTCTATCTATCTATCTATCTATCTATCTATCTATCTATCTATCTATCCCTCTATCTATCCCTCTATCTATCTATCTATCTATCCCTCTATCTATCCCTCTATCTATCTATCTATCTATCTATCTATCTATCCCTCTGTCTGTCTATCTATCCCTCTATCTATCCCTCTATCTATCCCTCTATCTATCTATCTATCTATCTATCTATCCCTCTATCTATCTATCTATCTATCTATCTATCTATCTATCTATCTATCCCTCTGTCTGTCTATCTATCCCTCTATCTATTCTTCTGTCTATCTACTATCTCAGAATTAAATGACTTTTTTTTTTTTTTTTTCAATGTGCTTTATTGCATTGAATGCAATAAAGCACATCCCAACCCGAACGCGGCAAAACCGCGGCAATACCGCGAATAATACCGCGGTAAAACCGCAGCAAACCGCGGCAAACCGCATGCGGTTTTCGGGTGCGGTTTCCCGCGTTTTTTTACCGCGAGTGCGGTAAACTTTGAGAGCATGCGGAATTTTCTCAAGGAAATTTCATTTCCCAGTGCGCACAGAGCCTTACACCATTTTTGTTCCAAAAAATCTTTGTGCTCAGTTGTAGCTCCTCCCACTGCTGCATCCTATTGGATGAAGCATGTACTAGTGTCAATGTTTAAACTATGATGTCACCAGTCGCTGGGTAGATTTCTATGTCGCTGTTTCCTCACAGCTGCGCCTCTTGATAACTTTATAAAAGCTTCATATATGTATAAAGCAGCATGAAGGGGCTCGGAGAAGGCGGCAGTGAAGGTGTGTAAGTGTCTGATGGGGTCACACAGCTCATAAAAGGACAGCTGCCCGGCCTCATAATCCAGATATACTCTGACTCCATCACTGGAGATCTGGTAAGGTAATCAAATCACTTCACAGAAATGTCTGACTGGATATTATACTCCTGCTGTTACGGGGGCTGTCTGATAATAAAACCTAAAGGAATGTCTGACTGGATATTATACTCCTGCCCTCCATATAACACCAAGAATTATAATATCCAGGGAGTAACGGGCACCCGTCCTGTCTATACTGGGATAACACATCCTCAGCTCTGATCTCCACATCCCAGTAATGGCGTCCTGAGGTAAATCTCACGCTCATCACCTGAGGTGACTGGAATCTCTCTTGGTTCTGGATTTTTTGGTTTGTTCTGGTCCAGGTTGTCTGATATAAGTGTATAAAGCTTCCCGGACACGTGAGGTACCTGTAGGACAGCAGACGTCTTTCCCCAACTCACTGGCAAAGCGATCATGTGTTTTTTATGGGGAGTGAGGAAAATGTCATGGCCGGACGCCTCAGTCAGTGATTTATCTGCCCAAAACATAAAGGGAGAGGAACATCTAAAAATAATGCTGCACACAATGCCTTTAAGTATAATACTGCTATAAAACTTGCCCCCTAAAAATAGTTACACACAAATCGCCTCCTTGTCATATCATTGCCACACAGAGCATCCCTGAAAAAACCTACAGCACATACATTGCCCCCTGAAAATCTCATCACCACCCACACTGCCCCCTTAAAACAGCACTCACATTGTGACCTTGAAAATAATAGGTGCAACCTTTAGGTGTCCCTGAAAAATGGCATTATTCTGTGGTCAACAATACTTTTGGGGGTCTGTTTTTTTCTGGGGTCGATTATTTTGAAGGGTCTGGGGTGGTTAGTTATCCTGCGGTTTGTATTGTGGGGTCTGTATTAGTTTGGGGGGTCTGTTCTGGTATCTGTACCTCTTATGAGGTCTGCATCCTTTGGCATTAGTTTTCTGTGATGTATATTAGTTTTGGGGGTCTGGACTGGGGTCTCTATGTGGCGCCCCTGAGACTTCAGTCGCCACAGGGTATTGTATCTGTATTAAAGTGCAATGCCTATCCCGGGTAAGAAGAGGTTAACCACTGGTTTTCACTTACAAAACATTGATCCAGACAGTTAGGCTGCTTTCACACATCCGGTTTGAGCCGTGCAGCTCAATCCGGCTGTGAAACCTATGCAACGGATGCGGTGAAAACACCGCATCCTTTCCATACGTTTTTTACATGCGGCCCGTCCGGTTTTTGCCGCTTGCGGCATGCTACTGAGCATGTGCAGTGGCAAAAACCGCATGCGGTGGCCAGATGCGTTTTTCCCGCATCGCGCCGCATCCGGCGTGCATAGGCATGCATTGAAAAATGCGCCGCATTGGCGGGATGCGGCGCGATGCAGTTTTTTTGCCGCACAAAAAAACCTGCCAGGCAACGTTCGATCCGGCTGCCGCATCGGCTAAATCTGCCGCATGCGGCAAAAAACGGACGAAACACAAGCCCATGCGGCACAATGCGGCACTAATTAAAGTCTATGCAGGAAAAAAGCAACCGGCAGCAAAAAAAAAAACCGGTTGCGTTTTTCCTGCAAAGTGCCGGATTGTGCCGCAGAGCAAAAACTGGATGTGTGAAAGCAGCCTTACACAACTCAGGAAGCCAGGCTGGGGAATTCCTGGTTACCAGAGCTGCAGCCACTATGAGTTATCAGAAAGGAGGGGGCTGCACTGAGTGTGTAAGGAACACACAAACAGTTTCATTTCAGAATAGTCTGAGACTTTGAACAGCACAGTCCCTAGAAGGAGTGCTTCATAGCTCTTTTAGGTCGAACAGGCCAGACTGGAAGATCGCGAGAGGCAACCGGTGGAGATGGTGAGACAGAGGAAAACAGGAGAACATGGTAGCTGGAGGTTGAGCCTAACCGTTTCCCACAGTGCCATCGCTGACAGGGTTCAGAAGCCCTAGGGTAGATCATACTCTATGTTGTTTGCCAGAATCTACATATGATGGGGATTTCAAGTCCCATCGCCCACCACCCATTTTCCCGGAGCACAGTGACACATAGGATCCGGGGTCGAGATTGCAGTCATACCCCACGGCGAGGATCCGCGCCACCTGCATATGACGCGGACAGAGACACTGGGGTCTCCAAATCACTTCAAGCCACAGGGATCCACAACCAAGCGCAAGGAAGGGAGGTCTCACACTCGACAGACACCTGTGATTTCCTCTGATTTTTCCAGGACCGGCTGAGGCCCATCGTGGCAGAGAGCAGGACCTCCGGGTCATCTTTCAAACTGTGAGTAAAGAGAACTTTGAACCACAGTCCCCTGTGTCGCCCCTGTCTTTGCCGGCGCCCCGCTGTATTAGTTTTGGGGGTCTGGGCTGGGGTCTGTGTCTATTCTGGAATTCTGTATTCTGTATTTATATTGGGTATCTGTAGTTATTTTGCATTCTGGGGTCTGTATTAGTTTTGGGGATCTGGTCTGGGGTCTATAATAGTTTGGGGTTTGGGTCTGTAGTTATTTTGTTGCTCATATTATTTTAAGGCATCTGAGGTCTACAGTTATTGTTTGGTCTGAATTTTCAAACAAGAATCTATGGCAATATAGATTATGTTAAAGGGATTGTCCACTACTAAAGCCGGCTTTACACGGTACGATCTATCGTGCAATTTCACGATTGATCGTACCCGCCCCCGTCATTTGTGCTTCACGGGCAATTAGTTGCCGTGGCGCACAAAGTCGTTAACCCCCGTCACACGCATTTACCTGCTGTGCGACGTCGCTGTGGGCGGCGAACATCCTCTTCCTGAAGGGGGAGGGACGTTCGGCGTCACAGCGATGTCACACAGCTGCTGGCCAATAGAAGCGGAGGGGCGGAGATGAGCGGGACGTAAACATCCCGCCCACCTCCTTCCTTCCGCATAGCCGGCGGGTGCCGCGGGACGGAGGTAAGCTGCTGCTCATTGTTCCCGGGGTGTCACAGGGAGCGGCGTGTGCTGCCACGGGAACGATGAGCAACCGGCGCCATTTTAATTAAATGAGATTATGAAACCGAGTGACAAGTACACGACTCACGATTTGTGAGCGATACTGCGTCGCTCGGAGGTGTCACACAGCCCGACGTCGCAAGCGATGCCGGATGTGCGTCACAAAAACCGTGACCCCGACGATCTATCGCACGATAGATCGTCTCGTGTAAAGCACCCTTTAGACCACCCCTTCTGATTCCAGTTGTTTCCCCCAATTAAAATAAAAGACCCTGAACTCACCTCTCTTTCTGGCGCCACTCCAGCACTTCTCTCTCCGAAGCTTTAGATCACATGAGTTAAGCAACAGGAAGTGGCGCTGCGGCTGCCAGTCACTTCCTGTTGATTGCTCATTTGGTCTGAAGGCTGGAAAAGAGAAGCCGGTGGTGATTGGACACAGGGCTCTTGTGACAGCACAATGTCATGTAAGACCCGAACTGCGGTTACCGACTGCGCTGGAATGGTGGGAAACAAGAGGAATCAGAAGGGGTTGTCCTAGTAGTGGACAACCCTTTTAATGCATATTATTGCATATTATGATTAATGCATATCATTGGCTTTATTGACTTGTCTTAGACATCATATCATAAATTGTTCTGTATGTAAAGTATGTAAAATACTTAATTACATTGGACCTATCAACCCTCTCGGCTTTGGCCACCCAAACTGCTGTAAAGCAAGATAATAAAGAGTCAGTGCAGAAAAATAAGACAGGAATAATAAATGGCAGATAAACAAGATGTGTAAGATCAGGAAAAAAGTAACTAAATGATATGTATAGATCACAAGAATGGAGAATGCAGAATATCGATACTCACCTGAACCAAAGATAATATAGCAAAATATGTAAAAAATAATAATGTACTGTAATGATTAGTAATGACCACAAGGGGTCATAATTGAGCGGTACTAGAGATAAAATATATAAAGATGGATTGGTATAATTAGTATCTATGAATTGTAGGAAAAAACAAGCGTTCATATGTTTGGTGCAGTCAGGAGAGCTGTTGGTCGAATGAGGGGAATTTATAGTCTCTAATGGATCTTTCGCACAATGTGAAAGACAGGTTCCGTGGCATTAAAAACTCCGTGGTTCTGTTCGAAAGGTCTAAAATAGCATTTATTCTGCAATAAATGACCAGGAAGGTGTAGTCAGTAAGTTTTTGGTACATGTCATGAGTCCTTCAATCAGTGATCAGGGTGTGCTGAGCTGTCAGTGTTTTGAGCAATCCTGGAGCTGGGTTTCTGCAGGTTTTCCAGGTTCCCTGTTATTGCCCAGCTGCTTAACTGAGCAGTTTATCCCAGAACACTGCCAGTCTTAGCATTCTGCTCAGTGGTGCTTGTGGGCCTGTTATCTGCGCTTGATGTTCTGATCTATTGTTGCTGGACCTTTGATCTCATCTGACCTTCATTTTGCCTAGTCATTTTGCGTCTGATCTGCTACATCCAGGTTTTCTGACTACGACTCTGTCT
The DNA here is from genome assembly GCF_048569485.1 of Anomaloglossus baeobatrachus. NCBI lineage: Eukaryota > Metazoa > Chordata > Amphibia > Anura > Aromobatidae > Anomaloglossus > Anomaloglossus baeobatrachus. The sequence continues at coordinate 13,323,755 of NC_134356.1, read as the reverse complement.
TTCGCCTTAATCTTTGACGTGCTACCCTGGTATCTAACTTTCCTCACTCACGACTTGTCTGTGTAGTACTGCGTCACATTAGTGACCAGCATCGCAGTACATAAATTAGGAATCTGTCAGTAGATTCATGCTGCTCCAACCACAGATTGCACAAATTAGCTGCTGTCTCTGCAGTTCCAGCATGGTATGTTTTTTTCTGAAACAAACATACTTTAAAGAAAACCCGTAAGCACGATTTTATAATGTAAAGTAAAGACATGGATATGATGGTGCTATTATACAAATTAAATGGATGCCTTTGGTAAAGAAATCTGTATTGTTGTTTTGCTTTAATCGCCATTTTATGTTTTCTGCTAATTAGATTTCAGTGCAGAGAGGCTGGACTGTATACTGGGTTTTCTTCTCCCTATTTGTGATTCCCCACTCCATCGGCCTCCTTCTGGACTTTAAATGAGATGTCACTACTTTTACAGTGACCTGCACCTGTGTTTGAAATCTCTTACTAGCATTGTTATATGTGGCGCATGTGTACCGCCCCGCACTCGGCCGCAGCCGAGCCGCTCGGGTCTGGGCTCGCGTGGTGGGTGGCTGGAGCGCCTCCGGACCCAGGGGTCGCGTCGCTCTGCAAGGGGTTGCTGGCGATCTCGATGGGGGGTGTGATGGTGGTTAGGTAGTTGCACGGCCGAAGCCGTGTTTGAGTTCGCGACACCACCCACGGGACGTGGTGAAGGTAGACACCATCGCTGCAGTTACGGGGCACCCGGGGGAGATGGTCGTGCAGCAAGATGTTAACCCCTCCGTGGGCAGAGATGGTGGCCCCGGGACCCGTTGGGTAAGATGTAGCGTGGGGCGGTGCAGGGTGTTGCGCTGCCGGATGGCACTGTTGTACTCACAGTTACTGACACACACGAGTCTCTGATAAACAAAGTTGATGGTGGTTGGTGCCCGCTGCCGGTTGCGTCTGGTGCCCCACCCGGTTTGGTGGTCTTTGCCTTTTTCCTGCACCTTGTTGTTTGTGTGGTGACTGCCTATGCTTCAGCAATGGGAGTCCGCTCCCTGACTTGTATGTGCCGGAGGAGTCCGTTTTCCCGCAGACGCTGGCCCGTGTGATCTCTCTGCCTGTGCGGTGGCTTTCTATCCCCCTCGGTGGGCTGTTGTCTTCAGTCGGGACTTGGGACGGGAAATGACCTAAAGTCCAGACCTCAATCAGTGAATTCGACGTGGTCCAGTGGCTTCTGGGCCTTGTTCTGGGTCTGAGTACACCTCTGGTGTTCCGGTTTCCGAGTCGGTTCCCCGGGTCGGTACCGGCGGGCCACTACCCTGTCCTGGTCCACCACAGTTCCACCGATCCATCTTCCCGGCTCCTGCAGCCTAGACCACCGTCTGCCTCCTAGCCACGGTACCAGGGCTACGACCCTGGCACCGGTCAGTGTTGCCGCTGCAGACCAGTCACTGGGCCTGCAGCTGTCTTGAACTTGATCTGACTCTAACACAACTCAACTGACTGTTTCCTGCCTCAGGCCCTCTGGACTCTTAGGTGGGCGTGGCCAATCGCCTGGTTCCCCCCCTTGGTGTGACCATTAAGCACTGAGGGAGGTGACTAGGGTTTTATGGTTGGCTGATGGTACCTTATTAGGAGACAGGTGTTGTGCGGGGCCTATCTGTGACTACCTGACTAGTCCAGGGCGTCACACATGCGCAAATTAAGTTCATGCTCAATTACGTCTTTTAGAGATTACCACGTAAGTGCTGCCCATGGCAATGATATTGTAGACAAGCCAGGAACTCAATTGTAAATGCCGTACCCAGAGCAATGACAGGGCCGGCGTGAGATTTCAAAAAGAGGAAACAGGTCTCTGAAAAAGCAGTCATCTGTCTTTCAAAGACTGAAGGCAGGAGAAGGGGCCTGGGAATCACAAACAGGGAGGAGAAGACCCAATGAACAGTCCGGCCCCTGTGCACCAAAATGTAATTAGCAGAAAACTTCAAATGGTGATTAAAAAAGAAAAACACAGCAGATTTCTTCACCAAAGATACAGTAATCAGTATGTCTGCACCATTACAGCCATGTCTTTACATTACAAAGTCATGCTCACAGGTTCTCTTTAAAACGTCATCCAGGTACTATGTGTCTCATAGTGTAATCCAGGAAGGACGATGAAACCGCACTCTTCACCTTGTAGCCGGAAACCTTCTTTATTGCATCAATATACAGGATAAAAAGCGGGAGAGGAGCTGGGTGCAGGCCCTCTCACTATGTGTCTCAGCAGTCAGCGATGTGTACAGGGCCTTCAATCTTTTAAGAAGCAAGAGATCCGGGCAAAGAGAAGCCGGCCGGGATCCTGCCTTGAGACACATGGTTCGCGCCTGCCTTTTCATGTATGCTCATTTCCTTGTCAAACATTCCATATTTTCTGGATTATAAGATGCACTTTTTCCCCTCCAAAACTAGGAATAAAAAGGGTGTGCGTCTTATAATCTGGATAGGGTTTACCAGAGCGGCGGTGGTGGAGCAGGGTCACACGAGTCAGAGTCAGCGATACTGAGAGCTCAGAGAACGGGGTGTCACTGCAGTGCAGGAGGGCCACAGAATGGAAGGTCGGCAATTCAGCGTGCGCCACTGATCTGACAGCAGGCAGAGGGCTCCATTGAGTCACCTGCGATTGACTTCAGGAAAATTGCCGCCTAGGCAGCGCATGGGCAGATTGTCGCAATTGACTTCAAGAAAATGGCCATCTGCAAACGCACTGCCTCCATTTTCTTGAAGTCAATCTCTTCTAAGCGATTCAACGGAGCCTTCAGTCTGCCAGCAGATCAATGGTGCCTGCCGCAACACCTCCGAGTCTGCGGGATCGCCGACCCTCCATCCACTGAGCCTCCTAAGCTGCGACACCCCCTCCTCCGAACCTGCAGCATCACCGACTCCGGTCCTGTCAATAACTAATGAATGAATAAAGTCACATTAAAACCAAGCACACCATTGTTTTCCTTGTGAAATTCTCAATATGTTTGATGTTTTACATGACCCTCTTCCCATTGGAAAAAATAAAGTTGGATCCAAAATGGCCGACTTCAAAATGTCCGCCATGGTTACCACCTATCTTTAAATGTTTCCCCCCTCCAAGATACTAATGAGCCACAAACAGGAAGTTGATATCACTAACCATTTCCATTTTAGTTAGGTGTATCCATATAAATGGCCCACTGTTGTGAATACATTTGAATTAGATTCCAGTTTGGGGCTCCCTCTTGTGGTCAGTGCTGGTAGTGCAGTTGACTTCCTGAATGGGAATCAGACAGCTGAGGAGGATTGGCAATCAGGCCATTCGGATTGGGCCTATATAACTGAGTAGTTTCCTTGCCGGTGCTCAATGTATCTCCTGTGTGCTAAGGACATTCTGAAACCAGCCCATTTCTCTGTGTCTACCAGAACTCCTCTCAGATATGTTGGCCTTTGTACCTCTGCTTATGGTTTCCACTTTCTTGTTATTTTGCCTGTGTGGAGTTCTTGGTGGAGTTGGATCATTCCCTGCTGGGAGTATCTGTGTACCTTGCTCCATGTTCTGCTATGTATTGTGTTTTGTCATACTTGGTACAAAATTCAGTCCCTCCTCTATATCAGTGTTTTTCTTGGATCCCAGTAACACCAGAGTACTGATATAGTGGGGGAGAGCCTGTGTAGGCTCAGTATTTTTCCATATCAGGCGTGCTGGTATTTACTAGGGTTTTTACGGCTGCAGTCAGTGCTCTTTCCTATCCTTTCCTATGCAGATAGTTTGGGCCTCATCTTTGCTGAATCTGTTCTCTAGCTAAGTAGTGTGTTTTCCTATATCACCATAGTCTTTCTATGTGGTGGGGGCTATCTATATCTTTGGGGACTACTCCGAGGCATATTAGCTTTTCTAATATTTCTCTCAGTAAGAATATTTAGTTCTCCGGCTGTGTTGAGGTGACCAGGTCATCATAGGCACGCCCCACGGCTACTTCTAGTTGTGTGTCAGTATTAGCTTTGCAGTCTGTTAAGGTTCTAGCCACTCTGGTTATTTTATGGGTTTCTGAGTTTTTTGTCCTTTTTCTGATCCTCTTCGGTCACTGAATCATAACAGCCCACCCTGTAGAACATGGGTCAGCGTGCTGTCTGTGTGCCGTGCGCTACCAGATCAAAAATCGGACAGCACGGGTCTGCTGGTCTGCATGACCCTAAGAAAGACATAAGACCCGATTCCTGATGTGCCAATACCACCTTCCACTCACAGGACAGATCACCAGACACCATGTTTTCTTATCATTGGTATTTATTACATAAAATCATAACAATGCATCATTCATTAATGTCTAAAGGCTAATCACACAAAAACAAAGTCACCCAAGGCCTTGTTCAGACGTTTGGGATTTTTCTTGTACATAAAAACAAATTGCTTCTCATCAGATTCTCACCAGTGTTTGGTCTGTGTGTCAGTTTTTACCATCAGTTTCATCAGTAACTTTCTCTGATGTGAACCAGTCAAAGGCCTCTTTCCCACGTCCGTCAAAATCAAACACGTTTTTCACGGACGTGTCAAAGGTGCGTATTGCCCTCCGTGTGCCGTGTTTATGGTACACGTGTGTTCTCCGTTTGCTATTCGTGATAACACACGGGGAACGAGAACTTTCTGCTCACCTGTCCCTGGTGTTGCTGTCCGTGGAGCTGATCTTTGGTCTCCGGCCCTGCTGAGTCCCCGCTGCTGCTGCTTCTGGCCTCGGTGCAGTGAATATGCGATGAGCATAATGAGTGGGTCGGAAGCAGGTGACAGCAGCGGCAGACACAGCATGGGCTGGAGAAAGGGAGTATAGAAATTCCTTTTATTTCACAGACACTTGTGTTTTCTCCAGTGCGTGTCATATGGATCACATCTGTGCGGTCCGTGTGTGGTCCGTGTGACACCTGTGATGACGGAGAAAAACGGACATGTCTACGTGTGGAGCACACGGGCACAGGTATGCTCCACATGGACACACTGTCCATGGCAAAACACGCACGTGAGCGCAGACCCATTGATTTTAATGGGTCTATGTGTGCCCGTGTCTCCAGAACGTGAGGAAACAGACAAAACACGTACCGGAGACACGGACGTGTGAAGGGGCCTAAAGCTGGAGTCACACTTGCGCATGAAAAATCGGTCCAATTCTCATGCCGGAGAGCAGGAAGATTTTTTTCTCACTTGTTATCCGTGCTGTCAGTGTGCTGTCAGTGTGCTGTCTGTGTGCTGTCCGTGTGCTGTCCGTGTGCTGTCCATGTGCTGTCCATGTGCTGTCTGTGTGCTGTCCATGTGCTGTCCATGTGCTGTCCGTCTACAATCCGTTTTTTTCTCAACAGCTATTAGTCATTTACAGGACCATTTGCAGTGTTCTCTGCTACATGATAGAACTGTATCCATAAAAATGGATGTCACTAGGATGGGCCGTGTGCTGTTGTGTTGTGCATTGGCGAGTCTCACGCGAGATACCTTTGGAATCGCAGCATGCTGCTATTTTTTTCCTCAGTCCGATTGGAGCTGAGAAAAAATAAAAGCAGATCGGAGCTGCCACATTGATTAAGGGTATGTGCGCACGTGTGCGTATTACATGCAGTTACGCTGCGTTCTGCACCGCAGCGTAACTGCATGCGTCCTGCGTCCCCTGCACAATCTATGGAGATTGTGCAGGAGCCATGCGCACGTGGCATGTTAGAACGCAGCGATTCGGCTGCTTGCCGAATCGCTGCGTTCTAAGAAGTGACATGTCACTTCTTTCGTGCGTTCTGCTTGCTGTCTATAGGGAGAGGCAGCATGCAGAGCGCACGAATCTGCCGGCACCATGCGCTTCAGAACGCAGCTTTTCAGCTGCGCTCTGAAGCGCACATTTTCGGTGCGGTGCAGAGCGCACACGTGCGCACATAGCCTAACATTGGTTCGAGGCCAATACAAGGTTTTCTCACATTGCACTTGTGTGAGTCATATGTGTCACGCTCCCCGGGTCCTCTGCTCCGCTCCCCGGGTCCTCTGCTCCGCTCCCCGGCTCACCTGCCACGCTCCCTGCTCTCCAGCCTCCAGTGCCCGCGCTTCCCAGGCCTCCTGGTTCCCGCTCCCGGCGCCCGTCGGCTTCCCAGTCCATGGCCGGCTCTGCTGCGTCCTCCTCTCAGCCTCCTGTGTTGGCTTCTGGCACCCGGGCCGCGCGCATGCGCATTAGGGCGCCCACGCGGTCACTGACCCTTTCTTAAAGGGCCAGTGTCCACTGACAGGAAATGATGCACACAGGTACAGGGTATATAGGGGGTTAATGTCCAAGGGAGCGGGGCCTGTTCTTCGTGTTTTCCCAAGCTAGGAGTCAGGTCTCCTTGTGTTCTGTGAGATACTTACCTCTCTGTCTTCTAGAGCCGATCCTGCATCGCCATCCGGTCCTGCTGTGTCTCGAACCCCGAACGCTGCCCATCTGCCATCCTGACAGTCCGTACCATCTCGGATCCCTGCGGTGACCCGTCATCTCGCTCCAACGGTTCCGGACCCCGCCTGACATCATCACGGCTTCCGAACCTGAGCTCCGTCACCCGGAGCACCATCAGTGACCTCGTGGTCCCAGGGACTTCTCCATTGTCTTCCAGTGCACGGACTGTTCTGCTACCTAAAGTGCTCCGGCTACCGGACACCTTTCCCTCATCAGGGAGTTCGGCCCAGTGGATCCACCTCCTGGGTCTGCCCGTCCATCTGGCCCTAACAGTAAGAACAGGCCATGGATCCCGCCGAAGCACTAGCGGCCTTGCATGAGGAACTCCAACACCAGCGTGAAGTCCAGACCCGTATGCTGAACTTTATGACTTCCGTGGACGCCCGCTTGAATACGCTACAAGCCTCAGTCACATCTTCAGCACCTCTGGCCTCCACTAGTCAATCCACGGCTCCCGCTCCCGTGGCAGCCTCCTCGGATGCTTCCAGACTTCGTTTGGCCTCACCACCCCGGTACGCCGGAGATCCCAAGACCTGCAGGGGGTTTATAAACCAATGCTCCCTCCATTTCACGCAGCTGCCACATTTGTTTGCCTCCGACCAAGCCAAGGTCGCCTTCATCATGTCTCACCTAGAGGGCGAGGCACTGGCGTGGATGAACCCCTTGTGGGAGAAGGAGGACCCTATGACCAAGAACCTCCAGGAGTTCCTGCAGGCCTTTCGCAGCACCTTTGACGAACCCGGACGCGCCTCCGCGTCTGCTTCATCTCTTCTCCGGTTACGTCAGGGAACTCTGACGGTGGGTCAATACGCCATCCGTTTCCGCACCTTGGCTTCAGAACTCGGGTGGAATAACGAGGCCCTAACCGCCGCCTTCTGGGAAGGACTCTCGGGTCGAATCAAGGATGAGCTGGCTGGACGTGACGTACCGTCCACCCTGGACGCCCTGATTACCCTAGCGACTAGAGTGGACATACGCTTTCAGGAGCGGTCCAAAGAGGTGTTGTGAGGTAAATCCGGAGATATGACGATAAATCATGACATTCAAGTCATGTCAGGAAGCCCTCTCCTGGTGTCACTACCCCCTTCCCTTCACACAACTGGTTTAGCAACAAATCCATGGCCATGTCCTGTGATATGGAAATTAGGTGGCTTTAGGACAATGGATACAGGATGACTCCCTGCCGTCACCCTGTAGTAGGAGCTGCTAGCTCATTAGCAAGGCTATGGAACTAGCAGACAGAACGACTCCAGTAAAAAATGGTTCATATCTCGCAAGCCATATTTCCGATAAATATGGCAACCATAACAATGGTGTCTCCGCATGTGGACGATGCTGGCACACCCTTTTTATGGAAGTAGGACATTGGGAAACACACCAAACGTGATATCAGCCAATGGGGAACTGGCAGACAGGTCATGAGTCCCCTCGTTCTGTAGCTAAATTCATAACTGTCACAATGAGAGCATTGGCGTCTGCCTACGACGCTCCCAGGCAAAGTTATAGCCAAAATCCCCTTTGCTGGATAATTCTGATCCATGCAGGGGGAGTGGCAGTGCTTCCCTGTGAGGTCACTAAGGTAGGAGGGGACCTGGATCTGCCCAGGTTGATAACCCTACTTCGGCCATTTTCCAGCGTTCTTCTGCTCGGGGGCCTGGTTGGGAAAGACCTGTGAGGGGGTTCCTGGAAACCTGGTCTACAGCGCCCCCCTGTGGCCAGACGCAACAAGGTAACTGCTGGAACTGTGTATACCTGTTTGTAACCCATGCTTTATCTGTAACTGTACTCTGACATAACTGTATATTCTGTAGATTCCCTATTGTATATATTGTAGTTTCTAGTGTGCTTTAGGCGATTAAATTATATAATTAATCTTGGGCTGTTCTGTTATCTCGATCTTGAATCCCACGTCTGTGTGTTCGGCTAATAGTTACCGTGAAGCGGTTGGTGGCAGCGAGTTGTGCCAAGGATTATTGTGGGGAGGCCAGTGAGATTCAGGGAGGTTTTATATATTCCGCCCGCGGAGGTCGGGGGAATATATACCTTACTCTCACCGGGGACCCTTCAATAATCGGCATAAGTAGTATAGCGGCCTCCTTGCTTATTGTCGGGCAATTCCATAATTGGCCTGACTATAAGAGGGGCGCTAGAGAGCGCGTCACGTGCTCTGTCTGTCGGTCGGGAGGTATAAAGTAGGGGTGACCCCCACTTGTTACCCCCCGATTGTGACGTACTGGTAGCCAGCGCGGGGGATTTCTGAGTGACCCCCCCGGTGGTTTGTGACATATTGGTGGCAGCGGTGGGATCGAGATAATAGTGTGTGTGAGTGTGAGACCCATACTCCCAGACACTAAAGACTGCCTGCAGCAGCTGTGGCTGCTGGGGTCTTCAGACTAGCTCAACACTAGAGTGTCAGAGTGCAGATACTGTAAGGTGTGTGGAGGCATCAGGTGTCAGTTCTGTGTCAGTGACCAAAGTCTGCAACAATGGCTGATAGCACCAGGAGCAAAGCCAAAGGAATGGCCGATGCTCAGGCCAGAGACGATGAGGAGGTTGTCCACGAGCCCTCCAGGAGCTCGACGCCAGAAAACCGTTCTGCCGAGGACATTGCACAACCGGGCACTGCTGGACAAGATGAGGAGGAGCTCGCCCAAGGTTCCTCAACGAGCCAGATGCCAGCCCTCCGCTCTGCAATGGACAGTGAAGCACCAGGCTCCGCAGCGGGCCGCAGATCACCACGTGCCATTCCACCGAGCCTGGGAGGCTCGGATAGCCTTCTTCAAATGGCTATGGCCCTTCTCCAGGCTGGAGACCGGGATACCTACGAGATACTCATGGCAGAGCGCAGGGCAGAGCGGCAGGCAGCGCGTGAAGAGCGCCAGGCAGAGCGTGACTACCAGCTGCAGCTAGCTCAGCTCCGGCCCTCATCAGCCACACGTGACCTTCAAGACACCAAACTTCCAAAGGTCCGTGTTGAGGACTTCCCAGTGCTGGAGAAGGATGGAGACTTGGACTCTTTCTTGACTGCTTTTGAACGGACTTGCTTGCAGCATCATCTGAACAAGGACCAGTGGGCCAAATACCTGACCCCCCGTTTAAGGGGTAAGGCCCTGGATATCCTTGGGGACTTGCCTGCTGAGGCGGATCAGGGCTACGACACCATCAAGCGGGCCCTGATCCAACAGTACAACCTCACCCCGGAGTCCTACCGCAAGAAGTTCCGGACGCTGCAGAAGGGACCAAAGGACTCCTGGGCTGACCACCGGCGGGCACTTGCCCGAGCTGCCGACCACTGGACCCAAGGCCTGCAGCTTTCCACCGGACCGGAGATCCTGGACTTGTTCATCACGGAGCAACTCTTGTGGAACTGCCCTGAGGATCTCCGCCAGTTCATCCGAGACCAGAAGCCAAAGGGGTCCACGGCTACAGCTGCCCTGGCCGATGACTACACCAACAATCGGGCTCCTGAAGCCAGGAGAGCAGCCACCAGCAGCACCTGGAGAGGGGGTAAGATGAACTCTGCGACTGCCCCACCTGCCCCTAGACTGCAGGGGGTGTCCCCCTCAACTCCCCTCTCCAGGCCCGTGGCAGAGCCAAGACGGTGCCACCAGTGCAACCTACCTGGACACTTCAAGGCCATGTGCCCTCAGCGTCCCAAGGCCCCGGCTCCGTCCCCGTCCCAAGGGCCGCCCAAGGTGTATTGTGTGGGTGGGGGTGGTGGTAGGTCCCTGGACAGCTTCCAACCTGTCACCGTCGGCCAGTCTGTGACCATAGGACTGCGAGACAGCGCCTCGGAAGTGACTCTGGTGCGGCCTGAGATGGTGTCCCCCCAAGACTTGATCCCTGGAAAAACCCTCGCTGTCTCCGGGATTGGAGGCATTGACCCGGCGCTGCCTGTTGCTGACATTTATGTGGACTGGGGCGCAGGGCGAGGGGTGAGGGAGGTGGGGGTAACTGATCGGATCCCTGCAAACGTGCTACTTGGGACAGATTTGGGGCAAATAACCTCCCAGTTTGGCCCCGCCCCAAAGGCTGAACCTTCAGCCAGTACTGACATGACTCCTGACAATGTTAATGTGTTATCTATGAATGATGTAAGGGAGGAGGGAGTGAACTCTGATATTTCTGCTTGCACAGACACCATAGACACACACACAGCTGCAGCTGTGACAGGGGAGGGGGTCAGAGAAAGGTGTGACAATGCCTCTACAAGTAATCAGCCTGTGAGCTGGGATCTGTTGCCCTCTGCAGGGATAAGCAGAGAGCAGGGTGCTGCAGGGGGAGGACCAGTGTGTGGGGTGGGGGCTACCACAGCAAATGTGGGGTCCCCAGAGATTTCACAGCGGGGTTCTGTTGCTGCAGGAGGGGAACAGGCAGGTGAGATTGGGGCCAGTCCAGGAGCGGAAGTGCTCCCAGGTAAGATCTCGGTGCATGGTTCCCCCACAACCGGGGTGTCAGGAAGCCAGGTAGGTCTGCCTGAACCGGCGACTTGGTCAGGAACGGAGGAGGAGCAGGCACGACCCACGGTCGCAGCGGCTGTGGCCGCTGTCACCCGCAGTGGGAGTGCTGGAAGCCAAGGGGCCTCCCGGAGGTCCGATAGCTCTTCCCCTTCTGACCAAGTGGCAGCCGAGTCAGGTGGAGGCCAGGACACAGGTCCCGGGGTACTGACTGAAGATGTGACAGTCTCGTCGATTCTGGCCACATCTAGTCAGGGGTTTCAGGCAGCGTTAGAAGCTGACGACAGCCTGAAAGCTCTTAAGGAGCAGGCGGCACAGCCTCCCTCGGACTCGGACCCGGAGCGAGTGGTCTGGGACCAAGGACGGCTGTACCGGGCCACGGTCCAGCAGGGTTCACCGGAGGCGTGGCCCAGGGACCGACAGTTGGTGGTACCCTATCCGTTCCGGACGGAGTTGTTGCGGATCGCACATGAGATTCCGATGGCCGGACACCTAGGGATCGCTAAGACCAAGGCCAGGTTAAACCAGCATTTCTACTGGCCAAAAATGGGGGCCGATGTGGCTGCCTACTGCCGTTCGTGTGAAACCTGTCAGAGAGTGGGGAAGGCGGGGCCACGCCCCAAAGCCCCACTGGTATCTCTGCCAATCATCGATGAGCCTTTCAGGAGGGTGGCTGTGGATCTGGTCGGCCCGCTGGCCATCCCCAGCAGCTCCGGGAAACGCTTCATACTGACGGTAGTGGACTATGCCACCCGGTACCCAGAAGCAGTGGCCTTGTCGTCCATTCGGGCTGACAAGGTGGCCACCGCATTGCTGGAGATTTTCTCCCGAGTGGGTTTTCCCCAGGAAATGCTCACTGACCGGGGGACCCAATTCATGTCCCAGCTGATGGAGGCCCTCTGTAAGCAAGTCCAGGTGCGACATCTGGTGGCCAGCCCGTACCATCCACAGACTAATGGCCTGTGCGAGCGGTTCAATGGCACCTTAAAGCAGATGCTTAAGATGTTGGTCGACTCCCATGGGCGTGACTGGGAGCGGTATCTCCCCCACCTGTTATTTGCTTACCGGGAGGTTCCACAGGCCTCAACAGGATTCTCACCGTTTGAGCTCCTGTACGGGCGACGTGTGCGGGGCCCCCTGGCTCTGGTGAAAGAGGCTTGGGAAGGGGATTTGGCCACCCCTGGAGTGTCGGTTATCGAGTATGTCATGCGCTTCCGGGACAAAATGCAGGCCTTGACGCAACTGGTACACAACAATATGGCTCAAGCCCAGGCCGATCAGAAGCGTTGGTACGACCAGAACGCTTGTGAGAGGACCTACCAAGTGGGTCAAGAGGTGTGGGTACTGGTCCCCGTACCACAGGACAAGCTTCAGGCAGCCTGGGAAGGCCCATACCTCGTGTACCAGCAGCTCAACCCTGTGACGTACCTGGTCACCCTGGACCCTGCCCGTGGAAGGCGGAAGCCCTTCCATGTGAACATGATGAAAGCACATCATGAGCGGGAGGCATGTGCGCTCCCCGTGTGCAACCTGCCCGAGGAGGGAGAAGCGGAAACCCTCTTGGATATGCTAGCCCAGGTTAGGGCAGGCGGATCCATTGAGGATGTGGAGGTTGGCCACCAGCTCTTGGAGGACCAACGGTCCCAGCTGTGGGCCACCCTACACCCCTTCCGGGGGTTGTTTACCAACCAGCCCGGAAGGACTGACTTGGCTGTCCATCACGTGGACACTGGGGATCATCCCCCGATCCGGCGTTCAGCATATCGGGTCTCCCTGGAGGTGCAGCAACACATGCGCCAGGAGATTGACGAGATGCTGAAGCTGGGGGTGATCCAGGCATCCAACAGCGCTTGGGCCTCGCCTGTAGTCCTCGTCCCTAAGAAGGACCGAACCACTCGGTTCTGCGTGGACTACAGGGGGCTCAATGCGGTCACGGTCGCCGATGCGTACCCAATGCCACGCATCGATGACCTGCTCGATCAGTTGGCCGGGGCTCAGTACCTGACCATCATGGATCTGAGCCGGGGATATTGGCAGATCCCCCTGACTCGCAAGGCCAGGGAACGCTCTGCCTTTATTACCCCATTTGGACTGTACGAGTCCACGGTGATGCCATTCGGGATGAGGAATGCCCCTGCCACTTTCCAGCGGATGGTCAACACCCTGCTCAAGGGACTTGAAGGGTACGCGGCCGCGTACCTGGATGACATTGCCGTCTTCAGTCCCACCTGGGAGGACCACCTAGAGCATCTAGCACAGGTGCTCAGGCGGATCCACCGGGCGGGTTTGACCATCAAGCCGGGAAAGTGTCAGCTGGCCATGAGCGAGGTCCAGTACCTCGGTCACCGGGTAGGTGGGAGAACACTGAAGCCCGAGCCTGAGAAAGTGGAAGCCATCGCATCCTGGCCCACCCCCAGGACCAAGAAGCAGGTGATGTCCTTCTTGGGGACCGCTGGGTACTATAGGAGGTTTGTTCCATGCTATAGTAGCCTGGCAAAGCCCTTGACGGACCTCACCAAGAAGAAGCTGCCCTCTGCAGTCGATTGGACAATGGACTGCGAGACAGCCTTCCGGGCCCTAAAGGACGCCCTGTCCAGCCCGCCCGTGCTACAGGCAGCCGACTTCACGCGGCCGTTTGTAGTACAGACCGACGCCAGTGACTTCGGCCTCGGTGCGGTGCTCAGCCAGGTGGACTCTGCGAGCCAAGAGCACCCAGTCTTGTACCTGAGCAGGAAGCTGTTACCAAGGGAAGTTGCCTATTCCACGATGGAGAAGGAGTGCCTGGCCATAGTGTGGGCCCTGCAGCGTCTGCAACCCTATCTATACGGGCGCCACTTCATCGTGGAGACGGACCACAATCCCCTCAGCTGGTTGCACACCGTCTCTGGGACGAATGGGCGACTGTTGCGATGGAGCCTTGCGCTCCAGCAATACAACTTCACCATTCGCCACAAAAGGGGCCGTGACCACGGTAACGCAGACGGGCTGTCCCGACAAGGAGAGGTCGCGGACGGGCGCACGGGGGAACACCGGAGTGTGCTGCCCCCTAGCGCCCTCAAAAGGGGGGAGGTGTGAGGTAAATCCGGAGATATGACGATAAATCATGACATTCAAGTCATGTCAGGAAGCCCTCTCCTGGTGTCACTACCCCCTTCCCTTCACACAACTGGTTTAGCAACAAATCCATGGCCATGTCCTGTGATATGGAAATTAGGTGGCTTTAGGACAATGGATACAGGATGACTCCCTGCCGTCACCCTGTAGTAGGAGCTGCTAGCTCATTAGCAAGGCTATGGAACTAGCAGACAGAACGACTCCAGTAAAAAATGGTTCATATCTCGCAAGCCATATTTCCGATAAATATGGCAACCATAACAATGGTGTCTCCGCATGTGGACGATGCTGGCACACCCTTTTTATGGAAGTAGGACATTGGGAAACACACCAAACGTGATATCAGCCAATGGGGAACTGGCAGACAGGTCATGAGTCCCCTCGTTCTGTAGCTAAATTCATAACTGTCACAATGAGAGCATTGGCGTCTGCCTACGACGCTCCCAGGCAAAGTTATAGCCAAAATCCCCTTTGCTGGATAATTCTGATCCATGCAGGGGGAGTGGCAGTGCTTCCCTGTGAGGTCACTAAGGTAGGAGGGGACCTGGATCTGCCCAGGTTGATAACCCTACTTCGGCCATTTTCCAGCGTTCTTCTGCTCGGGGGCCTGGTTGGGAAAGACCTGTGAGGGGGTTCCTGGAAACCTGGTCTACAGCGCCCCCCTGTGGCCAGACGCAACAAGGTAACTGCTGGAACTGTGTATACCTGTTTGTAACCCATGCTTTATCTGTAACTGTACTCTGACATAACTGTATATTCTGTAGATTCCCTATTGTATATATTGTAGTTTCTAGTGTGCTTTAGGCGATTAAATTATATAATTAATCTTGGGCTGTTCTGTTATCTCGATCTTGAATCCCACGTCTGTGTGTTCGGCTAATAGTTACCGTGAAGCGGTTGGTGGCAGCGAGTTGTGCCAAGGATTATTGTGGGGAGGCCAGTGAGATTCAGGGAGGTTTTATATATTCCGCCCGCGGAGGTCGGGGGAATATATACCTTACTCTCACCGGGGACCCTTCAATAATCGGCATAAGTAGTATAGCGGCCTCCTTGCTTATTGTCGGGCAATTCCATAATTGGCCTGACTATAAGAGGGGCGCTAGAGAGCGCGTCACGTGCTCTGTCTGTCGGTCGGGAGGTATAAAGTAGGGGTGACCCCCACTTGTTACCCCCCGATTGTGACGTACTGGTAGCCAGCGCGGGGGATTTCTGAGTGACCCCCCCGGTGGTTTGTGACAGGTGTCCCGTGAGAGACGTCCGGTACGACATTCCTCTCCTCCACAGAAGCCCGCCGTACTCCAGTCAACGGCCTCAGGTGTCTCCGTCCATGAGCCCATGCAGATCGACCGTGTGCGACAATCTGAACAACGTCGAGCAGAGCGGCTCGCCAAGGGTCTCTGCTTCTATTGCGGAGAGGGCACACACCTGCTACGCGCCTGTCCAGAGAGGCCGGGAAACTCCAAAGCCTAGGGTTGGTGGGAGAGGCCACCCTAGGTGCTGGGACTCTCTCAGACCCGGTTACATGGACTGTGCAAGTGACAACGGGAGAGACGCGGTTTACGGCTGAGGCGTACCTTGATTCTGGGGCAGCAGGCAATTTCATCCAACAGGCCACGGTGGACAAGTACCAGGTGCCTGTTACTCCACTCACCAAACCTCTTGTGATTGCCTCTGTGGATGGGAGACCCCTCTCTGACACCATCTCCTGGATCACCAAGCCGCTTGAACTGCGTATCGGTGCTCTGCACACCGAGAACATCGCTCTCTACGTCCTCCCGCATATGTCACATCAAATCCTGCTGGGCCTTCCTTGGTTATGGACACACGAACCTTCAGTCAGCTGGGGCACTGGCGATATCACTCGATGGGGCTCTTCTTGCCATGAGAAGTGTCTGAAGACCATACAACCTATCCAGCGACCTCCGGCTCCCGAGTCCCTACCGGGACTGCCTTCAGCCTATTGGTCCTCTACTGTCTACGTACATCACAGAGAGCCTGGCTAAGGGATTCATTCGGAGATCCTCCTCTCCTGCTGGAGCAGGCTTCTTCTTCGTAAAGAAGAAAGAGGGCAACCTACGCCCATGTATAGACTACCGGGGATTGAACCTAATCACCGTAAAGAACAAGTACCCCCTGCCGCTCATCCCCGAATTGTTTGATCGGCTCAGAGGAGCTCGTGTGTTCACCAAGTTGGATCTTCGGGGTGCCTACAACCTGGTCCGTATCCGCTCAGGGGATGAATGGAAGACCGCGTTCAACACTCGCGATGGGCATTATGAATACTGCGTGATGCCTTTCGGCCTGTGTAACGCACCAGCAGTCTTCCAAGAATTAGTGAACGATGTGTTCCGGGACCTTCTCTACGTCTGTGTGGTGGTGTATCTGGATGACATCCTTGTCTTCTCTCCGGACCTCCAGACCCACCGAGAGAACGTGCAACTGGTTCTACAAAGACTGAGAGAGAACCGTCTGTACGCCAAGTACGAGAAGTGTGTCTTCGAACAGTCTTCTCTCCCCTTCCTGGGGTACCTCATCACCGATACCGGACTGCAGATGGATCCAAAGAAGGTCTCTTCCGTTCTCGACTGGCCTCCTCCTTCTGGCCTGAAGGCAATCCAACGCTTTCTGGGATTCGCCAACTATTACCGCCAGTTCATTCCTCACTTCTCGGCTCTGACTGCTCCTCTCTCCGCCTTGACCAAGAAGGGGGCTAATCCAAAGGACTGGTCACCTGCGGCCGACGCCGCGTTTGGCTCTCTAAAGCGAGCCTTTGCCTCCTCTCCTGTACTCCACCGTCCAGAGTTAAACCGCCAGTTCACCTTGGAGGTGGATGCCTCCTCCTCGGGAGCCGGAGCAGTACTCATGCAGAGGTCCTCCTCCGGGAAGATGGTGACTTGCGGTTTCTTCTCCAAGAGCTTCTCCGCGCCTGAACGCAATTACACCATCGGTGACCGAGAGCTCTTGGCGGTCAAACTGGCTCTGGAGGAATGGCGCTATCTTCTGGAAGGAGCAGTGTACCCCGTCATTATTTACACGGACCACAAAAACCTGGAATACCTGCGGACTGCTCAGCGACTGAACCCACGGCAAGCCAGGTGGTCCTTGTTCTTTGCCCGGTTCGACTTCCAGCTTCACTTCCGACCCGCGAACAAGAATGTACGCGCTGATGCCTTGTCTAGGTCTTTCATGCCCATGGAGCAGGAGGAAGAGACATCTCAACCCATCATCTGTCCAAGTAAGATTATTCCAGTGGCTCCTGTCACCCTGGCCCAGATACCGCCTGGGAAGACCTATGTCTCTGAGACTGACAGGCAAAAAGTGTTACACTGGGGCCATGCCTCGAAAACAGCCGGTCATGCAGGTCAGAAGAAAACATGGAGTGCGATCGTGCGTCATTACTGGTGGCCTTCCCTTCGCACGGACGTCGCCTCTTTTGTCTCTGCCTGCTCCTCCTGTGCCAGGAACAAGACTCCCAAACACCTGCCATATGGCCGTCTTCTGCCTCTGCCCATACCCTCAGTTCCCTGGCAACACATAGCGATGGACTTTATTACGGACTTGCCATTGTCCTCCGGACACACAGTCATATGGGTCGTGGTGGATCGGTTCTCTAAAATGGCCCATTTCGTTCCTATGGCTGGACTGCCCTCTGCCCAGGAACTCGCGGACGCCTATATACAACACATCTTCCGCTTGCATGGCTTTCCATCACACATCGTGTCCGATAGAGGAACTCAGTTCACCTCCCGCTTCTGGAGGGCTCTCTGTAAGCATCTGGGAGTGACTCTGGACTTTTCTTCGGCCTACCATCCTCAGTCGAACGGCCAAGTAGAACGGGTCAACCAGATATTGACCTCTTTCTTACGTCACTACGTCAACGCCCATCATGACGATTGGTCCACGCTTCTTCCTTGGGCTGAATTCTCCCATAATCACCACGTCAGTGAGTCCTCCTCCAGTTCTCCCTTCCATGTCGTCTACGGACTTCAGCCGTCTGTCCCATTGCCTGTATCCTCTTCCTCGGACATCCCTGCTGCTGATGCAGTACTCCGTGACTTTGCCTCCATTTGGGACTCAGTTAAGGCCTCCCTTGCACGTGCATCCCTGCGGATGAAGAGACACGCGGACAAGAGACGTCTGGATCCTCCGTGTTTCTCCCCGGGAGATCTCGTCTGGCTTGCTTCCAAGTACATCCGACTGAAGATACCATCCTACAAGCTGGGACCTCGTTACATCGGACCGTTTAAAGTCCTCGGCAAGATCAATGAGGTCTCCTACAAACTGCAGCTCCCGGCCACGATGAGGATACCCAACTCCTTCCACGTCTCTCTGCTCAAGCCGGTTGTCCTTGGTCCCTTCTCCGCTGCCGCCAGTCCGGCTCCTCCTCCTATTGCTGAGGACGACATCTATGCGGTAAGGGATATCGTGGCCATGAAGACCGTACGAGGTCGACAGTTCTTCCTGGTGGACTGGGAAGGGTATGGCCCTGAGGATAGGTCCTGGGAGCCCAGGGAGAACGTGGGCACTCCTCTGATCCGTGCCTTCCTGTCCCGGTTGCGGGGAGGGGGGCGTGGGGGGGGGGGTACTGTCACGCTCCCCGGGTCCTCTGCTCCGCTCCCCGGGTCCTCTGCTCCGCTCCCCGGCTCACCTGCCACGCTCCCCGCTCTCCAGCCTCCAGTGCCCGCGCTTCCCAGGCCTCCTGGTTCCCGCTCCCGGCGCCCGTCGGCTTCCCAGTCCATGGCCGGCTCTGCTGCGTCCTCCTCTCAGCTTCCTGTGTTGGCTTCTGGCACCCGGGCCGCGCGCATGCGCATTAGGGCGCGCGCGCGGTCACTGACCCTTTCTTAAAGGGCCAGTGTCCACTGACAGGAAATGATGCACACAGGTACAGGGTATATAGGGGGTTAATGTCCAAGGGAGCGGGGCCTGTTCTTCGTGTTTTCCCAAGCTAGGAGTCAGGTCTCCTTGTGTTCTGTGAGATACTTACCTCTCTGTCTTCTAGAGCCGATCCTGCATCGCCATCCGGTCCTGCTGTGTCTCGAACCCCGAACGCTGCCCATCTGCCATCCTGACAGTCCGTACCATCTCGGATCCCTGCGGTGACCCGTCATCTCGCTCCAACGGTTCCGGACCCCGCCTGACATCATCACGGCTTCCGAACCTGAGCTCCATCACCCGGACCACCATCAGTGACCTCGTGGTCCCAGGGACTTCTCCATTGTCTTCCAGTGCACGGACTGTTCTGCTACCTAAAGTGCTCCGGCTACCGGACTCCTTTCCCTCATCAGGGAGTTCGGCCCAGTGGATCCACCTCCTGGGTCTGCCCGTCCATCTGGCCCTAACAATATGCAAGTGTGACTCCAACCTAACTGCCAGCACGCCATTACAACTGTGTTGTTAATAAGGGTCTTTCTCCCAGACTAACCAAAACAGGGACCATTAGAATTAAAAATATGTTTGCACTAGAGCAATGATCATTTGTCGATGAAAACTACAACTTGTCATTCAAAGACGTGTACTTCTACAGCTAAATAAAAGGTAAAAATAAACATCACTCTTGCAATAAAGTGAACAAACACTATCTAAAAAAATAAAATAAAATGGTGGGATCAATAAAATCTAAGGCTACAATCCCGAAATAAAAAGCTCTGAAAACACTACGTCTGTAGGACCCTCCCCATGCAAACCTATCGTTCCTGCAGCCATTACTCTCCCTCCAGCACCTCCAGTCCTGACCATTATATCATCTCCTCCATGTGATGCACCTGATAAAGCTTGTCCATGACTGGAAGAAGCTCGGAAACTGGGTGAGGTTAGCCTTTTTCTGTTTTGTTTTGCATGTGAGACGTTCGGTAGAAATGTCATTATATCAGAGAAACCTGCATGTAACATCCCTATAATTATATCTACATCATAAATGTTAACAGGTAAAGGCACGAGAAACCCAATGTCTTCATCATCTCCATCATGTCCCCCTGTGTCCTCATCATCTCCATCATGTCCCCATGTGTCCTCATCACCTCCATCATGTCCCCCTGTGTCCTCATCATCTCCGTCATGTCCCCTTGTGTCCTCATCATCTCCATCATGTCCCCCTGTGTCCTCATCATCTTCATCATTTCCCCCTTTTTCCTCATCACCTCCATCATGTCCCCCTTTTTCCTCATCACCTCCATCATTTCCCCCTTTTTCCTCATCACCTCCATAATGTCCTCCTATGTCCTCATCTTCTCCGTCCTCCTCAGTATCACACAAGTCACCGGTGTCTAGTTCCTGTAAGACGGTCAGTGGATCAGTCATGTTACACAGCTCCTCAATGTGCCTCATCTTCCTGGACAGCTCGTCCTTCTTCATTTCCAGCTTCTGGATCACATCAGATAGCGACAGTGACATCTGCTCTTCTCGCCTGGAGATCTCACTCAGCATCTGCTTCTCCAGGTTCTCCACCCATTTCCTAATGTTTATAAACAGGACAGTGACTCTCTCGGCTTCTCCAGATGCTTTATCTTGAGCTTTTCTCTTGCGCTCCTCCAGATTCCGGACTGTTTCTTCAGTCTTCTCTCTCTTGGTGGTCATTTTCTGGAGAAGATTTCTCAGTTTGTTCTTCTTCTTCTCAGAGGTCTCACTTAACAGCTCCACCCGGTGTCCCCGATGTTCTCCAACCAAACTGCAGTATGCACAGATATAAGCAGTGTCCTCAGTGCAGAAGTATTCTAGGATCTTATGATGGACAGAACATTTCCGGTTCTCCAGGGAAGTGCTCAGATCAGTTAGGACGTGTTCTGCTGCCTACTGTGGACCTTCAGGTGATTATGACACAGAGAAGCCTCACACATCAGACAGAAAATAACAGCAGGTGCAGGAGAGTGAATACAGTAAGTGCAGAGGATCCCGGTGATCTCCTGATGTGGTTGAGTAGACCGGATGTTCTCCACCACATTACCTAGAGTTATGTTCCTTTGCAGCGCTGGACGCATCAGAAACTGTTCTCTACATTCAGGACAGGAATAATTTCCCAACTCTTCTTGTGCATTGAAGGTGCGATCAATACAGTCCCGGCAGAAGCTGTGTCCACATCTCAGGGTTATAGGATCTGTAAAAAGGTTTACACAGATGGAACATTCCAGCTCCTTTCTCATACCAGTAGACGCCATTGCCATGCTGCAGCAGGAAGAAATGAAAGCAGAATCCTCCAACACCCCTCCAGTGGGTGTGATCCTCAATATCCAGAGAGGGGGAGGCTTATCTCTGGGATCTGAAGACTCAAACCAAGTAACTTAACCCTTTCAAGACTAAGGCCTTGGGACACTCAACCGTCTACAGCAAAAAAGTCTTCCGAAAACACCGATGAAGCTTTTAATTGGTACAAGGACAGAACCGATATCTTTGTATGTTTTAAGTAGGGCAAAATGAGAAAAACATTTATAGTTTCTATAGTCTTAATTTCCGGCACTAAAGTGTTCCTTTTTCCATTTTTCTTTGCTCGCTGGTGGAATAGGTTAAAAATGATTGTAAATAGCGCAATATAATCTCGCAATAATGTCGTGCCCAGGGATGTGGGGTACTCGGTCCCGGGCAGGGTATGTCTGGGGAATGTCACGCTGGTGTTTGTTGCCTGGTTCCGTGCCCTGGGCCCTTTTTGGAATGGGGGTGTATTTACAAGGGATTAAGTTAGTGTTCATACGTGATACCACTTGCGATGTTACGGTTATAGGTATGGAGGCGCCGCTGCAGAATGTCACTACTGGGGCTGGTGTTATTTGCAGCCTGGATGGTAGGCCCTCCGCAAGCAGGGCCGGGCCCCAGAGGATGGGTGATGTGACAGGTGTTAGAATAAGGGAGTCCACACTAAAGTTCAGTGCAACTGGTTTTACTCACTGCTGGTTGGTGATAACTGGTTGCCCGAGGCCGGCTGGTTTCACCTCCAGGTCCCCTTCGTTCAAGTGCCAGTTTGGTTCTCTGGTACCTTCTTCCCCTGAACCTGTCTCTGGTAAATGGGTCCCCGTAGCGTAGGGCAAATGGGGGTCCCTGTCCGGTGGTTTGTTCACTTCTGTCCTCCGCCTGACAGTAGCGTGAACCCTGTGGGGTTGGAGTCTCTGGTTCTGTCCCCGGTTCTCCCTTTGCTTCTGAGTCTTCGGATTTTTAGGGTCAGAGAGGTCCTTGATGGTGCCCTCACTGTGCAGGTGTTAATAGGTCGGCTTGGAGCTCTTTCCTATCCTAGGGTCCTGTACCCCATCGGTGCGTAGTTCCGGGAGTACTCCACCGTACTCCACTGGCAACCACTCTCCTGGGTACCAGGTCACTGTCAACCCGAGTCAGGGCTTCACTTCACTTCCACCTTCACACTACTGTCCTCACACCTCCTCTGTCACAGCTCGACTCACTACTCTCCACAGTCTGCCCCTCACACCTGGTCGGTCAACTAGTGGACTGGACTGGCTCCACCTCTTGGTGGCCATCCATTGGTCTGACCCTAGCTATGTACCATTGTATGGGGGATTGTTGGGGAAAACTGGGATTACCTGGGTTTTTGGTGTTACCGGCACTGTATCTCCGGGTCCCTAAGGCGATAGGCCCTGTATCCTTGTGGGGAAGCAGAACCTTGTAGCACCCTGATGGCTTCAGGGGCGCTACAATAACTTGAAATGTGTTTTTTTTGTAATGGGTGATCAGGTAATGGCCTTAGAGCCAATACAGAAGGCAGTAGTCTTACTAAAAAGAGCGCTATAGACTTCCATGACCAGAGATGAATGAACAAATTCCAATGGAGGTGAATTCTACTCAAATTTTGGAAAAAAAACATTTCCGACAAAATATGAATGTCGCTTCTGCACTGAATAAGATAAACCATAAAAGGCCAAAATCCTTATAGTCATCCCTCCCCGTCACCTGTTTGGACCTTGCCGCATCTTCAGATTGCCTAGGCTTGTGCTGAATTGTAACTTCTGAACTTGATGAGGGTCTGGGAGGGCTCTGAAAGGTCACAATGTAATGACCTCACGGTGTGCTGCTTGACTGGTGCGCACATTCGGAGAACCCTCTTGGGTCTTCATCAAAGCCAGAAATCCCAGCCCAGCACAAGAGGCCCGGGGATGTTAGAACGAGTGTGGCGCCCCTGCGGCTTCAGGCACCACAGGGTACCGCACCTCAATTAAGGTGCGGTGCTTATCCTGGGTAAGAGGAGGTCATACATCTGTGCCAACCACAATACACATGACACTCAGTAAAGGAAGAGCTCTCCCACTGGGATTGAGCTGGAGTGGTCGCAGGGGGCAGCCATCACTAAATATGAGATCCCCGGTCCACTAGCACAGACAACCCGGGGGGGCGGGGCTTCCACTTGGGTAAGAGGAAACAACACCACACTGAGTCAGTGAGTCTGCATGGAGCAGACAGGAGGGAATTGAAACACATGAGTTACCAGGTCCCTGAGAGGAGAGCTTGATTGCTCCCTCAGGACCAGCGTAGTCAGGGTGTGCAGCCCTACGGTGGTGAAGACTTCACATTTCACCATCAGAATCCGCCAGGCGAGGGGATTGCACATCTGCAAGCCCACCTAAGAGCCCGCGGCACAGCAGCAGATAGAGCCCGTAGCCGGGACCACGGTCATGCCCACCAAGGGACTCGCACTGCCTGCTATACAGGCCGGGAACTAAACCCAAGGATCGGAGTACTTGTGTAGCTTTATGTCGCAAGTACTCACTAATATAGCGCAAGGAGGAAGGGCTCACAGACCACGGCACCGACCTTGACCTCCGAACTATCCGGGATCGTCTGGAGCCCATGACAGCGGAGCTCAGCATCTCAAGGGTGGCACCATTCCAGTGAGTAAAGAGTACTTTGACCACAGCCTCTGTGTCGCCCTCTTGATTGCTGACACACCGCACTCTGGTGCCATCGACTTCTACTATCCTCATCCTCCCTGGGGCCAAGCTCTACTTGTGGGGAGCTGAACCATCTGAGCTGCGTTACCATCCGCCCCAGCAGAGAGGGACCCTCCGCAACGGCGGCTCCCCTCATAGAAGCACACCACAGGTGGCATCACGAAAAACAACTACCCCCATCATCTCCATCCCTTCATCTTTATTGACACCCACGGGGTCACGAAACCGGGCGAGGCCACTGTGACAACCCAAACTGCCATCGCCTGGTGACGGGTCTCGAGCAGCTGCGATCTGGAGATGTGGTAAGGTCCGGATGAATGACGGTGAGGAGCAAAAATCTGGAGAGGTGAGGTAAGTATAAGGATTTTATTCATTTTTACATCTTAACGTTTCTTTAGCCCTGGAGCCTGGAGAGACGCTAAGGCCTAAGCCATGATAAGGGACATTACATTTGCTATGAACGACTTTTCCGCAAATTTAATTTTTCAGGAAAAATTATTCCCTCATCTCATTTGTGGTGTGGTCTGGACCTAGATCATTTCTGAGGTCTGTATTCTGTTAGTCTGTATTAGATTTGTGGGTCTGTGGTCTGTATTTATTCTGTGGTCTATAGTAATGTTGTGGATCTGGTCTGTAATTATTCTGAGGTCTGTATTCTCGGGTCTGGGGTCTGTAACTATTCTGGGGTCTATTTTTGTGGGATTATATTAGTTTAGGGGCACTGGTCTAGGGTCTGTAGTTATTCTGTGGTCCATATTAGTTTTGGGGGACTGGGATGGCATCCATAGTTATTTTTGTTGATATATGCAACAGTTGAAGGACTTCTTTATTTGTGTGAAGGAGGACTTTGTGCTGATCTGGCAGTAGATGGCGATGTTGTGCAGTTTCCTTACTCACTGTATTGTAAATAGCCTTGTTTCTTTCTAGTTTCGCTTTCTTTTTCCTGATGCAGTGCTGTATGACTGTATATATTTCTACCTCATGTTCCAGAAGTACAGAACTTGTTATCCCATGTAATCTGCTCTGTGAACTTTCTTCTGCAACTGGGAAGCTAGAAGCTGTGCAACAATTTTGTGGTCTGTATTCTCGGGACTGTAGTACTTTTAATGGTCTGTATTAGTTTGGGGTCTGCGGCTGTAGTTATCCTGTTTTACTTTAAGGGGTCTGGTCTGAGGTCTATAGTTATTCGATAGTCTAAAGGCCCCGTCACACGCGACGATATATCGTGCGATCGCATGAGCGATCGCACCCGCCCCTGTAGTTTGTGCGTCATGGGCAATTCGTTGCCCATGGCGCACAATGTCGTTAACCCCATCACATGTACTTACCTCCCTAACGACGTCGCTGTGGGCGGCGAACATCCTCTTCCTGAAGGGGGCGGTTCGTTCGGCGTCACAGCGACGTCACACAGCGGCCGCCCAATAGAAGCGGAGGGGCGGAGATGAGCGGGACGTAACATCCCGCCCACCTCCTTCTTTCCGCATTGCCGGCGGGAGGCAGGTAAACTGTGTTCGGTGTTCCCGGGGTGTCACACGTTGCGATGTGTGCTGCCTTGGGAACGATGAACAACTTGCGCACAGAAGGAGGAATGAATTATGAAAATGAACGACGTGTCAACGAGCAACGATAAGGTGAGTATTTTTGCTCGTTAACAGTCGTTCGGTGGTGTCACAAGCTACGACATCTCTAATGATGCCGGATGTGCGTCACAAATTCCGTGACCCTGACGACATATCGCCCAATATATCGTAGCGTGTGACGCCGGCCTTTAATATAGTCAAGCAAAAATGTACGACAGTCTAGATAGTTACCGCAAATTAACAGTTTTATTGATGAGTCATAGTAATCATACTGTAAATTGTACTATAGTAAAGTATCGTATTTTTCGTTGTATAAGAGGCACCGGATTATAAGACGCACCTCAAATTTAGAGAATAAAAAGGTTAAAAAAAGGGGGTCCATTTTATACTCCGGTGCTGTTATACCGGAGGGGGCGGCAATGGTGGTGGAGCGGGGTCACAGGAGGCAGGGTAGGGCGATGATGCAGGCGCTGCAGTGGGGGCTGTGCTGGCTGCGGGGATCATGCTGACTGCGGGGGGCTGCACTGGAGGCGGGCAATGTGCTGGAGGCGGGTGATGTGCTGACTGTGTCAAGCAGGGCAGTGCAGCGTGTGTCCCAGATGCTCTGTCAGTGGTGTGGGCTTCAAAGAAATGGCACCTGGAGTCGCCACGTGCGCAGATAGAGCTCTTGGCTCAAGATCTCATCTGCGCACTGGCCGCCTCCGGCTGATTAATCTTCCAGCAGTGCCCGGAGGTGGCGCATGCACAGATAAGATCTCGGCTTGCCATTGATGCCAGGCATCATTTGCCTTAAGTCCACTGCTGGAAGATCAATGGGCCGGAGGCGGCACGTGCGCAGCTAAGATCTTCAGCCAAGAGCTCTATCTGTGCACGTGTCGACTCTAGGTGCCATTTCTTTGAAGCCCACACCGCTGACAGAGCATCTGGGTCACCCACCGCACCGCCCTGGCCCCCACAGTCAGCGCATCGCCCGCCTCCAGCGCAGCCCTCCGAAGCCAGCACAGCGCCCATTCTCCACCTCCCGGTAAGCTACATTTGGATTGTAAGACGCACCTCTCATTTTCCTCCCAAGGCTTTGGGAGGAAAAGTGCGTCTTATAATCCAAAAAATGCGGTATGTAAAATACTTAACAATTTTGGACCTTTCTGCCCTCTTGCCCGAATTGTAATGCAAAGTAAGAGGCAATGTTAAAAAATAAGACAGCAATAATAAATGGCAGATATACAATATGTCTAAAGTCAGGAAAAAACAACTACCGTGTTTCCCCGAAAGTAAGGCCCTGTCTTACATTAATTTTACCCCCAAAAGTCCCACCCTGCCTTACTTTCGGGGGAGGCCTTACATTGGAAAAAAAATGACAATCCTCCCCCCTGCAGCCTCCCCATTGTTTGAGAGTCTGGCATCCACCCCATCCTCCCCCCTGCAGCCTCCCCATTGTTTGAGAGTCTGGCATCCACCCCATCCTCCCCCCTGCAGCCTCCCCATTGTTTGAGAGTCTGGCATCCACCCCATCCTCCCCCCTGCAGCCTCCCCATACAGTGGTTCTGCCCCCCACTCTGCCACCACACACACTGACACATACGGTACCGGTACAGCCCCACACGGCACCCACACACATATCGTACCGGTACCGTACACACACACACACTGACAAATACAGCCCCATACGGCACCCATACACATACCATACACATACCGTACACATACCGTACACACACACACAGACACACACAGAGAGAGTTTCGGAACTTACCGTTACTTTCCTTCTGTTTCGATCTCCTCTGCGGTGCCGGGGGGACGATTCAGATGCCAGGGACGCTGGACCAATCGGAGCGAGCAGGCAGTGACGTCGCGGCTGATTTCGGCCAATCAGCTGCGAGCCGGCTGACTGGCCAATCGCAGCTCGAGCTGAGGGCCAATCAGCTGCGAGCCGGCTGACTGGCCAATCGCAGCTCGAGCTGAGGGCCAATCAGCTGCGAGCCGGCTGACTGGCCAATCACAGCTCGAGCTGATGGCCAGCAGGGAGCCTTGCGGGGGCCATTCACCGGAGGCGGACCACGGGTGGCACGAGACTGGAGAAGGCCTGGATGGAGCGAGGGAACAGCGGCAAGTTCCTGTACTGTCCCCAGTGACCCCACCCATATGCGGCCTTACATTCCCCGGGCCCCCCCGCTACCCTGCCTTACAATCGGGGGGTGCCCTACATTGGCGGACCCCCCCGAAACCCCCACCCTGCCTTACTTTCGGGGGGGTCCTACTTTCGGGGAAACACGGTAGTTAGCATATACAGATCACAATAATGGAGAATGAAGAACATCAATACTCATCTTAACCAAAGATAATATAACAAAAGACGCAAAAAAAACCCAATTTGACAATGTACTGCAATTACTAGTCATGACCACAGGGGGTCACTATTGAGCTGTAGAGAGAAGATACCTAAAGATGGATTGGTACAATGAGAATCTATGAATAGGAGGAAAAAAACAAGCTTTCTTATATACGGTGGAGTCAGGACTTTATAAGTCATTCTAAGTTATAAGTCATAAGTTATTCTATTCAGTTAGGAGCTAGCCTGGGAGCAGAGAGGACGTGGTTGTTGCTGCTGTTGCTGTCTGCTGCGGTTTGTTGCAAATTGTGGGGTTTTTGGGGGTTTTTTGGTGTTTTTTTTTTGTACTACATCTTTTTTCTTGTTATCCCTTACCTGTATATCCTTTGTTGTTACCTGGTGTAGGTTTTAGGTATGCATGAGGTTTTATTTTAGTCCTGTCTGTAGTTCTTGGTTGTAGGGGTTTTGGGGATCTCTGTCCTGCTCAGTGCCCTGTGTGGTGGGTGTGGTGGGGAGTTGTCATCAGGGTAAGGATAAGAAGAGTCAGGGCCAGGTTGGGGGCCCGGACCTCCCTACCTTCAAAGGTACCTCCGGGTGTGAGGGTGAGCTCAGGGACCCCAGCTTTAGGGTCTCCATAGGTTACCCTGTCTTCCCTGGGCAGCTGCTACACCCAATCCCTGACAACCAGTCAGGAGTCGTTTCAGAGTAAAACATGTCTGCAATTGTGCACGCAGTGGCTGAATCGTGTCGCCTGTGGTTTGAGCAATAAGAATCTGATGACGGATTTTTTGTAAATCAGACGGGTGGGAGAAAGCCTCTTGTGCTGTCCAGCCATTCTCTACAGAATAAGTTACATCCATTTAAGGCCATACATTTAATGTGATATGTTTTGATTGATTAATTCATTAATTCATTCATTCATTTTATATAGACATGATGGTGCACAGTGTTGATTGTACTTTGCTGCCATTTTTTGGCCATTGTTATTGTAGCGCCCCTGAGAC
The DNA here is from genome assembly GCF_048569485.1 of Anomaloglossus baeobatrachus. NCBI lineage: Eukaryota > Metazoa > Chordata > Amphibia > Anura > Aromobatidae > Anomaloglossus > Anomaloglossus baeobatrachus. Next base: position 13,294,928 of record NC_134356.1, on the reverse strand, counting down.
CATCAGGGTGCTACAAGGTTCTGCATCCCCACAAGGATGCAGGGCCTACCCCCTTAGGAAAACCAGAACCCCAGCGCCGGTACCAACAAAAACCCAGGTAATCCCAGTTTTCCCCAACAAATCCCCCAAAAATGGTATAGAGCTAGGGTGGGACCAATGGATGGCCGCCTAGATGTGGAGCCAATCCAGTCCACTAGTTGACCAGGTGGGAAGGGCAGACTGTGGAGAGTGGTCAGTCAAGTGTCAGACTGGCGAGAGGTGAAGGTGAAAGTAAAGTGACGTCCTGACTCGGGTTAACGGTGACCTGACATCCAGGAGAAGTGGTTGCCGGTGGAGTACGGTGGAGTACTCCCGGAACTAGGCACTGATGGGGTACAGGACCCTAGGACAGAAAAGAGCTTCAAGACGAGCTGTTAACACCTGCACAGCGAGGGGACCATCAGGGACCTTGCTGACCCTAAGAATCCAAAGACTTAGTAGCAAAGGGATAACCGGGGACAGGACCAGAGACGCCAACCCCACAGGGTTCACGCTACCTCAGGCGGACAGAGGGGGACAAACCACAGAACGGGGACCCCCAGTGTTCCATACCACGGGGACCCACTTACCAGAGACAGGTGCAGGGGTACCAGAGAACCAAACTGGCACTGGGAGGAAGGGGACCTGGAGGCGAAACCAGCCGGCCTGGGGCAACCAGTCAACATCTACCAGCACTGAGTAAACCAGTTGCACTGAACTTCTGTGTGGACTCCTTCTTCCGACTCCCACTGTACCATACACCCTCTGGTGCAAAACATTACTTGCGGAGGGTCTACCATTCTAGCTGCCCATACCACCAGCCAGTAGAGACATTCTGCAGCGGAGGCTCCCTACACTTAGCCGCAACACCGCAAGTGGCGTAACATGTGAACATTATCTTATTCTCCCCTGTAAATGTCCGCATTACAAAAAGGGCCCAGGGCACGGGACCGGGCAACGGCCACCACCGTGACATCCCCCAAAAGAGACACCGCCCGAGACCGAGTACCCCATATCCCTGGGTGCTACATTATATATGTTGTTCATGTATTATAACTGTAATTTTCCCATAATGCAGCTCTCTTTGTAACGCCTCCTATCCTGTTTGCTCACATCCTTTCTTTCTGGTCAGTGCCATCATGGCAGCTCGTGCATCAGGACTTTCATCCTCCATCTTGTATCCCTTCATCTTCCCTGACATCTTATCTCATCATATCAAAGTTCTGCCAATAAAAATATCTTGAGACGATTCTTCATTATCAGAGGACCAGTAAAGGTACCGTCTCACTAAACGACGTACCAGCGATTCCGACCACGATATGACCTGGTCAGGATTGCTGGTGCGTCGCTGCATGGTCGCTGGTGAGCTGTCAATCAGGCAGATCTCACCAGCCACCAGCCAGCAGCAACTTGTGGAAACGATGCTGCGCTTGGTAACCAAGGTAGATATCGGGTAACTAAGCAAAATGCTTTGCTTGGTTTCCCGATATTTACACTGGTTACGCACACCGCTTAGCGCTGGCTCCCTGCACTCATAGCCAGGGTACACATCGGGTTACTAAGCAAAGTGCTTCGCTTAGTTACCCAATGAAGCCGGCTCCCTGCTCCCAGCACATTCAGATCGTTGCTCTTTCGCTGTCAAACACAGCGATGTGTGCTTCACAGCGGGAGAGCAACAATCAAAAAATGAACCAGAGGAGTGCGTAACGATCAGCGATTTCACAGCAGGGGCCAGGTCGCTGCTTAGTGTCACATACAGCGAGATCGCTGATGAGGTCACTGGTGCGTCACAAAACCTGTGTCTCAGCAGCGATCTCGCTATGTGAGAAGTACCCCTTAAGTAACTGAGATCTGATTGTGGGACCACTTAATAGTTGCTATAAATGGATTCTACACCAGCCCAGGACTTCTTGGCAAACAATGGTTGTTCGTCATCAACCCTGCTCATGCTTCCCATATGGGCGGATCATGGGAAAGAATGATGGGAATCACTCGTGGAATATTGGAATCTATGTTGATGGACTCAAACCTTTCAAGACTCACTCATGAGACCTTGAACACTTTCATAGCTGAAGTGTCCGCTATTGTGAACTCAAGACCTCTTGTGCCTTAATTTACGGATCCAGAAACTCCTGGTGTTCTTCCTTCAACAATTCTCCTCGCCCGGAAAGTTGGAACTGTTCCTGGCCAACTTGTGTCCAGTAACAAATGTCAGAGACGGTGGAAACGTACAATATCTGGCTAACTTTCTGGAGTGGATGGAAAATGGAGTACCTTGTTCTCCTCCAAGGACGAAGAAAATGTCAACAAGCTAAACCAAACTTACAAGTAGAAGATCTTGTTCTCATGAAAGACCAGGTGGAAAGAAATGCATGGTCTATGGGACTTATCTCAAAGCCATTTCCCAAGATGTTAAGGTGGGTGTGACAGTCACACAACAGGGTGACCTATATGGGAGGTTATGTTACTTGTGTCGGTTGAGGATTGACTCTCCATCCAGTCAAAAAGAACTCTCATGGAACTTTCGCACCACTTACGATGCTCATCTGATTGCACTGGAACTTGATCCAATGGATTACAAGGGAGTTGGAGACAGTTTGGACTAGTGCGGCTTCTCCAATCGGAAGATGAGCTATCCATTGGCTTTATCCAGGAATTTACTTAACTACATTGTCTACCTCGTTGGTAGGTTAATGTTTTTGGGATTGCATGCATGTGTTTTGTTAGACGGTGAGTGTGCTGTCCAGCCCCTTTTTAGAGCCGCGCTCTTGAAAAGAGGTTACATCCATTTAAGGAGAGTGATTCATTCATTCTGTATAGATATTAGTGTTTGTTATACTTTGCTGCCATCTTTTGACCATTGTTACATATGTGCTTCATGTATTATAACTGTAATTTTCCCAAAATGCCTCTTTCTTTCCTTAACGCCGTGTTACTTTCTGATCAGTGCCATCTTGGCAGCACATGCCCCACCGGATCAGAAGAGGATTTTCCCTTGTTTCCCTTCATTTCCGTGACGTCTTACCTCATCATATCAAAGTACTGTTAATAAAGTCTTGCACCCCTACAATCTATTCTAAACTATGTTGCCCGACTAATCTACCTGTCCCCCCGCTACTCCCCAACCTCTCCTCTCAGCCAATCCCTTCACTGCCTTCCCATTGTCCAATGACTCCAGTTCAAAACCCTAACCATGACCTACAGTGCTGGCCAAAAGTATTGGTACCCCTGCAATTCTGTCAGAAAATACTCAGTTTCTTCCTGAAAATGATTGCAATCACAAATTCTTTGGTATTATCTTCATTTAATTTGTCTTCAATGAAAAAAAAATAAAAATTGTCATATAGCTAAATTGTATAAAATTCCACACCAAACATAAAAAAGGGGGTGGACAAAAGTATTGGCACTGTTTGAAAAATGATGTGATGCTTCTGTAATTTGTGTAATTAACAGCGCCTGTAACTTACCTGTGGCACCTAACAGGTGCTGGCTATAATAAATCACACTTGCAGCAGGTGACATGGATTAAAGTTGCCTCAGCCTCTGTCCTGTGTCCTTGTGTGCACCACATTGAGCATGGAGAAAAGAAAGAAGACCAAAGAACTGTCTGAGGACTTGAGAATCCAAATTGTGAGGAAGCATGAGCAATCTCAAGGCTACAAGTCCATCTCCAAAGACCTGAAAGTTCCTGTGTCTACGGTGCGCAGTGTCATCAAGAAGTGTAAAGCCCATGGCACTGTGGCTAACCTCCCTAGATGTGGAAGGAAAAGAAAAATTGACGAGAGATTTCAATGCAAGATTGTGCGGATGGTGGATAAAGAACCTCGACTAACATCCAAACAAGTTCAAGCTGCCCTGCAGTCCGAGGGTACAACAGTGTCACCCGTACTATCCGTCGGCGTATGAATGAAAAGGGACTGTATGGTAGGATTCCCAGGAAGACCCCACTTCTTACCCCGAGACATAAAAAAGCCAGGCTGGAGTTTGCCAAAACTTACCTGAGAAAGCCTAAAGCGTTTTGGAAGAATGTTCTCTGTTCAGATGAGACAAAAGTAAAGCTTTTTGGGAAAAGCCATCAACATAGAGTTTACAGGAAAAAAAAAAGAGACATTCAAAGAAAAGAACACGTTCCCTACAGTCAAACATGGCGGAGGTTCCCTGATGGTTTGGGGTTGCTTTGCTGCCTCTGACATTGGACTGCTTGACCGTATGCATGGCATTATGAAGTCTGAAGACTACCAATAAATTTTGCAGCATAATGTAGGGCCCAGTGTGAGAAAGCTGGGTCTCCCTCAGAGGTCATGGGTCTTCCAGCAGGACAATGGCCCAAAACAAACTTCAAAAAGCACTAGAAAATGGTTTGAGAGAAAGCACTGGAGACTACTAAAGTGGCCAGCAATGGGTCCAGACCTGAACCCCATAGAGCACCTGTGGAGAGATCTCACAATGGCAGTTTGGAGAAGGCCCCCTTCACATCTCAGGGACCTGGAGCAGTTTGCCAAAGAAGAATGGTCTAAAATTCCAGCAGAGCAATGTAAGAAGCTCATTGATGGTTACCGGAAGCGGTTGTTCACAGTGATTTTGGCTAAAGGTTGTGCAACCAAGTATTAGGCTAAGGGTGCCAATACTTTTGTCTGGCCCATTTTTGGAGTTTTGTGTGAAATGATCAATGATTTGATTTTTGTTTCGTTCTCTTTTGTGTTTTTTCATTGCAAGCAAAATAAATGAAGATAATAATACCAAAGAATTTGTGATTGCAATCATTTTCAGGAAGAAACTGAGTATTCTCTGACAGAATTGCAGGGGTGCCAATACTTTTGGCCAGCACTGTAGGTCTCGTAGATGAGCATATTTGTTGTGCTCCTGCAGAAGACACAGGTTTTCCTGGCCCACGACCTCGGCCTGTGTGTGCACCATCAGCAGCACGTCCACTTTCCCATCCCTTACCACATGCTTTGCGCATATTGAATTCACTCCCCCCAGATTCACCCCCTCCCCCCCATATTCAACTGCTATTCATATAAGCACTAGGTCACTGCCCTGTGGTTACATATCATCTATACATTTATACACTATATGATTCATGCATTAGTTATTTTTGTCGGTGTTGAATACCATATATCAATTTAAATTATATCTTGCCATCTGCTGGTCTCCTTCTGCCGTGCTGTGCCCTTATTTTTTCTTTCACTATTTATATCTTATTTTTAACATATACTTAAAGATTTACTATTTTATGTACTGTATTTTTGCGTCTATATTATTTTTCTTAGTTGGTATTACATTTGAAATTAGGTGGATATTATTTATGTCTGCAAACTTTAATAGTAAAAAGAAAATATGTAGCCCTGAAAAGGACTTTTGTTTTTAGGTTGTGGCAGCAGTATAAGTATAGAAGGACTGTAAGGCACTAAACTCTGCATATATGCCTCTATTCCTAAACTATCCCTCCTCCAGCAGCTATCCCTAGATTGAATGCAGGTAACAGCAGTTTTACTAGAGAAGGACACTATGTAGCCCTGAAAAGGAGTTTTGTTTTTAGGTTGCAGCAGCTGTATACTTATTGAAAGACTAACGCACTAAACCCTGCATATATGTCACTAATTCAAAACTATCCCTCCTCCAGCAGCTATCCCTACACTGAATGGAGGTAACATCAGTTTTAATAGAGAAGGACACTATGTAGCCCTGAAAAGGAGTTTTGTTTTTAGGTTGCAGCAGCAGTATACTTATAGAAGGCAATAAACCCTGCGTATATGTCACTAATCCAAAACTATCCCTCCCTCAGCAGCTATCCCTGCACTGAATGAAGAAAACAGCAGTTTTACTTAATAGAGGACAGTAATTAGCCCTGAAAAGGACTTTTGTTTTTAGGTTTCAGCAGCAGTATACTTATAGAAGCAATGTTAGGCACTAAACCCTGCCTATATGTCTCTTATCCAAAACTATCCATCCTCCAGCAGCTATCCCTTAACTGAATGTAGGTATCAACAGTTTTACTAGAGAAAGAACAGTATATAGCCCTGAAAAGGACTTTTATTTTTAGGTTCTAACAGGAGCAGTATACTTCTAGAAGGACTGTTAGGCACTAAATCCTGCCTATATGTCTCTAATCCAAAACTATCCCTCCTCCAGCAGCTATCCCTACACTGAATGCAGGTAACAGCAGTCTTACTACAGAAAAGACAGTATGTAGCCCTGAAAAAGACTTTTATTTTCAGGTTGCAGCATCAGTGTACTTATAGAAGGATTGTAAAGCAATATACCCTGCCTATATGCCTCTAATCCAAAACTATCCCTTCTCCAGCAGCTATTCCTACACCGAATGAAGAAAACAGCAGTTTTACTGGAGAAAGGACAGTATTTAGTCCTGAAAAGGACTTTTGTTTTTAGGTTTCAGCAGCAGTATACTTATAGAAGGACTGTTAGGCACTAAATCCTGCCTATCTGTCTCTAATGCAAAACTATCCCTCCTCCAGCAGCTATCCCTACACTGAATGCAGAAAACAATAGTTTTACTAGAGAAAGGACAGTAATTAGCCCAGATAAGTACTTTTGTTTTTAGATTGCAGCAGCAGTATACTTATAGGACTGTTTGGCACTAAAACCCTGCGTATATGTCTCTAATCCAAAACTATCCCTCCTCCAGCAGCTATCCCTACACTGAATGCAGGTAACAGCAGTTTTACTGGAGATAGGACAGTATGTAGCCCTGAAATGTACTTTTGTTTTAACAGTGCAGCAGAGGGTTACAATTGCTGCAATAGCAATTAAACCCTGCCTATATGCTTGCTCTAATCTAAGCTCTCCCTCTTAGATTAACTCTCCCTGAAGTTCTTCCAGAGGAGTGTGTGCCAAGTATTGAATCACCAGGTTTTATGTAAGACCCAATGACGCGATGCAGCCGGCCAGTCACAGTAATGCTAATCGCCAACATGGCTACATCATTACCGTGTATGTTTTCGCATCTTTGTTTTGTTTGCCCTATCACATCTTGGGAAGGGCTATTTAAACTCCCCATTCACATGCATTCTTTTCTGGCTATATTCTTAGGCAGATGAATGTTGGACTCCCAGCTCTTCAGTTAAGGATTATCTTTCTGAATTATCTCCATTTTCCCTGCAGTTTGTGAGTGCATTTTGATTGGCTGCCTAAGAGCCGTGAATTGTGGGGCGAGGACTCGAGCACGGTGCTCAATCACCCGTGATACTCGATTGAGTAACAAACGAAACCAACCACCCAAATGCCCGATCGAGTATCGAGCAGTGCCGATCACGCCCGCTCATCACTACTTATGACACTTTTCTGTGAGCTTTTGTTGTCACCATTGACCAGAGTTTACAGGAACGATTAGCAACCACTGAGCGTGAACTGAAGAACCATGTATGGGGTCTTTAAAGAAGCAGTACCCCAGTACTTTTGACATCCCATACATTGTCCAGGCCAGAAGAGAAAGCCAAGAAGAATGTACAGATTGTCACAATAAGTGAGAAAATTGCGGCACTCGGGAATTTAGTGACCGGTGTTGGCAAAATGGCCGTCCTACCGGATGGAAAGTATTCTACAAAACGTCTTTCTGCGGGTAAAAAAACATGAACACATCATTTTTAATAGAGACTAAAAAATGTTGCCTATTTTGTTGTTGCCTATTTTTGCATTCCGTCCAGAAATTTTCAGACATTTTTGCAACTTTTTTTGTGATCTTCCAAGTCTAGATAAACCAGGTTACGTAAATGTATCCAGTGCACTACAAGTGACAGCTTTCTTGAAGAATGTTGGGTTCAATCTTAGTTCACAAAGTCACCTTAGAAAACAGCTCAAGTAATAAAGGCGTTGGGTTTGGGATGCGCTGGCAGACAGGAATGTAAGGATGCCCAGGTGCAGAAGAGGCTGAAATATTTCTTTATTAGAGAACAACGCGTTTCGATAACAGAATGTTCTTTTTATCAGATCAAACCTTTCGAGATTGTCATCCCAGCTATAGTTTTGACAAACAGATACTCAGAAACAGATGGTCTCTGAACGCACCATTTCTACACAATAAATCGAAAAATGGATAGTCAAGGGCCCTAGTTACCGATACGATTTTAGGCAAGAATTAAAATCAATAATAATAATTATTATGATTGCAAGGAGAATAAGTGCGGGAGTCTGGTGGTGCGGAGCAAAGATAAACAGATCGATTCTAAACGCAACAGATGGATTTCCAAAAATTTGTGAATTCAGGTGAAACTGAATGTTTGCAATATTTACATTGCGCAAATCCAGCAAACTCCAGGCCAAACGAGTAGCAAACCAAATTCTTACATCTACCTCTCGCCGACCTTCTCTATACTCTGCTGCTTTCTCCCTGGTTCTTCCAGTGACTGCCATCACTGACTGTGACCTCGTGCATCTTGGTCAACATAGAAATTCGTCAAGACACCCAGAGGGAGAAGAAAAAGGAAGAGGAGCCTCGGAAAATTTTGAGAGTAAGAGGTAAAAGGAATTGTCATGGCTCAACTCCCGGGCTCGATCTGGTGACCTCTGGTTGAGGAGCCGATTTCCCTCTCAGTTGGACTGCCCCAGTTTTGTCTTGGTACAACTGCTGTTAGTCGTCTTGTCTTTCCTGTTCAAGTGTTTTCACATTTTTATTTTGTTTGCCCTCTCACATCTTGGGAGGGGCTATTTAAACTCATCATGCACATACTTTCTTTGCTGGCTATATTCCTTAATAAATGGATGTTTGGAGTCCCAACTCCTCAGTTAAGGATTAATTATCTCTATTGCTTTTCCCTGTGGTTTGTGAATTTCCCTTTCCAGCATTCACTTCTTTGTTTTGTTTGCTCTATCACATCTTGGGAGGGGCTATTTAAACTCCATCCACGTGCTTTCTTTGCTGGCTATATTCCTTGGTAGATGGATGTTTGGATTCCCAACTCTTCATGTAAGGATCATTTTTCTGAATTATCTCTATTACTTTTCCCTGCAGCTTGTTTGTGAATTTCCCTTCCCATCATTCACTTCTTCCTTTTGTTTGCCCTATCACACCTTGGGAGGGGCTATTTAAGCTCACCATTCTCATACTTTCTTTGCTGGCTATATTACTTGGTAGATGGATGTTTGTATTCCCAATTCTTCAGTTAAGGATTATCTTGCTGAATTATCTCTACTGGTTTTCCCTGTGGTTTATGTGTGAGTTTCACTTCCCAACATTCTTCCCATTCAGTTACATTTAGGATTTGAGGGGTTTCCGCGTATTGCATTGGTCTTTTGGATCTCTTCCACCTTTTTCGCATTACTGTGTGAACACGTTCTTACCTCTGTGTCTCACTCTCAACCTGTTTGCACTTCATTTATTGTTAATGCTGTTATTTGTTATACTTAGTTCATAATTGAGGATATTTAGGGACACTCAAAATCAGATGATGTTGATTGCATAATCTTAAGGCTGCTTTACACGCAGCGACATCGCTAGCGATGTCACTCGTGAAAGCACCCGCCCCCGTTGTTTGTGCGTCACGGGCAAATCGCTGCCCATGGCGCACAATATCGCTAGTACCCATCACACATACAGTTAGGTCCAGAAATCTTTGGACAGTGACACAATTTTGGCGAGTTGGGCTCTGCATGCCACCACATTGGATTTGAAATAAAACCTCTACAACAGAATTCAAGTGCAGATTGTAACGTTTAATTTGAAGGTTTGAACAAAAATATCTGATAGAAATTGTAGGAATTGTCACATTTCTTTACAAACACTCCACATTTTAGGAGGTCAAAAGTAATTGGACAAATAAACCAAACCCAAACAAAATATTTTTATTTTCAATATTTTGTTGCGAATCCTTTGGAGGCAATCACTGCCTTAAGTCTGGAACCCATGGACATCACCAAACGCTGGGTTTCCTCCTTCTTAATGCTTTGCCAGGCCTTTACAGCCGCAGCCTTCAGGTCTTGCTTGTTTGTGGGTCTTTCCGTCTTAAGTCTGGATTTGAGCAAGTGAAATGCATGCTCAATTGGGTTAACATCTGGTGATTGACTTGGCCATTGCAGAATGTTCCACTTTTTTGCACTCATGAACTCCTGGGTAGCTTTGGCTGTATGCTTGGGGTCATTGTCCATCTGTACTATGAAGCGTCGTCCGATCAACTTTGCGGCATTTGGCTGAATCTGGGCTGAAAGTATATCCCGGTACACTTCAGTATTCATCCGGCTACTCTTGTCTGCTGTTATGTCATCAATAAACACAAGTGACCCAGTGCCATTGAAAGCCATGCATGCCCATGCCATCACGTTGCCTCCACCATGTTTTACAGAGGATGTGGTGTGCCTTGGATCATGTGCCGTTCCCTTTCTTCTCCAAACTTTTTTCTTCCCATCATTCTGGTACAGGTTGATCTTGGTCTCATCTGTCCATAGAATACTTTTCCAGAACTGAGCTGGCTTCATGAGGTGTTTTTCAGCAAATTTAACTCTGGCCTGTCTATTTTTGGAATTGATGAATGGTTTGCATCTAGATGTGAACCCTGTGTATTTACTTTCATGGAGTCTTCTCTTTACTGTTGACTTAGAGACAGATACACCTACTTCACTGAGAGTGTTCTGGACTTCAGTTGATGTTGTGAACGGGTTCTTCTTCACCAAAGAAAGTATGCGGCGATCATCCACCACTGTTGTCATCCGTGGACGCCCAGGCCTTTTTGAGTTCCCAAGCTCACCAGTCAATTCCTTTTTTCTCAGAATGTACCCGACTGTTGATTTTGCTACTCCAAGCATGTCTGCTATCTCTCTGATGGATTTTTTCTATTTTTTCAGCCTCAGGATGTTCTGCTTCAACTCAATTGAGAGTTCCTTAGACCGCATGTTGTCTGGTCACAGCAACAGCTTCCAAATGCAAAACCACACACCTGTAATCAACCCCAGACCTTTTAACTACTTCATTGATTACAGGTAAACGAGGGAGACGCCTTCAGAGTTAATTGCAGCCCTTAGAGTCCCTTGTCCAATTACTTTTGGTCCCTTGAAATAGAGGAGGCTATGCATTACAGAGCTATGGATCCTAAACCCTTTCTCCGATTTGAATGTGAAAACTCTCATATTGCAGCTGGGAGTGTGCACTTTCAGCCCATATTATATATATAATTGTATTTCTGAACATGTTTTTGTAAACAGCTAAAATAACAAAACTTGTGTCACTGTCCAAATATTTCTGGACCTAACTGTACTTACCTTCCTAGCGACGTCGCTGTGGCCGGCGAACAGCCTCTTTTCTAAGGGGGGCGGATCGTGCGGCGTCACAGCAACGTCACACAGCAGGCGTCCAATAGAAATGGAGGGGCGGAGACCACCCACATGAAAGTCACGCCCACCTCGTTGCCGGAGGACGCAGGTACGGTGTTGTTCGTTGTTCCTGGGGTGTCACACGTAGCGATGTGTGCTGCCTCAGGACGAACAACCTGCATCCAGCACCAGCAACGACATTTTGGAGATGGACGACGTGTCAACAATCAACGATTTGGTGAGTATTTTACATCGTTACCGGTCGCTCGGACGTGTCACACGCAACAATGTCGCTAACGAGGCCGGATGTGTGTCACGAATTCCGTGACCCCAACAAAATCTTGTTAGCGATGTCGTTGCGTTTTTAATGCCCCCTTTAGGGTGACAATCTATGCTATCAAGCAGGGACAAACTAGGGTCAGATTTAGTGCTTCATCTAGTCTGAATTGGGACCTGTGGTTTGCAGTGGTCAAATGTCATGCAGTGTCCAGCTCAAACTTGTCTAGTGTCAGGAATACATCTGATGCTGTTCACACAGCAGTCAGACCAGTGGCGTAACTAGAGTTTGATGGGCCCTGGTGCAAAATTTGGACCGGGGCCCCCCCTCCACGTACACCGACACTTAGGGTATGGGATAATGACACTGACACTCGGGGTACAGGATAATGACGCTGACACTTGGCTCTTAACCTCAGCACCCAGGTTTCCCATGATCTGAAATCCCTCTATCAGCACCCTGCTTTCCCATGTTCTGATATCCATCTTGTCCTCGGCACCCAGCTGTCCCATGCTCTGCTATACATCTTTCCCTCAGCACCCAGCTTTCCCATAATAGAGCATGGGAACGCTGGGTGCTGAGAGTTGTATAGCAGGTGTCTTGGGCTCCTTTGGACGGGTTGTTTCTCAGCACTGGGTTCCACGCTTGTCCTGGGAGGTGCTTGCGCAGATGCGTTTCGTTTCAGTGATTGTTCTGCTTCATTAGGGAGCGCGCTTGCCTGGGACATCGCCCGTCATACTTCCTGGTTTCAGTTGTGCTCTTGGCTCCAGTAGTGGTCAGTGAACTGATCTTGGCCCCTTGAGTCCGGACTGCTACTGACCATTCTCTGCCTGTCTCCCTGTGTACTGTCGTTACCTCCTGGCTTCTGACCTCGGACCTACTCCTGACCCTGTCCCCGCCTGTTCTTTATGTTCTGTATGTACTCTCCTGGCATCCCGACCCTTGGCTTGTTTCTTGACCTCGGCTCTGTCTGCTCCCTGTGTACTGTCATGACCTTCTGGTTTCTGATCTCGACGTGTCTTACTACTCCCTTGTTCACTGCATCATAGTCGTGTCTAGCGCCACCTAGTGACAATCATCACACCAGGTTTGCAGGAATTCATTTCTGTTAGCCTGTGGATTGCAGAAGACATATCACAGTCGCTTCCACCCTTTTTAAGATGGTGGAACCTGTTCTCCTATGTCGATGATAGCTTTATTGGATCCCGGTCCTTGTGATTCATTATCCTGTTCCTAGTGAACGAACTTCTGTGTGCTGTTTGGTGGGTTATGGAAATACTCTTGTTGTCTCATTATTTCCTCTCTTCCGTCGTCTATACCTCAGTGAGTTTGTTTTGTCCTTCCCCCCCGTCTATTTGTGTGGGATTAACCACTCCTGTCCTGGGCCCTCCTGGGTGTAGGTAGATGGGCCACTAGATCAGGTTGTTCAAGAGCTTTGCCAAGGAAGGCGGCCCAAACATCGTCACCTTCAGATGTACCTTTTGGGATCAGGGTCAGGCAGGGTTCCTCTAGCCTGAGGGCCAGTTTAGGCTCCCCTGTTCCTAGTTATGACATCACACCCCGTGACATCACATCTCTCCTGGTTTGTCCATCCTTGTGTGAGTGGTAAGGCTTAGCCGTAACAGGAATAGATGTGTGACGCCCCTGAACTAGTCAGGGTGTCACAGGGTACTGCACCCCCTTTATCTTTTGGTGCAGGACTCAACCCTCATGGTTCTGGGATCCTAACTTTGGGTATTGCTCCATCAGCATTCAAATCCTAGTCACACCTCACACCACACCCTGTCAGGCACACCAGTGGGTGGTCTAGCTGGAAAAGGGCCACTCGCCTAGGGGTCAGGCAGACTGGTGGGAGGGAGGAAGTCAGAGAAAGGAAGTGGAGAGCAAAGCTTAGACAGAACAGAAGTAGCTCCCAAAGGGTGAGGAGCTGGGAGTTGGAGCTCTCTGGGGAATTTTGGCTAGGTCGGAGACGGTGGTCTGGGACCGGAGGAGTCGGAGACCCGGTCGCAGGGTATTGGAGAAAGGTGACAGGCTTAGTTTTGTGGAACGGCAGGCACCGGAGTACCTAGTAACCGAACCGGTACCGAGCACGGCGGGGCACTGGACCCTAGATCAGGGAGTGGCTTCACGCAACCTGATAATTAACCTGTGGAGGATAATCTCTTTATGAACTTTCCCCAAGAGCTCAGAGATCGAAGGCATCAACACAACGAGGGAGATAGGGCTTTCCAGCTTATGCGGCCCACTGAAATCCCAAGTGTCAGCCATCGAGAGCACAGCTTCACTACGTAACAGTAGGGAGCGGGACCCCGACAGCTTCAAGCATAGGGATCACAACAAACACTAAAATACAGTTCATGGAGGCAAGGTATAGATCATCAGCAACACTAAAGGGAGCGGACTCCCGGACGAGCTCCCCTGAAGTGGCAGCGGCACCCAGGGACTTGGTTTACCTTTATGTCAGAGACTGCTTTGCGGTTGCATCACTACCAACACGACCTGAGTGAGTACATTGTCCTCCCCTGCTTCCACCCTGCACCACGCTCCCCTACACCCTCCATCATTCAGAGTCCCGGGGCCTTCCCTACCCGTGGAGGGAACGTCATTTGGCTGCCCCGCTCCATCTTTCCTGGTTACTCCCATTGGCAGCGGCGGTACTCCCCTTACCGCGAACCACGGGTGGCGTCACGAACTCTTATCCCCTGTAAATCCCCCATTTTCATTTGAAGTGGCCGTGAGCCCCCGGGTCCGGAGACCCTCGAGCCACATCAGCAACCCCCGGATCCGAGCGGTTCGACTGCTGCAGGGGTGGCACAGATATACATGTGTGGGTTCCTATGTCCCCAAATTCATCACCTTATGGTCAGTGTCTACACTATTCTGTCCTTTACGAGGAGAGTTTGATATGACAGGATGAGATACACAGCTCAGGAGACGGTATCACACATGACAGGATGAGATACACAGCTCAGGAGACGGTATCACACATGACAGGATGCATACCTCCCAACTTTTAAAGAAGGAAAAGAGGGACAAAGTTTGCGGCGCGCGTAGCGCGTCGCGGCAAATTTTTAGGCCACGCCCCCTAACCACACCCATTTCACAGTCACGCCCATATCCACTCCCCATCCACACCCATTCAGCACAAACACGCAGGCAGCCGGCGGGCCTCCAGCACGGACACGCAGGCAGCCGGCGGGCCTCCAGCACGGACACGCAGGCAGCCGGCGGGCCTCCAGCACGGACACGCAGGCAGCCGGCGGGCCTCCAGCACGGACACGCAGGCAGCCGGCGGGCCTCCAGCACGGACACGCAGGCAGCCGGCGGGCCTCCAGCACGGACACGCAGGCAGCCGGCGGGCCTCCAGCACGGACACGCAGGCAGCCGGCGGGCCTCCAGCACGGACACGCAGGCAGCCACAGTGAGGAGGCCGGTCGCCTTCACAGACAGGCGGCCGGCCGCCTTCACAGACAGGCGGCGGGCCGCCCGCACAGAGAGGCGGCCAGCCGCCCGCAGAGAGAGGCGGCCGGCCGCCCGCACAATGAGGCGGCGGGCCGCCCGCACAGACAGGCGGCGGGGGGCGCCCGCACAGACAGGCGGCGGGGGGCGCCCGCACAGACAGGCGGCAGGGGGGCGCCCGCACAGACAGGCGGCGGGGGGCGCCCGCACAGACAGGCGGCGGGGGGCGCCCGCACAGACAGGTGGCGGGCCGACCGCACAGACAGGCGGCCGGCCGACCGCACAGACAGGCTCCGGCCGGGGGTGAGGGGGGAGGGAGGGAAATCAGCGCTGGGGAGATTAGTTTACTGTACCAGCAGCAGCACAGGCAGCGCTCCTCTCTATGCCACGTCTACTAGGATGGTAGGAGGGAAAAGCAGGGAGGCGGAGAGAGAGTGGGTGGGCGGAGCCCGGGAGCCGGCCGTCCCGCCCGTGGCAACGGGACAAACAACGTAAAGCGTGAAAGTCCCGCTGTAACCGGGACGGTTGGGAGGTATGCAGCATGTTAGAATGTGTACATAAGATCCCGCTGGTGGTGGCCGCAGCTTATAGGCCCCAAATCTGGTGACAGGTTCCCTTTAAAGTGAACCTGTCAGGTGCAATATGCACTCAGAGCCAGGAGCAGTTCTGTGTATATTGCTAATCCCTGCCTAACCGTCCCTGTATACACTAGCATAGATAAAGAGATCAAGAACAAATATTTTTAAAGATCTTATATCTTATGCTAATGAGCGCGGGGACTAGTCACAAGGGCGTTACTTCACTTGGCTAGTCGGCTCGCATAGCATGTTAGCATGTTATTACGCCCCTGTGTGAGTACTAACACGCTATATGAGCCGACTAGCCAAGTGAAGTAACGCCCTTGGGACTAGTCCCCGCGCTAATTAGCATAAGATATAAGCTCTTTAAAAATACTTTTTCTATAGATGCCTTTATCTATGCTAGTGTATACAGGGACGGTTAGGGAGGGATTAGCAATATGTACCCAGAACTGCTCCTGGCTCTGAGTGCAGATTGCACCTGATAGGTTCCCTTTAAAGGGAAACTGTCACCAGAAATTTAGCAAAAAAAATAAAAGATTCCCCTCTGCAGCTCCTGGGATGAATTCTGGAAAGGTTCCTGTTGCTATTGTGCCCCCTTTGAGACTTAAAATAATACTTTATGAAGTCTTACCTTTTTGTATGCAAATCTGTTTTTATGGTCACGGGGGCGGGCTGCCTGGCGTCCGTTATTCCCCCTCCTGCCGTTGTACGCCGTCCCCCATTGCTCATTTCCATACATGAGGACGCCTTCCTCATGTAACTGTCCTCCTGAAGTTTTGTGCATGCCCAGTGCCACTCTCGCGGGAGTAAGCACTGTGCAAAGTGTGAACGCTTTTGAGGTGATTGCGCAGGCGCGAGATTATGGGCGGCGCTGTGATTGTCATCAGCAGCGTCATCCAAGTACCCGCCCATAATCTCGTGCCCGCACTTTTCCCTCTGCCTCCACCGTTATGCGCAAGCACTGGCCATATGAACCACGTTACCTATTACCATGGGCGCGAGATTATGGGCGGCGCTGTGATTGTCATCAGCAGCGTCATCCAAGTACCTGCCCATAATCTCGTGCCCGCGCTTCTCACTCTGCCTCCACCGTTATGCGCAAGCACTGGCCATATGAACCACGTTACCTATTACCATGGGCGCGAGATTATGGGCGGCGCTGTGATTGTCATCAGCAAAGTCATCCAAGTACCCGCCCATAATCTTGTGCAAGCGGTAATAGGTAACATGGTTCATATGGCCAGCACTTGCGCATAACGGTGGAGTCAGAGGGAAAAGTGCGGGCACGAGATTATGGGCGGGTACTTGGTTAACGCTGCTGATGACAATCACAGCGCCGCCCATAATCTTGTGCCTGCGCAATCACCTGAAAAAGCGTTCACATGCGCAAAACTTCGGGAGGACAGTTACATGAGGAAGGCGTTCTTGTGTATGTAAATGAGCAATGGGGGACTGCGTAAAGCGGCAGGAGGGGGAATAACGGACGCCAGACAGCCCGCCCCCGTGACCATAAAAACACATTTGCATACAAAAAGGTAAGACTTCATAAAGTATTTTTGTAGGTCTCAAAGGGGGCACAATAACAACAGGAACCTTTCTAGAAGCAGCCCAGGAGCTGCAGAGGGGAATCTTTTATTTTTATTGTGAAATTTCTGCTGACATGTTCCCTTTAACTGGTAGGGGAGCCAGGATAAAGCAGAGCTGAAGTTGTTGGGAAGCTAGGACCCAGCAGCTCTGCTCCACAGGCAGGAGACCACTGATCGGTAAGCTAATAGAAGCCTGCAGATGTCACTCTGCATAGGTTATTACTGGCCAGTGCTATCTGCAGGAGAGAGAAGTGTGATTGCAAGGTCTTCTCCTCAGCTTCCTGACTCCCCGTGTGTCTGCAGCAGTGAGAAGCCGCACACGGGGAGTCAGAGAACAGCTGCAGGGAAGCGCAGGCTCCGGGACTGGGGGGGTCGGCTCTGGTGCAGGGGGGGGGGGGGCTCTGCTGCAGGGGGGGTCGCTCTGCTGCAGGGGGTGATTCATACCTCAGCAGCAGTCACAGGAGTAGGTGCGCGCTCGGCTCTGTAATGAATAGTAGAAGGGAGAAACAGCGAGGCGGGGCTACAGTGGGTGGGTGGAGCCGGGACAAACAGCCTCACGGGCGGGACCCGGGATCAAAGGCTCAGAAGAGGGACTGTCCCGCTGTATCCGGGACGGTTGGGAGGTATGCTGAGGATGAGATACACAGCTCAGGAGACGGTATCACACAGGATAGGATTAGATACACAGCTCAGGAGACGGTATCACACATGATGGACAATCTGTGCCTCGGGCTCTCACAGGTTCCTTGTCGCTCAGCCGGATACTTCTTGAATTGGGGAGGCTCCGCTCCCATCTCCATGGCAGCCCGGCTGTTTACATGTGGAGCTTCATCTCTACACCCAGAGGGGAGGACACCGGCCGGTAAATACTGGAATTAGTAATAATTTGGCACAAGATCGTCATCTAGTAATAATAAACCCCCCAGTGATGGCGATCGGCCGCCTCTCTGTGGTTTCTGTAATGTTACCTGCCGGGGTTGGGATAGTTCTTTATCCCGGACGAATTGTCGGCCATTGTTATATAGAGGGATTAGTAACCCGGCACCTTCTCCGCAGATTGTCAGATGGAGCATTGTGCCAGATTTCCATTAGTGAAAATCTCCAGGGATTGTGAAAGGTTTTCTCCTTCCCCCTTCAGTGAGGATATCAGTGGGGTCTCACGCAGGGCTTCTCAAGCTGCGCGTCCGCCATTACTAGCAAGGAGCCTGCGTGATTTTGGGGAAGCGGGTCTCACAAAAATTGTTATATTCGGCACTGCTCATTCTATCTTTTTGTTATAAGGGGGGGTCTTTACCTCTGCAATGATGAAGGCATTTTTGCAATTGGAAATATAACTTTTAATTGTATTCGTAACAGTGGTGCAGAGTGCCTAATGGATACAGATGTTAGCCAGGTGCGGTACATTCTGGTATCCTCCATTTTTAGTTAAAAGAAAAAGGTTTTGGTACCGTGTTAGCCACGGTACCAAAACCTTTTTCTTTTAACTAAAAATGATGGATACAGATCAATAGAGGCGTGCCTGAGGGTTAAAATCTGATGTAGGCGCTCATAATGTTACATAGGGTTCAGACTGCACATACGAGTTTATGTGGGGCTCATACTGTATATAGGAGGCTGTGTGGGGGCTCATACTGTATATAGGAGGCTATGTGGGGCTCATACTGTATATAGGAGGCTATGTGGGGCTCATACTGTATATAGGAGGCTGTGTGGGGCTCATACTGTATATAGGAGGCTATGTGGGGCTCATACTGTATATAGGAGGCTATGTGGGGCTCATACTGTATATAGGAGGCTATGTGGGGCTCATATTGTATATAGGAGGCTATGTGGGGCTCATACTGTATATAGGAGGCTATGTGAGGCTCATAATGTATGTAGGAGGCTATGTGGGGGCTTATACTGTATATAGTAAGCTGTGTGGGGGCTTATACTGTATATAGGAGGCTATGTGGGGCTCATACTGTATATAGGAGGCTATGTGGGGGCTCATATTGTATATAGGAGGCTATGTGGGGCTCATACTGTATATAGGAGGCTGTGTGGGGGCTCATACTGTATATAGGAGGCTATGTGGGGCTCATACTGTATATAGGAGGCTATGTGGGGTTCATATTGTATATAGGAGGCTATGTGGGGCTCATACTGTATAAGGAGGTTATGTGGATGTGTCGCGGGCGGGGAGGAGGCCGTCGCTGCTACGCTCTCGCTAACGCTCGGGTCCGGCGCGGCCGCTGCTGCTGCTGCTGCCGCTGCTCGGTGGCTCGAGCGGTGGGCCGGATCCGGGGACTCGAGCGGCGCTCCTCACCCATGAGTGAAAGGGGTGGTTGGTTTGGGGGATTTAGTCTGTGACGCCACCCACGGGTCGTGGTGAAGATGGGCACCACCGCTGCTGGTGACGGGGATCCCGGGAGCGATGGTAGGGAGCAGCTGGGATGTTGTTTTCCCCCTCCGTGGGTAGGGGTCGGTGGTCCCGGGGCCCGGTGATGAGACGGGGAGGCAGGGTCGGTGAGGTGCAGGGTTGCAGGGACAGTGCAGCGCGGTGCCGGATGGCACGGGTGTACTTACTCAGCAAGAAAGGTACAAAGTCCTCGGTAAACCAAACGGCTGGATGGACGGGTCCCGCAGCCGGCTGCTGTGTCCCTCCCCGGACAGGTGATGGCGGCTGTCTTTCACTGCACCTTGATGTTCTCTGTTGACTACTATGGATTCCCAACGGTAGTCCGCTCCCTGGTGTATGGGTACCAGAGGCGCCCGTTTGCCCGCAGGCGCTGGCTCTTGGGTCTCTAGCCTTAGGCGGTAGCTGTATCCCCTCACAGTGTGGGCGGTTGCCTTCAATCGGGACTTTTGCTGTCATGAAACCCCTGGGGTTCCAGTCACATTCGGATCTGACTATTATCGGCGGCTCCAAGCCTGGTCGGGATCCGATGGCCCTGCCTGTGTGTGCTGGCTTCACTTTGCTCCCCGGTTGTTACCGGCGGGCCAACGCCCGACCCCGGTCCTACGGTTCTGCGTTGCTTCACCACTCCTGCAGACGGCCACCACCGTCTGCCAACCTTGCTGTCAGTGCCTGGGCCACAAACCCAGACACCCAAGTGCTTGCTCCTCTCATTTCAAACTCCAAACTCTATCTGACACTTTTCCCGTCTCCAGGCCTGTGAACTCCTCGGTGGGTGGAGCCAATCGCTTGACTCCGCCCCACCTTGTGTGGACATCAGACACTGGAGGGAGGCAACAAGGGTTTTTGTTTGGCTGATGTCCCTGTCTAATGGGGGTGGGGGTGTTTGTGTGTTATTTGTGACGACCTGGCTAGGCCAGGGCGCCACATTCCCCCTTGGTAAAATGCAGACCGTCCTTGGGCTGCCCGTCCATCACCGGTTTTATTTTTCTTTTAAAACTGTAAAAAGATATAAATAACATGTAAAACATTTTAAACATAAGCATTTCTTGTGAAGACACTTGAACGTTACACATATAAACAAGAACACTTTTAATAATGACAAACGGACGGATGTCTTCCGCTCTCCCACCCAAGCAACCTAGCCCTGATGCTGCCCCTAAGAAGTGGGCAGCACCCCTTGACCCCAGTCCAGGTCCAGGCTGCCCGAGCGGGAACGGGTACGGTTACTCGCACCCGGTTGTCACTTAAGGGGACCCCACGTCCTTGGGGGACCCCTGACCCCAGAGGATGGCCACTGGTCCTGGTGGTGGCCGGGCCCCAGCCTGCTCTGCTGCGGGCCCTTCCTCCAATCTGCCTCTCCGTAGGCGGCTTTCACAGAAAATCACCCCTCAACTTATTTACAAGCCCACCAGTTCGTGGGTGGCCTGCCAGTTCTCGGCCATGTCCATGAGTAGTCTCTCATGCAGGTTGTAAACACAGAGTCCCTCCGGGGACAACTTGCCGGCAACGGCCGGAATAATCAGGTAGACAATCAGGTAAATGTCACGGTTCATTAAAGTTATTCAATCAAACTGCTGAGGGTCCCAACGGGGGACAACTGCTTGCAACGGCGGATCGCTGCCTTTACTGGAGATTACCATCACCACTGACTTCCTCCGGATCCGCCCTAGGAGTGTATGGCGGGGGAGGTGACCGGGGCTGTTCATGATCGTCATGGCTCACCCTTCTCCGGACATCCAAGGCGAAACAGCCCCTCTCTCCCAGGTGGCAGGTATAGGTGACCAACTCTCCCGCACAAAGGTCACGCTCCGGGTGGCCCAGAGGCAGTTGGCTGTGCACGTCCCGATGGGAGAAGAACGCTTCGACTGCCAGGCAGGGCTCATGAATGAACCCCCATCCTCGCCGGTGGCAGAACTGCTGGACTTGACCTTCAAAGACCGGGCCCCGAGCTTCAGGGGAGGCCCTCCGGAGAGCGTCCTTTGCTTCTACAGTACGGGCCAGGACTGCAGCCTTCTCTCGGGCCTCTGCCTGTCGTCCCATCAGGTCCGGCCACCGCTCCCAACATAGCGGCTCCTCCAGCGCGGGGGTTGGGCCCATCCGGTACCCCCCGATGCGGGCTACAACCGGCACCTTCTGATTAGGGGGGCACCGCTGTGTCGCGGCCTGTTTTGCTGCCTTGCAGCGGCAACCCTCCGCAGCCTCAGCCGAGGCCTGGAGTTTGGGAGCAGTCAGCGTCACCTTCCGGGCTTGAGGCGGGCCACCCTCCGTCTCTGTACTAGTTGGGCGGACTGCCGGGACTTCTTCAGGCGCGGCCGCCTCCGGGTGGGGTGACTCCCTTTTGGAAGCGGGCGTCTCCCAGGGGAGCGGGGTCGGGACTGGCCGGGCAAGTTGTCGTTCACGGGCAGCACCTGCAGGTGGATCTTCGCAGGCGGGGGTGATGTCAGCTGTTGTCGGGTTCAGGAGCAGCTGGCCGGCCAACGGGGTGGCACCGACCAATGCGGGCAGCGGGGAACGCAGCTGGCTGAGCGACGGCAGACCGGGCCCCTCGGCCGCAGCGACCGGTCCCTCTGGGACATAGGGGCGTGGATCACTCACCCGCTCCTCCGATTCTGTTTTCGCCTCACGGGCCTGCACGGTCATCACCACTTCCACCATTCCAGCCTCCCATTCTTGCACTAGGAGCTGGAGCCGGGTCTGCAGCCTGCGGCTTAATTGGGCCACCCGAGCCTCCACCCATGCCGCTGTTCCGGGCGTGGGCCTGCTGGACGGGACAGACATCCTACTTGCTCGGCCTCCAGGAACGGGGTATCTTGCAGAGTCCTGGCGTCCCCGCGTTCTATAGCCTCGGCTACATCAGGCAGACACACTCTCGCGCCCCCTTGGTACTCTTCAGCACTTCCGTTTGTTGGGGGCGGGGCTTCGCTTTCACGCCTTCCCTGCTCAGAGAAGACGCTTGAGCGGGAGATTTTCGCGCCAAGATGGCGGCGCTTCAAAATTTTCGGCCGGACACCGCCGGCGGAGATCACAAGGCGCACTTCTACTGGTAAGTAGATGGGTTCAATCCTGTTCGTGACGCCAAGTTGTCGCGGGCGGGGAGGAGGCCGTCGCTGCTGCGCTCTCGCTAACACTCAGGTCCGGCGCTGCCGCAGCCGCTGCTGCCGCTGCTCGGTGGCTCGAGTGCTGGGCCGGATCCGGGGACTCGAGCGGCGCTCCTCGCCCCTGAGTGAAAAGGGTGGTTGGTTTGGGTGAATTAGTCCGTGACGCCACCCACGGGTCGTGGTGAAGATGGGCACCACCGCTGCTGGTGACGGGGATCCCGGGAGCGATGGTAGGGAGCAGCTGGGATGTTGTTTTCCCCCTCCATGGGTAGGGGTCGGTGGTCCCGGGGCCCGGTGATGAGACGGGGAGGCAGGGTCGGTGAGGTGCAGGGTTACAGCGACAGCGCAGCGCGGTGCCGGATGGCACGGGTGTACTTACTCAGCAAGAAAGGTACAAAGTCCTCGGTAAACCAAACGGCTGAATGGACGGGTCCCGCAGCCATCTGCTGTGTCCCTCCCCGGACAGGTGATGGCGGCTGTCTTTCCCTGCACCTTGATGTTCTCTGTTGACTACTATGGATTCCCAACGGTAGTCCGCTCCTCGGTGTATGGGTACCGGAGGAGCCCGTTTGCCCGCAGGCGCTGGCCCTTGGGTCTCTAGCCTTAGGCGGTAGCTGTATACCCTCACGGTGTGGGTGGTTGCCTTCAATCGGGACTTTTGCTGTTATGAAACCCCTGGGGTTCCAGTCACATTCGGATCTGACTATTATCGGCGGCTCCAAGCCTGGTCGGGGTCCGATGGCCCTGCCTGTGTGTGCTGGCTTCACTTCGCTCCCCGGTCGGTACCGGCGGGCCAACGCCCGACCCCGGTCCTACGGTTCCGCGTTGCTTCACCACTCCTACAGACGGCCACCACCGTCTGCCAACCTTGCTGTCAGTGCCTGGGCCACAAACCCAGACACCCAAGTGCTTGCTCCTCTCACTTCAAACTCCAAACTCTATCTGACACTTTTCCCGCCTCCAGGCCTGTGAACTCCTTGGTGGGTGGAGCCAACCGCTTGACTCCGCCCCACCTGGTGTGGACATCAGACACTGAAGGGAGGCAACAAGGGTTTTTGTTTGGCTGATGTCCCCGTCTAATGGGGGTGGGGGTGTTTGTGTGTTATTTGTGACAACCTGGCTAGGCAAGGGCGCCACAGATGCTCATACTGTATATAGGAGGCTGTGTGGAGCTCATACTATATATAGGGAGCTGTGTGGGGCTCATACTGTATATAGGAGGCTGTGTGGGGCTCATACTGTATATAGGAGGCTGTGTGGGGCTCATACTGTATATAGGAGGCTGTGTGGGGCTCATACTGTATATAGGAGGTTATTTGGATGCTCATACTGTATATAGGATGCTATGTGGGGGCTCATACTGTATATAGGAGGCTGTGTGGGGGCTCATCTATATATATAATTGCCTTATTCTGTCTGTCTGTCTGTCTGTCTGTCTGTCTTGCTCCAAAATTGTGTCCTTACGGTGACACAAAGCTGATTGGCCGCTGGGCTCGCCATGGCCCGCCCCCCCGCACGGATTGGCCGCTCGCCCAGGCTCCGCCCGCACACGGATTGGCCGGCCGCTCGCCCAGGCTCCGCCCCCCACACGGATTGGCCTCTCGCCCCGGCACCCTGCACGCATTGGCAACTCAGCCACGCCCCGCCCCCCTCACGCAATGCACGCTCGCTCTGGCCCCGCCCCCCGCACGCATTCCCCGAACCGACACTGAGCCACGACTCCCAGGTGAGTGCTGTACCGCCGGGAGCCCACATCAGTGTACGCCGCCAACCCAGCCGACACATACCCTCGCATTGCTGGGGTTGCCGCCGTATGCTGGTGTGGGCTCCCGTGCGAGCGGGGGACGGGATACGCTGGTAACCATGGTAGCATAGTTACCAGCGCATCAAGGTCCTGCAGCGGCGGAACATACACACGCACACACATAACAACACACACACACAGAGACACACACACACATCAGATCACACTCACTCTCACACACACATCACATCGCATCCACACACTCACAACATCCTGGGATATCGCTTGCTTCTCGGCGGCGATACTGTGGTGTGACCTTCCAGGACCTGCCGGAGGATCACATGGCCAGAAGCATGTGGTATCTCTGGATGTTGTGAGTGTGAGCGCGTATGTGCGATATCGTCAGTGTGTGTGTGTGTATGCGATCGGATGTGTGTGAGTGTGTTCTGATGTGTGAGTGTGTGTGTGTGTGTGAGTGTATGCGATCGGATCTGTGAGTGTCGGCAGAGGAGCACGGCGTGCTGGGGGAGGCTGGGAGGAGAGAGGCTGATCCTGGGGAAGGCTGGGAGGGGGAGGCTGATGCTGGGGGAGGCTGGGAGGAGAGAGGCTGATGCTGGGGTAGGCTGGGAGGGTGTAGGCTGATGCTGGGGTAGGCTGATGCTGGGGTAGGCTGATGCTGGGGTAGGCTGATGCTGGGGGAGGCTGGGAGGGTGTAGGCTGATGCTGGGGGAGGCTGAGAGGAAAGAGGCTGATGCTGGGGGAGGCTGGGAGGAGAGAGGCTGATGCTGGGGGAGGCTGGGAGGAGAGAGGCTGATGCTGGGGGAGGCTGGGAGGAGGGAGGCTGGGAGTAGAGAGGCTGATCCTGGGGAAGGCTGGGAGAGGGAGGCTGATGCTGGGGGAGGCTGGGAGGAGAGAGGCTGATGCTGGAGGAGGCTGGGAGGAGAGAGGCTGATGCTGGGGGAGGCTGGGAGGCGAGAGGCTGATGCTGGGGGAGGCTGGGAGGGGGAGGCTGATGCTGGGGGAGGCTGGGAGGGGGGGGGGGGCTGAGAGAAGAGAGGCTGATGCTGGGGGAGGCTGAGGCTGGGAGGAGAGAGGCTGATGCTGGGGACAGAGAGGCTGATGCTGGGAGGAGAGAGGCTGATGCTGGGAGGAGAGAGGCTGATGCTGGGAGGAGAGAGGCTGATGCTGGTGCAGCATGGGGGATGGAGCACAATGGGGGATGGAGCACGATGGGGAGTGCGCAGCATGGCGGATGGAGCACGTTTGGGAGTGCGCAGCATGGCGGATGGAGCACGTTTGGGAGTGCGCAGCATGGCGGATGGACCACGTTTGGGAGTGCGCAGCATTGCGGATGGACCACGTTTGGGAGTGCGCAGCATGGCGGATGGAGCACGTTTGGGAGTGCGCAGCATGGCGGATGGAGCACGTTTGGGAGTGCGCAGCATTGCGGATGGACCACGTTTGGGAGTGCGCAGCATGGCGGATGGAGCACGTTTGGGAGTGCGCAGCATGGCGGATGGACCACGTTTGGGAGTGCGCAGCATTGCGGATGGACCACGTTTGGGAGTGCGCAGCATGGCGGATGGAGCACGTTTGGGAGTGCGCAGCATGGCGGATGGAGCACGTTTGGGAGTGCGCAGCATGGCGGATGGAGCACGGTTGGGAGTGCGCAGCATGGCGGATGGAGCACGTTTGGGAGTGCGCAGCATGGCGGATGGAGCACGTTTGGGAGTGCGCAGCATGGCAGATGGACCACGTTTGGGAGTGCGCAGCATGGCGGATGGAGCACGTTTGGGAGTGCGCAGCATGGCGGATGGAGCACGTTTGGGAGTGCGCAGCATGGCGGATGGAGCACGTTTGGGAGTGCGCAGCATAGCGGATGGAGCACGATGGGAGGTGCACACCTCCCCCCAACACACACACACACACAACACACCACACACACACTGGGAACCACAAACACCGCCCTACACAGACACCCACACACACAGACAACGCTGCACACACACAACACCCAACACACAAACACCGCGGCATACATAAATATACGCACATACCACGCAACACACACACATTGCACAAAACATACCTCCCCCCAAAACACACCACACCCACACAAACCGCGCAACACACACACAACGCTACAGACACACAGCGCTCCACAAACGCAACACACGCAACACACATACAACACCGCTCTCACCCCCCGCCACACCCAGACAACACCCAGAACATGTACAGCCCCTACACAAACACTTAGTAACTACACACAACAACATCTATATATATATAACAAAAATCATACATTAACTACACAATACGTAAATTCTAGAATACCCGATGCGTAGAATCGGGCCACCTTCTAGTATATATATATATATATATATATATATATATATATATATATATATATATATACATATACATATATATATATATATATATATATATATATATATAAATAATATTGCAGCACTGTACACATAAATAATACCGCATTCTTTATACATATAAATAAGACTACCATTTAAAGTGAACCTGTCATCAGAAATTTAGCTATAAAGCTAAAAGTTCCCCCCTCTGCAGCTCCTGGGCTGCATTCTAGGAAGCTTCCTATAGTTTTTGTGGCCCCTTTTATTCCAAAATAAATACTTTACAAACTTGTACCTTTTCGTATGCAAATTTCTTAAATCTTCCATGGGGGCGGGCTGGCTGATGTACGTTGCTGTCCTCCTGCAAATTTACGCCGCCCCCGAACGCTGAATTTCAAACCTCAGGACGCCGCCCCTGGGCGCCCGTGGTCCCGCGCATGCGCTGTGCTACTGTAGCGGTGCCTTGCACTGCGTGCACGTGTGACCGCTGGTGACGCTTTTGCGCGGGCACGAGGTTATGGGCGGCGCTGTCACACGCCTGAGTCTCCTTTCTGACCCTGCTCCTGAAAAGTCCAGATCTGATCCCCCCTGAGGATATTTGTGTGAGGAAACCCACAGAAAAAGACAAACAAGGAAAAACCAAAATTCTGTCACCCAGCACACGTGAAGGATAAAACAATAAGAGATTAAGAGGAAAACAAGAGCAGGAAGGAAACTACAAAATAACAGGGGTAAACTCCACAACCGCTCCAAGCAATAAGCACAACTTTTACCAGAAAGTGTTGGACACCCTACTTCAAAGACCAACACAGAATATACTATAGGTGGCATGGGTGGAAGCATTCCACCAGCATAAATAGGAGGAGAGCAGATGTGATAGGTCTCCCCACAACATGTGATTAAAGGAGCCAGCAGACCAGTAGAGATTAACTCTTGCTAGCCTGCCTATGACTCAGCACACGGCAGGATCTGTAGTCTGAGCACAGCCCAATGACACCATGACAGTCGGTGAAGTTTGAGCAAAACCCACAAACCTACATGTATTTATTGAGATTTATTGTGATATAAGAACACTAAGTGCATGTATTTGTGAAATGTAAAGGAAATGATTCCTGGTTTCCTAAACATTGTAAAAATCTAAATCTGAAATCTGTGATTTGCATTAGTATTCAGCCCCCTGTAGTCCTGAGAGAACAATCGCCTGCAGAAGTCACATAATTCGTACATTGAGTCACCTGGGTGGGATTTCTCCTCAGTGTAATGACAGCTGTTCTATGACGGCCTCGAAGGTGTGAGAACATCAAACAGCATCAGGAAAACCAAGGAACCCACCAGACAGGTCAGGGAGAAAGAGGAGAGGAGGAAAGCAGGGTTAGGTTATAGAAAATAAGCGCTGAACATCTCACAGAGCGCTGCTCAATCCGTCATCCAAAAATGGGAGAAGTACGGCACAACTGCAAATCTACAAGACATGGCCGTCCCCCGAAACTGACATCGAAAGAAGGAGAGCGCTAATGAGAGAAGAAACCAAGAGGTCCCTGGAGGAGCCGCAGAGATCACAGCTCAGGAGGGAGAATCTGTCCACACGACGACTATTATTCGTATATTCCACAAATCTGTCTTTTATGAAAATGATTAGATACACACCGGAGGGCAAGAAGAAGAACATTGTCGAAAACAAAATGTATGTTACACAGCGGGCAGTGGAGGAAGGGGCTCTGGTCAGATGAGACCAAAATAGAACTTTTTGGGCTAAATGGAAAACGCTATGTGAGGTGGAAAACTAATCCTGCACATACCCGAAAACACCCTCCCCACAGTCACACATGGTGGAGGCAGCGTCCTGCTGTGGGGAGGATTCTCTTCAGCAGGGGCAGGGGCTGGTCAGAGGTGATGGGAAGATGGATGGAGCTAAATACAGGACAATCCTGCAGGAAAACCTGTAGAGGCTCCAGAAGATGTGAGACCGGGGCGTAGGATCACCTTCTAGCAGGATAACGACCCTCAACATCCTGCAGAGCTACAATGGCGGGTTCAGATCAGAGCATATTCCTGTGTGTGACCGGCCGAGTCACAGTCCAGACCGAATCCACCGAGAATCTGCGACAAAACGGGAAGATCACCGATCACAGACATCTCCATCCAACCTCACTGATCACAGACGTCTCCATCCAACCTCACTGATCACAGACGTCTCCATCCAACCTCACTGATCACAGACGTCTCCATCCAACCTCACCGATCACAGACGTCTCCATCCAACCTCACTGATCACAGACGTCTCCATCCAACCTCACTGATCACAGACGTCTCCATCCAACCTCACTGATCACAGACGTCTCCATCCAACCTCACCGATCACAGACGTCTCCATCCAACCTCACCGATCACAGACGTCTCCATCCAACCTCACCGATCACAGACATCTCCATCCAACCTCACTGATCACAGACGTCTCCATCCAACCTCACTGATCACAGACGTCTCCATCCAACCTCACCGATCACAGATGTCTCCATCCAACCTCACCGATCACAGACGTCTCCATCCAACCTCACCGATCACAGACGTCTCCATCCAACCTCACTGATCACAGACGTCTCCATCCAACCTCACCGATCACAGACGTCTCCATCCAACCTCACCGATCACAGACGTCTCCATCCAACCTCACCGATCACAGACGTCTCCATCCAACCTCACCGATCACAGACGTCTCCATCCAACCTCACCGATCACAGACGTCTCCATCCAACCTCACCAATCACAGATGTCTCCATCCAACCTCACTGATCACAGACGTCTCCATCCAACCTCACCGATCACAGACGTCTCCATCCAACCTCACTGATCACAGACGTCTCCATCCAACCTCACCGATCACAGACGTCTCCATCCAATCTCACTGATCACAGACGTCTCCATCCAACCTCACCGATCACAGACGTCTCCATCCAACCTCACCGATCACAGACGTCTCCATCCAACCTCACCGATCACAGACGTCTCCATCCAACCTCACTGATCACAGACGTCTCCATCCAACCTCACTGATCACAGACGTCTCCATCCAACCTCACCGATCACAGACGTCTCCATCCAACCTCACCGATCACAGACGTCTCCATCCAACCTCACCGATCACAGACGTCTCCATCCAACCTCACCGATCACAGACGTCTCCATCCAACCTCACCGATCACAGACGTCTCCATCCAACCTCAGTGATCACAGACGTCTCCATTCAACCTCACTGATCACAGACGTCTCCATCCAACCTCACCGATCACAGACGTCTCCATCCAACCTCACTGATCACAGACGTCTCCATCCAACCTCACTGATCACAGACGTCTCCATCCAACCTCACCGATCACAGACGTTTCCATCCAACCTCACCGATCACAGACGTCTCCATTCAACCTCACTGATCACAGACGTCTCCATCCAACAATCACAGACGTCTCCATCCAACCTCACCGATCACAGACGTCTCCATCCAACCTCACCGATCACAGACGTCTCCGTCCAACCTCACCGATCACAGACGTCTCCATCCAACCTCACCGATCACAGACGTCTCCATCCAACCTCACTGATCACAGACGTCTCCATCCAACCTCACCGATCACAGACGTCTCCATCCAATCTCACCGATCACAGACGTCTCCATCCAACCTCACCGATCACAGACGTCTCCATCCAACCTCACCGATGACAGACGTCTCCATCCAACCTCACTGATTACAGACGTCTCCATCCAACCTCACAGAGCGAGAGAAGAGGAAAATGTCACCTCTAGATGTGCAAAGCTGGAGAGACCCCAAAAGATAGAGAAAAGTGATCCTACAAATACTGACTCCGGGAGCTGAATACTAATGCAACATAGAAAAAGGTGGTCCTACAAAGTACTGACTCCAGGGGCTGAATACTAATGCAAGACAGAGAAAGGTGGTCCTACAAAGTACTGACTCCGGGAGCTGAATACTAATGCAACATAGAAAAAGGTGGTCCTACAAAGTACTGACTCCAGGGGCTGAATACTAATGCAAGACAGAGAAAGGTGGTCCTACAAAGTACTGACTCCAGGGGCTGAATACTAATGCAAGACAGAGAAAGGTGGTCCTACAAAGTGCTGACTCCAGGGGCTGAATACTAATGCAACATAAAGGTGGTTCTACAAAGTGCTGACTCAAGGGGCTGAATACTAATACAACATAGAAAAAGGTGGTCCTACAAAATATTGACTCCAGGGGCTGAATACTAATGCAACATAGAGAAAGGTGGTCCTACAAAGTACTAACTCTAGGGGTTGAGTACTAATGCAAAACAGAGTAAGGTGGTCCTACAAAGTACAGACTCCAGGGGCTGAATACTAATGCAACATAGAGAAAGGTGGTCCTACAAAGTACTAACTCTAGGGGTTGAGTACTAATGCAAGACAGAGAAAGGTGGTTCTACAAAGTACTGACTCCAGGGGCTGAATACTAATGCAAGACAGAGAAAGGTGATCCTAGAAAGTATAGACTCCGGGGGCTGAATACTAATGCACAGCACAATTTTCAGATTTATAGTTCTACAGCTTACACATGTAAATAACATGATGTCAGTATATTATGGGGTCTGATGTCAGTATATTGGGGTCTGCAGTATGTGGGTTGGGTATAAGGTAAAAACTTTGCCTTTAGTTCTTAGTAATTTCTTAGAACGTTTATTATGTTACATCAAGCTTCATATTCTGAATGTTTCCTTCATTTCCACCTTTCATCCACAGGAGGGCAGCAGCTGATGCAGGAATGTTCTCTCCACATGAGCACCCTCCAGATCTCAGGGAGGAGCAGGATGTGCCTGAGGTAAGAAAATAACTTATCTGTGATATAAAATTCGGTGAAATATTACGTTAAGTGGCTGCACAAGTCAAAATATACATTCTGATATATATATATATATAATATATATATATATATATATATAGATGGAGGTCGGATACAAAGGCTCCAAATTCCCTGCACAGACATAAAAAATAACATGTCGCCTAAGGTCACCACTGGAGGGCGCTCACTGCACATTCATTTTTAACTCAATGGGAGTATAAATCTATAGGCAGTGAGTTCCCTCTAGTGGTGGCTGTATAATCTGTATGTAGTGAGCTCCCTCTAGTGGTGGCTGTATAATCTGTATGTAGTGAGCTCCCTCTAGTGGTGGCTGTATAAATCTGTATGTAGTGAGCTCCCTCTAGTGGTGGCTGTATAAATCTGTATGTAGTGAGCTCCCTCTAGTGGTGGCTGTATAATCTGTATGTAGTGAGCTCCCTCTAGTGGTGGCTGTATAAATCTGTATGTAGTGAGCTCCCTCTAGTGGTGGCTGTATAATCTGTATGTAGTGAGCTCCCTCTAGTGGTGGCTGTATAAATCTGTATGTAGTGAGCTCCCTCTAGTGGTGGCTGTATAAATCTGTATGTACTGAGCTCCCCCTAGTGGTAACTCTATAAATCTGTATGTAGTGAGCTCCCTCTAGTGGTGGCTGTATAAATCTGTATGTAGTGAGCTCCCTCTAGTGGTGGCTGTATAATCTGTATGTAGTGAGCTCCCTCTAGTGGTGGCTGTATAATCTGTATGTAGTGAGCTCCCTCTAGTGGTGGCTGTATAAATCTGTATGTAGTGAGCTCCCTCTAGTGGTGGCTGTATAAATCTGTATGTAGTGAGCTCCCTCTAGTGGTGGCTGTATAAATCTGTATGTAGTGAGCTCCCTCTAGTGGTGGCTGTATAATCTGTATGTAGTGAGCTCCCTCTAGTAGTGGCTGTATAAATCTGTATGTAGTGAGCTCCCTCTAGTGGTGGCTGTATAAATCTGTATGTAGTGAGCTCCCTCTAGTGGTGACTGTATAATCTGTATGTAGTGAGCTCCCTCTAGTGGTGGCTGTATAAATCTGTATGTAGTGAGCTCCCTCTAGTGGTGGCTGTATAATCTGTATGTAGTGAGCTCCCTCTAGTGGTGGCTGTATAAATCTGTATGTAGTGAGCTCCCTCTAGTGGTGGCTGTATAAATCTGTATGTAGTGAGCTCCCTCTAGTGGTGGCTGTATAAATCTGTATGTAGTGAGCTCCCTCTAGTGGTGGCTGTATAATCTGTATGTAGTGAGCTCCCTCTAGTGGTGGCTGTATAAATCTGTATGTAGTGAGCTCCCTCTAGTGGTGGCTGTATAATCTGTATGTAGTGAGCTCCCTCTAGTGGTGGCTGTATAAATCTGTATGTAGTGAGCTCCCTCTAGTGGTGGCTGTATAAATCTGTATGTACTGAGCTCCCCCTAGTGGTAACTGTATAAATCTGTATGTAGTGAGCTCCCTCTAGTGGTGGCTGTATAAATCTGTATGTAGTGAGCTCCCTCTAGTGGTGGCTGTATAATCTGTATGTAGTGAGCTCCCTCTAGTGGTGGCTGTATAATCTGTATGTAGTGAGCTCCCTCTAGTGGTGGCTGTATAAATCTGTATGTAGTGAGCTCCCTCTAGTGGTGGCTGTATAAATCTGTATGTAGTGAGCTCCCTCTAGTGGTGGCTGTATAAATCTGTATGTAGTGAGCTCCATCTAGTGGTGGCTGTATAATCTGTATGTAGTGAGCTCCCTCTAGTAGTGGCTGTATAAATCTGTATGTAGTGAGCTCCCTCTAGTGGTGGCTGTATAAATCTGTATGTAGTGAGCTCCCTCTAGTGGTGACTGTATAATCTGTATGTAGTGAGCTCCCTCTAGTGGTGGCTGTATAAATCTGTATGCAGTGAGCTCCCTCTAGTGGTGGCTGTATAAATCTGTATGTAGTGAGCTCCCTCTAGTGGTGGCTGTATAAATCTGTATGTAGTGAGCTCCATCTAGTGGTGGCTGTATAATCTGTATGTAGTGAGCTCCCTCTAGTGATGGCTGTATAAATGTGTATGTAGTGAGCTCCCTCTAGTGGTGGCTGTATAAATCTGTATGTAGTGATCTCCCCCTAGTGGTGGCTGTATAAATCTGTATGTAGTGAGCTCCCTCTAGTGGTGGCTGTATAATCTGTATGTAGTGAGCTCCCCCTAGTGGTGGCTGTATAAATCTGTATGTAGTCAGCTCCCCCTAGTGATGGCTGTATAAATCTGTATGTAGTGAGCTCCCTCTAGAGGTGGCTGTATAAATCTGTATGTAGTGAGCTCCCTCTAGTGGTGGCTGTATAAATCTGTATGTAGTGAGCTTCCTCTAGTGGTGGCTGTATAAATCTGTATGTAGTGAGCTCCCTCTAGTGGTGGCTGTATAAATCTGTATGTAGTGATCTCCCCCTAGTGGTGGCTGTATAAATGTGTATGTAGTGAGCTCCCTCTAGTGGTGGCTGTATAATCTGTATGTAGTGAGCTCCCCCTAGTGGTGGCTGTATAAATCTGTATGTAGTCAGCTCCCCCTAGTGATGGCTGTATAAATCTGTATGTAGTGAGCTCCCTCTAGTGGTGGCTGTATAAATCTGTATGTAGTGAGCTCCCTCTAGTGGTGGCTGTATAAATCTGTATGTAGTGAGCTTCCTCTAGTGGTGGCTGTATAAATCTGTATGTAGTGAGCTCCCTCTAGTGGTGGCTGTATAAATCTGTATGTAGTGAGCTCCCTCTAGTGGTGGCTGTATAAATCTATGTAGTGAGCTCCCTCTAGTGGTGACTGTATAAATCTGTATGTAGTGAGCTCCCTCTAGTGGTGGCTGTATAATCTGTATGTAGTGAGTTCCCTCTAGTGGTGGCTGTATAATCCGTATGTAGTGAGCTCCCTCTAGTGGTGGCTGTATAATCCGTATGTAGTGAGCTCCCTCTAGTGGTGGCTGTATATATTTGTATGCAGTGAGCTCCCTCTAGTAGTGGCTGTATAATCTGTATGTAGTGAGCTCCCTCTAGTGGTGACTGTATAATCTGTATGTAGTGAGCTCCCTCTAGTGGTGGCTGTATAATCTGTATGTAGTGAGCTTCCTCTAGTGGTGGCTGTATAATCTGTATGTAGTGAGCTCCCTCTAGTGATGGCTGTATAAATCTGTATGTAGTTAGCTCCCCCTAGTGGTGGCTCTATAAATCTGTATGTAGTGAGCTCCCTCTAGTGGTGACTGTATAAATCTGTATGTAGTGAGCTCCCTCTAGTTGTGGCTGTATAAATCTGTATGTAGTGGCTCCCTCTAGTGGTGGCTGTATAAATCTGTATATAGTGAGCTCCCTCTAGTGGTGGCTGTATAAATCTGTATGTAGTGAGCTCCCTCTAGTGGTGGCTGTATAAATATGTATATAGTGAGCTCCCTCTAGTGGTGGCTGTATAAATCTGTATGTAGTGGCTCCCTCTAGTGGTGGCTGTATAATCTGTATGTAGTGAGCTCCCTCTAGTGGTGGCTGTATAAATGACACTGCTGTGAGCTCGCTCTAGTGGTGGCTGTATAAATGACACTGCTGTGAGCTCCCTCTAGTGGTGGCTGTATAATCTGTATGTAGTGAGCTCCCTCTAGTGGTGGCTGTATAAATCTGTATGTAGTGAACTCTCTCTAGTGGTGACTGTATAAATCTGCATGTAGTGAGCTCCCTCTAGTAGTGGCTGTATAAATCTGTATGTAGTGAGCTCCCTCTAGTGGTGGCTGTATAAATCTGTATGTAGTGAGCTCCCTCTAGTGGTGGCTGTATAAATCTGTATGTAGTGAGCTCCCTCTAGTGGTGACTGTATAATCTGTATGTAGTGAGCTCCCTCTAGTGGTGGCTGTATAAATCTGTATGTAGTGAGCTCCCTCTAGTGGTGGCTGTATAAATCATTATGTAGTGAGCTTCCCCTAGTGGTGGCTGTATACATCTGTATGTAGTGAGCTCCCTCTAGTGGTGGCTGTATAAATCTGTATGTAGTGAGCTCCCTCTAGTGGTGGCTGTATAAATATGTATATAGTGAGCTCCCTCTAGTGGTGGCTGTATAAATCTGTATGTAGTGGCTCCCTCTAGTGGTGGCTGTATAAATGACACTGCTGTGAGCTCCCTCTAGTGGTGGCTGTATAAATGACACTGCTGTGAGCTCCCTCTAGTGGTGGCTGTATAATCTGTATGTAGTGAGCTCCCTCTAGTGGTGGCTGTATAAATCTGTATGTAGTGAGCTCCCTCTAGTGGTGGCTGTATAATCTGTATGTAGTGAGCTCCCTCTAGTGGTGGCTGTATAAATCTGTATGTAGTGAGTTCCCTCTAGTGGTGGCTGTATAAATCTGTATGTAGTGAGCTCTCTCTAGTGGTGACTGTATAAATCTGCATGTAGTGAGCTCCCTCTAGTAGTGGCTGTTTTAATCTGTATGTAGTGAGCTCCCTCTAGTGGTGGCTGTATAAATCTGTAAGTAGTGAGCTCCCTCTAGTGGTGACTGTATAAATCTATATGTAGTGAGCTCCCTCTAGTGGTGGCTGTATAATCTGTATGTAGTGAGCTCCCCCTAGTGGTGGCTGTATAAATCTGTATGTAGTAAGCTCCCAATAGTGGTGACTGTATAATCTGTATGTAGTGGTGACTGTGGGCAGGCTGGATTTTGTCATTTAATCTGCTTTGTGGTGGGTGGCGGGTGCTTATGTTAGCAGTCTGTTGTCCGTATTTTTTATTTTGGTAGAGTTATTATATTAATTAATATGAAATCACACCGCAGTTGTGCAGACTTGCTGGTAGAGATGGTGACAGGGCTCCAAGAGACCGTGACTTTTTAGCCTAGAATTTACTACTTCATGTGCATCGCTAGGTGAACATGACCAAGGCTTGAACTTTTTGGTGTAAATACACTGTGACTCTGAGTCTTCCCTCACAGCCATATTGACCTGACACTTAAGGGTAAAGTCTGCGTGCTGTCCGCCCAGACCTACTGAACACGATCTTAAGGGTAAAGTCTGCGTGCTGTCCGCCCAGACCTACTGAACACGATCCATAGAGGCGGCCCTTTGTCGAGTAGATCTACTGTAATGTGTCACACTCTGCTGACATTGTCTATAGGGAGGACTGTTTATATGGATTATTGGAACTACTATTTAGTTTATTAAGGCACTCCACATTTCCTGTTAATGTAGTCATGTGTGAAAGTAATTCTACAATCGTCATGGATTCCTTTGATTAATCAATTTTCAGATTAGTTTTCATCACATTTTTTTACCTTTCTTTGTGGTAGAGCCTGTGTAACTCCTTCACATATCAGGCTATCCTGACACCTAACATTTTTTTCCTTTATTTGTGGTAGAGCCTGTGTAACTCCTTCACATATCAGGGTATCCTGACACCTAACATTTTTTACCTTTCTTTGTGGTACAGCCTGTGTAACTCCTTCACATATCAGGCTACCCTGACACCTAACATTTTTTACCTTTCTTTGTGGTAGAGCCTGTGTAACTCCTTCACATATCAGGGTATCCTGACACCTAACATTTTTTACCTTTCTTTGTGGTACAGCCTGTGTAACTCCTTCACATATCAGGCTATCCTGACACCTAACATTTTTTTCCTTTATTTGTGGTAGAGCCTGTGTAACTCCTTCACATATCAGGCTATCCTGACACCTAACATTTTTTTTCCTTTCTTTGTGGTAGAGCCTGTGTAACGCCTTCACATATCAGGCTGTCATGACACCTAACATTTTTTACCTTTCTTTGTGGTAGAGCCTGTGTAACTCCTTCACATGTCAGGCTATCCTAACACCTAACATTTTTTACCTTTCTTTGTGGTAGAGCCTGTGTAACTCCTTCACATATCAGGCTACCCTGACACGTAACATTTTTTACCTTTCTTTGTGGTAGAGCCTGTGTAACTCCTTCACATATCAGGCTATCCTGACACCTAACATGTTTTACCTTTCTTTGTGGTAGAGCCTGTGTAACTCCTTCACATATCAGGCTATCCTGACACCTAACATTTTTTACCTTTCTTTGTGGTAGAGCCTGTGTAACTCCTTCACATATCAGGCTATCTTGACACCTAACATTTTTTACCTTTCTTTGTGGTAGAGCCTGTGTAACTCCTTCACATATCAGGCTATCCTGACACCTAACATGTTTTACCTTTCTTTGTGGTAGAGCCTGTGTAACTCCTTCACATATCAGGCTATCCTGACACCTAACATTTTTTACCTTTCTTTGTGGTAGAGCCTGTGTAACTCCTTCACATATCAGGCTATCCTGACACCTAACATTTTTTTACCTTTCTTTGTGGTAGAGCCTGTGTAACTCCTTCATATATCCGGCTATCCTGACACCTAACATGTTTTACCTTTCTTTGTGGTAGAGCCTGTGTAACTCCTTCACATATCAGGCTATCCTGACACCTAACATTTTTTTCCTTTATTTGTGGTAGAGCCTGTGTAACTCCTTCACATATCAGGCTATCCTGACACCTAACATTTTTTTTCCTTTCTTTGTGGTAGAGCCTGTGTAACGCCTTCACATATCAGGCTGTCATGACACCTAACATTTTTTACCTTTCTTTGTGGTAGAGCCTGTGTAACTCCTTCACATGTCAGGCTATCCTAACACCTAACATTTTTTACCTTTCTTTGTGGTAGAGCCTGTGTAACTCCTTCACATATCAGGCTACCCTGACACGTAACATTTTTTACCTTTCTTTGTGGTAGAGCCTGTGTAACTCCTTCACATATCAGGCTATCCTGACACCTAACATGTTTTACCTTTCTTTGTGGTAGAGCCTGTGTAACTCCTTCACATATCAGGCTATCCTGACACCTAACATTTTTTACCTTTCTTTGTGGTAGAGCCTGTGTAACTCCTTCACATATCAGGCTATCTTGACACCTAACATTTTTTACCTTTCTTTGTGGTAGAGCCTGTGTAACTCCTTCACATATCAGGCTATCCTGACACCTAACATGTTTTACCTTTCTTTGTGGTAGAGCCTGTGTAACTCCTTCACATATCAGGCTATCCTGACACCTAACATTTTTTACCTTTCTTTGTGGTAGAGCCTGTGTAACTCCTTCACATATCAGGCTATCCTGACACCTAACATTTTTTTACCTTTCTTTGTGGTAGAGCCTGTGTAACTCCTTCATATATCCGGCTATCCTGACACCTAACATGTTTTACCTTTCTTTGTGGTAGAGCCTGTGTAACTCCTTCACATATCAGGCTATCCTGACACCTAACATTTTTTACCTTTCTTTGTGGTAGAGCCTGTGTAACTCCTTCACATATCAGGCTATCCTGACACCTAACATTTTTTTACCTTTCTTTGTGGTAGAGCCTGTGTAACTCCTTCACATATCAGGCTATCCTGACACCTAACATTTTTTTACCTTTCTTTGTGGTAGAGCCTGTGTAACTCCTTCATATATCCGGCTATCCTGACACCTAACATGTTTTACCTTTCTATTTGGTAGAGCCTGTGGAACTCCTTCACATATCAGGCTATCCTGACACCTAACATTTTTTACCTTTCTTTGTGGTACAGCCTGTGTAACTCCTTCACATATCAGGCTACCCTGACACCTAACATTTTTTACCTTTCTTTGTGGTAGAGCCTGTGTAACTCCTTCACATATCAGGGTATCCTGACACCTAACATTTTTTACCTTTCTTTGTGGTACAGCCTGTGTAACTCCTTCACATATCAGGCTATCCTGACACCTAACATTTTTTTCCTTTATTTGTGGTAGAGCCTGTGTAACTCCTTCACATATCAGGCTATCCTGACACATAACATTTTTTTTCCTTTCTTTGTGGTAGAGCCTGTGTAACGCCTTCACATATCAGGCTGTCATGACACTTAACATTTTTTACCTTTCTTTGTGGTAGAGCCTGTGTAACTCCTTCACATGTCAGGCTATCCTAACACCTAACATTTTTTACCTTTCTTTGTGGTAGAGCCTGTGTAACTCCTTCACATATCAGGCTACCCTGACACGTAACATTTTTTACCTTTCTTTGTGGTAGAGCCTGTGTAACTCCTTCACATATCAGGCTATCCTGACACCTAACATGTTTTACCTTTCTTTGTGGTAGAGCCTGTGTAACTCCTTCACATATCAGGCTATCCTGACACCTAACATTTTTTACCTTTCTTTGTGGTAGAGCCTGTGTAACTCCTTCACATATCAGGCTATCTTGACACCTAACATTTTTTACCTTTCTTTGTGGTAGAGCCTGTGTAACTCCTTCACATATCAGGCTATCCTGACACCTAACATGTTTTACCTTTCTTTGTGGTAGAGCCTGTGTAACTCCTTCACATATCAGGCTATCCTGACACCTAACATTTTTTACCTTTCTTTGTGGTAGAGCCTGTGTAACTCCTTCACATATCAGGCTATCCTGACACCTAACATTTTTTTACCTTTCTTTGTGGTAGAGCCTGTGTAACTCCTTCATATATCCGGCTATCCTGACACCTAACATGTTTTACCTTTCTTTGTGGTAGAGCCTGTGTAACTCCTTCACATATCAGGCTATCCTGACACCTAACATTTTTTACCTTTCTTTGTGGTAGAGCCTGTGTAACTCCTTCACATATCAGGCTATCCTGACACCTAACATTTTTTTACCTTTCTTTGTGGTAGAGCCTGTGTAACTCCTTCACATATCAGGCTATCCTGACACCTAACATTTTTTTACCTTTCTTTGTGGTAGAGCCTGTGTAACTCCTTCATATATCCGGCTATCCTGACACCTAACATGTTTTACCTTTCTATTTGGTAGAGCCTGAGGAACTCCTTCACATATCAGGCTATCCTGACACCTAACATTTTTTTTCCTTTCTTTGTGGTAGAGCCTGTGTAACGCCTTCACATATCAGGCTGTCATGACACCTAACATTTTTTACCTTTCTTTGTGGTAGAGCCTGTGTAACTCCTTCACATATCAGGCTATCCTGACACCTAACATTTTTTACCTTTCTTTGT
This sequence comes from Anomaloglossus baeobatrachus, assembly GCF_048569485.1. Taxonomy (NCBI): domain Eukaryota; kingdom Metazoa; phylum Chordata; class Amphibia; order Anura; family Aromobatidae; genus Anomaloglossus; species Anomaloglossus baeobatrachus. The sequence goes on along the minus strand of NC_134356.1, from coordinate 13,254,240 downwards.
GGTAGAGCCTGTGTAACTCCTTCACATATCAGGCTACCCTGACACCTAACATTTTTTACCTTTCTTTGTGGTAGAGCCTGTGTAACTCCTTCACATATCAGGCTATCCTGACACCTAATATGTTTTACCTTTTTTTGTGGTAGAGACTGTGTAACTCCTTCACATATCAGGCTATCCTGACACCTAACATTTTTTACCTTTCTTTGTGGTAGAGCCTGTGTAACTCCTTCACATATCAGGCTATCCTGACACCTAACATTTTTTACCTTTCTTTGTGGTAGAGCCTGTGTAACTCCTTCATATATCCGGCTATCCTGACACCTAACCTGTTTTACCTTTCTATTTGGTAAAGCCTGTGTAACTCCTTCACATATCAGGCTATACTGACACCTAACATTTTTTACCTTTCTTTGTGGTAGAGCCTGTGTAACTCCTTCACATATCAGGCTATCCTGACACCTAACATTTTTTACCTTTCTTTGTGGTAGAGCCTGTGTAACTCCTTCACATATCAGGCTATCCTGACACCTAACATTTTTTACCTTTCTTTGTGGTAGAGCCTGTGTAACTCCTTCACATATCAGGCTACCCTGACACCTAACATTTTTTACCTTTCTTTGTGGTAGAGCCTGTGTAACTCCACATATCAGGCTATCCTGACACCTATCATGTTTTACCTTTCTTTATGGTAGAGCCTGTGTAACTCCTTCACATATCAGGCTATCCTGACACCTAACATGTTTTACCTTTCTGTGTGGTAGAGCCTGTGTAACTCCTTCACATATCAGGCTATCCTGACACCTAACATTTTTTACCTTTCTTTGTGGTAGAGCCTGTGTAACTCCTTCACATATCAGGCTATCCTGACACCTAACATTTTTTTACCTTTCTTTGTGGTAGAGCCTGTGTAACTCCTTCATATATCCGGCTATCCTGACACCTAACATGTTTTACCTTTCTATTTGGTAGAGCCTGTGTAACTCCTTCACATATCAGGCTATCCTGACACCTAACTTTTTTTTCCTTTCTTTGTGGTAGAGCCTGTGTAACGCCTTCACATATCAGGCTGTCATGACACCTAACATTTTTTACCTTTCTTTGTGGTAGAGCCTGTGTAACTCCTTCACATATCAGGCTATCCTGACACCTAACATTTTTTATCTTTCTTTGTGGTAGAGCCTGTGTAACTCCTTCACATATCAGGCTACCCTGACACCTAACATTTTTTACCTTTCTTTGTGGTAGAGCCTGTGTAACTCCTTCACATATCAGGCTATCCTGACACCTAACATGTTTTACCTTTCTTTGTGGTAGAGCCTGTGTAACTCCTTCACATATCAGGCTATCCTGACACCTAACATTTTTTACCTTTATTTGTGGTAGAGTCTGTGTAACTCCTTCACATATCAGGCTATCCTGACACCTAACATTTTTTTCCTTTATTTGTGGTAGAGCCTGTGTAACTCCTTCACATATCAGGCTATCCTGACACCTAACATTTTTTACCTTTCTTTGTGGTAGAGCCTGTGTAACTCCTTCACATATCAGGCTATCCTGACACCTAACATTTTTTTTCCTTTCTTTGTGGTAGAGCCTGTGTAACGCCTTCACATATCAGGCTGTCATGACACCTAACATGTTTTACCTTTCTTTGTGGTAGAGCCTGTGTAACTCCTTCACATATCAGGCTATCCTGACACCTAACATTTTTTACCTTTCTTTGTGGTAGAGCCTGTGTAACTCCTTCACATATCAGGCTACTCTGAAACCCAAGGCATCTATGAGAGCTCATAACTCCAACCTGTGGATTTTTCTGCTCTTTCCGTCCCTCTTCTTATTTGTAGGTAGAAAGGGAGGTTGTAGATGGTAGAACAGAGAGTGTGGGGGGGGGGGATCTTCATGGAGGGCAGATCACACTGTGTAGATAGGAAGGAAAATATACAATCAACAACGGAGGGGGAGTGTATAAAAAGTAGAGAACTCACTACAGAATGGGTGAGGGAGAGGGAAATCACACACTAACCACCACAAAGGATCTGTAGAAGGAGAAACCAGTCCAGGAATGAAGCTGTGCTCATATATATGAATTAGTGAACACACCGACCTCACATCCAGCCTGTATTACTGGGACAGTCCAGGAATGAAGCTGTGCTCATACAGAAGAGTGAGCACACCGACTCACATCCAGCCTGTATTACTGGGACAGTCCAGGAATGAAGCTGAGCTCATACATGAGAGTGAGCTCACCGACCTCACATCCAGCCTGTATTACTCGGACAATCCAGGAATGAAGCTGTGCTGATACAGAAGAGTGAGCACACCGACCTCACATTCAGCCTGTATTACTGGGACAGTCCAGGAATGAAGCTGTGCTCATACATGAGAGTGAGCACACTGACCTCACATCCAGCCTGTATTACTGGGACAGTCCAGGAATGAAGCTGTGCTCATACAAGAGAGTGAGCACACTGCCCTCACATCCAGCCTGTATTACTGGGACAGTCCAGGAATGAAGCTGTGCTCATAAATGAGAGTGAGCACACCAACCTCACATCCAACCTGTATTACTGGGACAGTCCAGGAATGAAGCTGTGCTCATACATAAGAGTGAGCACGCTGACCTCACATCCAGCCTGTATTACTGGGACAGTCCAGGAATGAAGCTGTGCTCATACAGAAGAGTGAGCACACTAATCTCACATCCAGCCTGTATTACTGGGACAGTCCAGGAATGAAGCTGTGCTCACACAGAAGACTGAGCACACTGCCCTCACATCCAGCCTGTATTACTGGGACAGTCCACGAATGAAGCTGTGCTGATACAGAAGAGTGAGTACGCTGCCCTCACATCCAGCTTATATTACTGGGACAGTCCAGGAATGAAGCTGTGCTCATACAGAAGAGTGAGCACACTGACCTCACATCCAACCTGTATTACTGGGACAGTCCAGTAATGAAGCTGTGCTCATACATGAGAGTGAGCTCACCGACCTCACATCCAGCCTGTATTACTGGGACAGTCCAGGAATGAAGCTGCGCTCATACATGAGAGTGAGCACACCGACCTCACATCCAGCCCCTATTACTGGGACAGTCCAGTAATGAAGCTGTGCTCATACAGAAGAGTGAGCACACCGACCTCACATCCAGCCTGTATTACTGGGACAGTCCAGGAATGAAGCTGAGCTCATATATGAGAGTGAGCACACCGACCTCACATCCAGCCTGTATTACTGGGACAATCCAGGAATGAAGCTGTGCTCATACAGAAGAGTGAGCACACCAACCTCACATCCAGCCTGTATTACTGGGACAGTCCAGGAATGAAGCTGTGCTCATACATGAGAGTGAGCACACTGCCCTCACATCCAGCCTGTATAACTGGGACAGTCCAGGAATGAAGCTGTGCTCATACATGAGAGTGAGCACACTGACCTCACATCCAGCCTGTATTACTGGGACAGTCCAGGAATGAAGCTGTGCTCATACATGAGTGAGCACACTGCCCTCACATCCAGCCTGTATTACTGGGACAGTCCAGGAATGAAGCTGTGCTCATACATGAGAGTGAGCACACCAACCTCACATCCAGCCTGTATTACTGGGACAGTCCAGGAATGAAGTTGTGCTCATACATAAGAGTGAGCACGCTGACCTCACATCTAGCCTGTATTACTGGGACAGTCCAGGAATGAAGCTGTGCTCATACAGAAGAGTGAGCACACTAATCTCACATCCAGCCTGTATTACTGGGACCGTCCAGGAATGAAGCTGTGCTCACACAGAAGACTGAGCACACTGCCCTCACATCCAGCCTGTATTACTGGGACAGTCCACGAATGAAGCTGTGCTGATACAGAAGAGTGAGTACGCTGCCCTCACATCCAGCTTGTATTACTGGGACAGTCCAGGAATGAAGCTGTGCTCATACAGAAGAGTGAGCACACTGACCTCACATCCAACCTGTATTACTGGGACAGTCCAGGAATGAAGCTGTGCTCATACACAAGAGTGAGCACGCTGCCCTCACATCCAGCCTGTATTACTGAGGCGAACATGACACAAAGAACGAAGTCTGGGAACTTGGGCAACTTGTGATCTCCATATCAGAAGGTCTGAGGAGCAATACATAGGCAACCTCAAACTTTGCGGCAACTGGGCCAAATGATCTGTCCTCTCCTGCAATTGGAGTGCATGCAGTCTTCCTCTTGGCCACCAGGTGTCAGCGTTGTACCTGTATAGTGCAGCATCTGCAGCTGCATCTCCCCACAGACAGCAGGAAAAGCAGTAACTACTTCAGGCTGGAAGATAAAAATAATAATAACCTACAATTCCCGTCACCGGAGCGACGGATGGCGGTGATGTTCTGCGGCTAATCAGACGGAACAGTGGTGCTGTGCGGCACCATCATGTACCCACTGCGCCTCCATCTACCTGTGTCCCTGTGACCTGGAGATCACAGGTGAAGCTCAGAGCCGCAGCTGCGCCCCAGAATCCGCTGTCAGCAGGACGCGTATGAGCAAGCGGAATAAACCTCATTACACGACGCACGCAGCTCTGGGAGTACAATGCTGCGCTCTATTTCCACAGCAATAAGTGTGGGGCAAAGCTCACGCCTCATCTCCTAAAACGACCTGAATTCTAGCACATGAGCCTTTAGATGGAGATAAAAGTTAAAAAGGTGATACTTCTACTCCAGTCACATCCAAAGCTGCTCTGAATCTGGTGTTCACAGCCCCTGCTGCTTCAGTGTCTGCAGCCCCTGCTTGTTCAGTGTCTGCATCACCTGCTGGATCAGTGTCTGCGGCCTCTGTTGGTTCAGTGTCTGCAGCCCCTGCTGGTTCAGTGTCTGCAGTCCCTGCTGGTTCAGTGTCTGCAGCCCCTGCTGGTTCAGTGTCTGCGGCCCCTGCTGGTTCAGTGTCTGCAGCCCCTGCTGGTTCAGTGTCTGCAGCCCCTGCTGGTTCAGTGTCTGCAGTCCCTGCTGGTTCAGTGTCTGCAGCCCCTGCTGGTTCAGTGTTTGCAGCCCCTGCTGGTTCAGTGTCTGCAGTCCCTGCTGGTTCAGTGTCTGCAGCCCCTGCTGGTTCAGTGTTTGCAGCCCCTGCTGGTTCAGTGTCTGCAGCTCCTGCTGGTTCAGTGTCTGCAGCTCCTGGTGGTTCAGTGTCTGCAGCTCCTGCTGGTTCAGTGTCTGCAGCCCCTGCTGGTTCAGTGTCTGCAGCCCATGCTGGTTCAGTGTCTGCAGTCCCTGCTGGTTCAGTGTCTGCAGCCCCTGCTGGTTCAGTGTTTGCAGCCCCTGCTGGTTCAGTGTCTGCAGTCCCTGCTGGTTTAGTGTCTGCAGCCCCTGCAGGTTCAGTGTCTGCAGCTCCTGCTGGTTCAGTGTGTGCAGCCCCTGCTGGTTCAGTGTCTGGGGCCCCTGCTGGTTTAGTGTCTGCGGCCCCTGTTGGTTTAGTGTCTGCGGCCCCTGTTGATTTAGTGTCTGCGGCCCCTGTTGGTTTAGTGTCTGCGGCCCCTGCTGGTTCAGTGTCTGCAGTTTTTATCCTTATTGTGCTCACTGTTAGGCAGCTATTAGCAGAATTTTGAGCGCACACAGCTCTGGATGTGATTGTAAGATAAAGCTTCAGGGTTTTTTGTTTATTTTTTTAAAGGGACCAACATTTTTTATATATGTACAGTACAGACCAAAAGTTTGGACACACCTTCTCATCTCTAGAACAGCTGTTAAGAGGAGACTTTGTGCAGCAGCCTTCATGGTAAATTAGCTGCTAGGAAACCACTGCTAAGGACAGACAACAAGCAGAAGAGAACACCAGGAATGGACATTAGACCAGTGGAAATCTGCGCTTTGCTCTGATGAGTCCAAATTTGAGATCTTTGGATCCAACCACCGTGTCTTTGTAGGAAAGGTGAACGGATGGACTCTACATGGCTGGTTCCCACCGAGAAGCATGGAGGAGGAGGTGTGATGGTGTGGGGGGGGCTTTGCTGGTGACACTGTTGGGGATTTATTCAAAATTGAAGGCATACAGAACCAGCATGGCTACCACAGCATCTTGCAGTGGCATGCTATTCCATCCGGTTTGCGTTTAGTTGGACCATCATTTATTTTTGAGCAGGACAATGACCCCAAACACCTCCAGGCTGTGTAAGCGCTATCTGACTAAGAAGGAGAGTGATGGGGTGCTACACCAGATGACCTGGCCTCCATAGTCACCAGACCTGAACCCAATCGAGATGGTTTGGGGTGAGCTGGACCGCAGAGTGAAGGCAAAAGGGCCAACAGGTGCTAAGCATCTCTGGGAACTCCTTCAAGACTGTTGGAAAACCATTTCCGGTGACTACCTCCTGAAGCTCATCAAGAGAATGCCAAGAGTGTGCAAAACAGTAATCAAAGCAAAAGAGGTGGCGACTGTGAAGAACCTAGAATATAAGACACATTTTCAGTTGATTCACACTTTAAGTATTTCCTTCCACATGTTGCAATTCAGAGTTTTGATGTCTTCAATGTGAATCTACAATTTTTAGTGTCAAGAAAACTCTTTGAATGAGAAGTTGTGTCCAAACTTTTGGTCTGTACTGTGTATATATATTTGTCATTTTAGAGGCAGCGCGCCGGACACTTCGAGCACGTGGCGCATATGAACATGTTCAGCAGCGAGACCCCGACATTCAGGATCCCAGCCAAGATTTCTTTCCTTAAGCTGTCAGTGGAAGAAGAAGATCCCGCAGGTAAAGAGAAGACGTGATTGGTCAGTGGTGATGGTGTAGATCTCGTCCAACCATCACAGAGCTGAGAGCGTCAGATTCAGCAGAGCTGAGTGCGTCAGATGCAGCAGAGCTGAGAGCGTCAGTTGCGGCAGAGCTGAGTGCGTCAGATGCAGCAGAGCTGAGAGCGTCAGATGCAGCAGAGCTGAGAGCGTCAGATGCAGCAGACCTGAGAGCGTCAGATGCAGCAGAGCTGAGTGCGTCAGATGCAGCAGAGCTGAGAGCGTCAGATGCAGCAGAGCTGAGAGCGTCAGATGCAGCAGAGCTGAGAGCGTCAGATGCGGCAAAGCTGAGAGCAACAGATGCAGCAGAGCTGAGAGCGTCAGATGCAGCAGAGCTGAGAGCGTCAGATGCAGCAGAGCTGAGTGCGTCAGATGCAGCAGAGCTGAGAGCGTCAGATGCAGCAGAGCTGAGAGCGTCAGATGCAGCAGAGCTGAGAGCGTCATATGCAGCAGAGCTGAGAGCGTCAGATGCAGCAGAGCTGAGAGCGTCAGATGCAGCAGAGCTGAGAGCGTCAGATGCAGCAGAACTGAGAGCGTCATATGCAGCAGAGCTGAGAGCGTCAGATGCAGCGGAGCTGAGAGCGTCAGATGCAGCGGAGCTGAGAGCGTCAGATGCAGCGGAGCTGAGAGCGTCAGATGCAGCAGAGCTGAAAGCGTCAGATGCAGCAGAACTGAGAGCGTCAGATGCAGCAGAGCTGAGAGCGTCAGATGCGGCAAAGCTGAGAGCAACAGATGCAGCAGAGCTGAGAGCGTCAGATGCAGCAGAGCTGAGAGCGTCAGATGCAGCAGAGCTGAGAGCGTCAGATGCAGCAGAGCTGAGAGCGTCAGATGCAGCAGAGCTGAGTGCGTCAGATGCAGCAGAGCTGAGAGCGTCAGATGCAGCAGAGCTGAGTGCGTCAGATGCAGCAGAGCTGAGAGCGTCAGATGCAGCAGAGCTGAGAGCGTCAGATGCAGCAGAGCTGAGAGCGTCATATGCAGCAGAGCTGAGAGCGTCAGATGCAGCAGAGCTGAGAGCGTCAGATGCAGCAGAGCTGAGAGCGTCAGATGCAGCAGAACTGAGAGCGTCATATGCAGCAGAGCTGAGAGCGTCAGATGCAGCAGAGCTGAGAGCGTCAGATGCAGCGGAGCTGAGAGCGTCAGATGCAGCGGAGCTGAGTGCGTCAGATGCAGCAGAACTGAGAGCGTCAGATGCAGCAGAGCTGAGAGCGTCAGATGCGGCAAAGCTGAGAGCAACAGATGCAGCAGAGCTGAGAGCGTCAGATGCAGCAGAGCTGAGAGCGTCAGATGCAGCAGAGCTGAGAGCGTCAGATGCAGCAGAGCTGAGAGCGTCAGATGCAGCAGAACTGAGAGCGTCAGATGCGGCAGAGCTGAGAGCAACAGATGCAGCAGAGCTGAGAGCGTCAGATGCAGCAGAACTGAGAGCGTCAGATGCAGCAGAGCTGAGAGCAACAGATGCAGCAGAGCTGAGAGCAACAGATGCAGCAGAACTGAGAGCGTCAGATGCAGCGGAGCTGAGAGCGTCAGATGCAGCAGAGCTGAGAGCGTCAGATGCAGCAGAGCTGAGTGCGTCAGATGCGGCAGAGCTGAGAGCAACAGATGCAGCAGAGCTGAGAGCGTCAGATGCAGCGGAGCTGAGAGCGTCAGATGCAGCGGAGCTGAGAGCGTCAGATGCAGCAGAGCTGAGAGCGTCAGATGCAGCAGAGCTGAGAGCGTCAGATGCAGCAGAGCTGAGAGCGTCAGATGCAGCAGAGCTGAGAGCGTCAGATGCAGCGGAGCTGGGAGCAACAGATGCAGCAGAGCTGAGAGCGTCAGATGCAGCAGAGCTGAGAGCGTCAGATGCAGCAGAGCTGAGAGCAACAGATGCAGCAGAGCTGAGTGCGTCAGATGCAGCAGAGCTGAGAGCAACAGATGCAGCAGAGCTGAGTGCGTCAGATGCAGCAGAGCTGAGAGCAACAGATGCAGCAGAGCTGAGTGCGTCAGATGCAGCAGAGCTGAGTGCGTCAGATGCAGCAGAGCTGAGAGCGTCAGATGCAGCAGAGCTGAGAGCGTCAGATGCAGCAGAACTGAGAGCGTCAGATGCAGCGGAGCTGAGAGCGTCAGATGCAGCGGAGCTGAGAGCGTCAGATGCAGCAGAGCTGAAAGCGTCAGATGCAGCAGAACTGAGAGCGTCAGATGCAGCAGAGCTGAGAGCGTCAGATGCGGCAAAGCTGAGAGCAACAGATGCAGCAGAGCTGAGAGCGTCAGATGCAGCAGAGCTGAGAGCGTCAGATGCAGCAGAGCTGAGAGCGTCAGATGCAGCAGAGCTGAGAGCGTCAGATGCAGCAGAGCTGAGTGCGTCAGATGCAGCAGAGCTGAGAGCGTCAGATGCAGCAGAGCTGAGTGCGTCAGATGCAGCAGAGCTGAGAGCGTCAGATGCAGCAGAGCTGAGAGCGTCAGATGCAGCAGAGCTGAGAGCGTCAGATGCAGCAGAGCTGAGAGCGTCAGATGCGGCAAAGCTGAGAGCAACAGATGCAGCAGAGCTGAGAGCGTCAGATGCAGCAGAGCTGAGAGCGTCAGATGCAGCAGAGCTGAGAGCGTCAGATGCAGCAGAGCTGAGAGCGTCAGATGCAGCAGAACTGAGAGCGTCAGATGCGGCAGAGCTGAGAGCAACAGATGCAGCAGAGCTGAGAGCGTCAGATGCAGCAGAACTGAGAGCGTCAGATGCAGCAGAGCTGAGAGCAACAGATGCAGCAGAGCTGAGAGCAACAGATGCAGCAGAACTGAGAGCGTCAGATGCAGCGGAGCTGAGAGCGTCAGATGCAGCAGAGCTGAGAGCGTCAGATGCAGCAGAGCTGAGTGCGTCAGATGCGGCAGAGCTGAGAGCAACAGATGCAGCAGAGCTGAGAGCGTCAGATGCAGCGGAGCTGAGAGCGTCAGATGCAGCGGAGCTGAGAGCGTCAGATGCAGCAGAGCTGAGAGCGTCAGATGCAGCAGAGCTGAGAGCGTCAGATGCAGCAGAGCTGAGAGCGTCAGATGCAGCAGAGCTGAGAGCGTCAGATGCAGCGGAGCTGGGAGCAACAGATGCAGCAGAGCTGAGAGCGTCAGATGCAGCAGAGCTGAGAGCGTCAGATGCAGCAGAGCTGAGAGCAACAGATGCAGCAGAGCTGAGTGCGTCAGATGCAGCAGAGCTGAGAGCAACAGATGCAGCAGAGCTGAGTGCGTCAGATGCAGCAGAGCTGAGAGCAACAGATGCAGCAGAGCTGAGTGCGTCAGATGCAGCAGAGCTGAGTGCGTCAGATGCAGCAGAGCTGAGAGCGTCAGATGCAGCAGAGCTGAGAGCGTCAGATGCAGCAGAACTGAGAGCGTCAGATGCAGCAGAGCTGAGAGCGTCAGATGCAGCAGAGCTGAGAGCGTGAGATGCAGCAGAGCTGAGAGTGTGAGATGCAGCAGAGCTGAGTGCGTCAGATGCAGCGGAGCTGAGAGCGTCAGATGCAGCAGAGCTGAGAGCAACAGATGCAGCAGAGCTGAAAGCGTCAGATGCAGCGGAGCTGAGTGCGTCAGATGCAGCGGAGCTGAGTGCGTCAGATGCAGCAGAGCTGAGAGCGACAGATGCAGCAGAACTGAGAGCGTCAGATGCAGCAGAGCTGAGAGCAACAGATGCAGCAGAGCTGAGAGCGTTAGATGCAGCGGAGTTGAGAGCGTCAGATGCAGCAGAGCTGAGAGCGTCAGATGCAGCAGAACTGAGAGCGTCAGATGCAGCGGAGCTGAGAGCAACAGATGTAGCAGAGCTGAGAGTGTCAGATGCAGCAGAGCTGAGAGCGTCAGATGCAGCGGATCTGAGAGCAACAGATGCAGCAGAGCTGAGTGCGTCAGATGCAGCAGAGCTGAGTGCGTCAGATGCAGCAGAGCTGAGTGCGTCAGATGCAGCAGAGCTGAGAGCGTCAGATGCAGCAGAACTGAGAGCGTCAGATGCAGCAGAGCTGAGAGCGTCAGATGCAGCAGAGCTGAGAGCGTCAGATGCAGCAGAGCTGAGAGCGTCAGATGCAGCGGAGCTGAGAGCAACAGATGCAGCAGAGCTGAGAGCGTCAGATGCAGCAGAGCTGAGTGCGTCAGATGCAGCAGAGCTGAGAGCGTCAGATGCAGCAGAGCTGAGAGCAACAGATGCAGCAGAGCTGAGAGCGTCAGATGCAGCGGAGCTGAGTGCGTCAGATGCAGCGGAGCTGAGTGCGTCAGATGCAGCAAAGCTGAGAGCAACAGATGCAGCAGAGCTGAGAGCAACAGATGCAGCAGAGCTGAGAGCGTCAGATGCAGCAAAGCTGAGATCGTCAGATGCAGCAGAGCTGAGAGCGTCAGATGCAGCAGAGCTGAGAGCGTCAGATGCAGCAGAGCTGAGAGCAACAGATGCAGCAGAGCTGAGAGCGTCAGATGCAGCAGAGCTGAGTGCGTCAGATGCAGCGGAGCTGAGAGCGTCAGATGCAGCAGAGCTGAGCGTCAGATGCAGCAGAGCTGAGAGCGTCAGATGCAGCAGACCTGAGAGCGTCAGATGCAGCAGAGCTGAGAGCGTCAGATGCAGCGGAGCTGAGTGCGTCAGATGCAGCAGAGCTGAAAGCGTCAGATGCAGCAGAGCTGAGTGCGTCAGGTGCAGCAGAACTGAGTGTGTCAGATGCAGCAGAGCTGAGTGCGTCCGATGCAGCAGAGCTGAGTGCGTCCGATGCAGCAGAGCTGAGTGCGTCAGATGCAGCAGAGCTGAAAGCGTCAGATGCAGCGGAGCTGAGAGCAACAGATGCAGCAGAGCTGAGAGCGTCAGATGCAGCAGAGCTGAGTGCGTCAGATGCAGCAGAGCTGAGAGCGTCAGATGCAGCAGAGCTGAGAGCAACAGATGCAGCAGAGCTGAGAGCGTCAGATGCAGCGGAGCTGAGTGCGTCAGATGCAGCGGAGCTGAGTGCGTCAGATGCAGCAAAGCTGAGAGCAACAGATGCAGCAGAGCTGAGAGCAACAGATGCAGCAGAGCTGAGAGCGTCAGATGCAGCAAAGCTGAGATCGTCAGATGCAGCAGAGCTGAGAGCGTCAGATGCAGCAGAGCTGAGAGCGTCAGATGCAGCAGAGCTGAGAGCAACAAATGCAGCAGAGCTGAGAGCGTCAGATGCAGCAGAGCTGAGTGCGTCAGATGCAGCGGAGCTGAGAGCGTCAGATGCAGCAGAGCTGAGAGCGTCAGATGCAGCAGAGCTGAGAGCGTCAGATGCAGCAGACCTGAGAGCGTCAGATGCAGCAGAGCTGAGAGCGTCAGATGCAGCGGAGCTGAGTGCGTCAGATGCAGCAGAGCAGAAAGCGTCAGATGCAGCAGAGCTGAGTGCGTCAGGTGCAGCAGAACTGAGTGTGTCAGATGCAGCAGAGCTGAGTGCGTCCGATGCAGCAGAGCTGAGTGCGTCCGATGCAGCAGAGCTGAGTGCGTCAGATGCAGCAGAGCTGAAAGCGTCAGATGCAGCAGAGCTGAGTGCATCAGATGCAGCAGAGCTGAGTGCGTCAGATGCAGCAGAGCTGAGAGCGTCAGATGCAGCAGAGCTGAGAGCGTCAGATGCAGCAGAGCTGAGAGCGTCAGATGCAGCAGAGCTGAGAGCGTCAGATGCAGCAGAGCTGAGTGCGTCAGATGCAGCAGAGCTGAGAGCGTCAGATGCAGCAGAGCTGAGAGCGTCAGATGCAGCAGAGCTGAGAGCAACAGATGCAGCAGAGCTGAAAGCGTCAGATGCAGCAGAGCTGAGAGCGTCAGATGCAGCAGAGCTGAGAGCGTCAGATGCAGCAAAGCTGAGAGCGTCAGATGCAGCAGAGCTGAGTGCGTCAGATGCAGCAGAGCTGAAAGCGTCAGATGCAGCAGAGCTGAGTGCGTCAGATGCAGCAGAGCTGAGTGCGTCAGATGCAGCAGAGCTGAGTGCGTCTGATGCAGCAGAGCTGAGAGCGTCAGATGCAGCAGAGCTGAGTGCGTCAGATGCAGCAGAGCTGAGTGCGTCAGATGCAGCAGAGCTGAGTGCATCAGATGCAGCAGAGCTGAGAGCGTCAGCTGCAGCAGAGCTGAAAGCGTCAGATGCAGCAGAGCTGAGAGCGTCAGATGCAGCAGAGCTGAGAGCGTCAGATCCAGCAGAGCTGAGTGCGTCAGATGCAGCAGAGCTGAGAGCGTCAGATGCAGCAGAGCTGAGAGCGTCAGATGCAGCAGAGCTGAGTGCGTCAGATGCAGCAGAGCTGAGTGCGTCAGATGCAGCAGAGCTGAGAGCGTCAGATGCAGCAGAGCTGAGAGCGTGAGATGCAGCAGAGCTGAGAGCGTCATATGCAGCAGAGCTGAGGGCGTCAGATGCAGCAGAGCTGAGAGCGTCATATGCAGCAGAGCTGAGAGCGTCAGATGCAGCAGAGCTGAGTGCGTCAGATGCAGCAGAGCTGAGAGCGTCAGATGCAGCAGAGCTGAGTGCGTCAGATGCAGCAGAGCTGAGAGCGTCAGATGCAGCAGAGCTGAGTGCGTCAGATGCAGCAGAGCTGAGAGCGTCAGATGCAGCAGAGCTGAGAGCATCAGATGCAGCAGAGCTGAGAGCGTCAGATGCAGCAGAGCTGAGAGCGTCAGATGCAGCAGAGCTGAGAGCGTCAGATGCAGCAGAGCTGAGAGCGTGAGATGCAGCAGAGCTGAGAGCGTCATATGCAGCAGAGCTGAGAGCGTCAGATGCAGCAGAGCTGAGAGCGTCAGATGCAGCAGTGCTGAGTGTGTCAGATGCAGCAGAGCTGAGGGCGTCAGATGCAGCAGAGCTGAGAGCGTCAGATGCAGCAGAGCTGAGGGCGTCAGATGCAGCAGAGCTGAGAGCGTCAGATGCAGCAGAGCTGAGAGCGTCATATGCAGCAGAGCTGAGGGCGTCAGATACAGCAGAGCTGAGAGCGTCAGATGCAGCAGAGCTGAGAGCATCAGATGCAGCAGAGCTGAGAGCGTCAGATGTAGCAGAGCTGAGAGCATCAGATGCAGCAGAGCTGAGTGCGTCAGATGCAGCAGAGCAGAGTGGTGCTTTGGGCAGACTCTTCTGCTCCGCAGTTTCTGCCGTTACCGGTGCATTCTCAGGGGAGGATGAAATTTCTGTTCATCAAATGTCAGCGCTAGTTCCTGATTGGAATAGTGATGTGGCCCCCGCCGGTCTCCGGAGCAGCCGAGGGGCAATTCACAATGAAAAACGCTTTTGTCAAGAGACAATTAAAAGGAAAAACGATGAAAATCCTGTGACAAAGCGACAAAGAGCCGCGAGAACCGCTGCCATTAATCACAGGCGTGACAACAGAGAGACAACAGCATGTCTGACAGGGAAGGACGGAGGGGCGGGAAATGACCTCTCCACATTCTCCTGCAGTCTATAGGGGGGCGCGAACTGTATATAGACATAACAGTGAGAAGGTTAGACAGCGCCCCCTAGTGGTGACCACATTATCAGTGTATACAGGGAGCTCCCCCTAGAGGTGGCTGCAGACAGGATCTTATCATGTATCTCTGTATACAGGGAGCTCCCCCTAGTGGTGGCTGCAGACAGGATCTTATCATGTATCTCTGTATACAGGGAGCTCCCCCTAGTGGTGGCTGCAGACAGGATCTTATCATGTATCTCTGTATACAGGGAGCTCCCCCTAGTGGTGGCTGCAGACAGGATCTTATCATGTATCTCTGTATACAGGGAGCTCCCCCTAGTGGAGGCTGCAGACAGGATCTTATCATGTATCTCTGTATACAGGGAGCTCCCCCTAGTGGTGACTGCAGACAGGATCTCTCATGTATCTCTGTATACAGGGAGCTCCCTCTAGTGGTGGCTGCAGACAGGTTCTTATCATGTATCTCTGTATACAAGGAACTCCCTCTAGTGGTGGCTGCAGACAGGACCTTATCATGTATCTCTGTATACAGGGAGCTCCCCCTAGTGGTGGCTGCAGACAGGATCTTATCATGTATCTCTGTATACAGGGAGCTCCCCCTAGTGGAGGCTGCAGACAGGATCTCTCATGTATCTCTGTATACAGGGAGCTCCCTCTAGTGGTGGCTGCAGACAGGTTCTTATCATGTATCTCTGTATACAAGGAACTCCCTCTAGTGGTGGCTGCAGACAGGACCTTATCATGTATCTCTGTATACAGGGAGCTCCCCCTAGTGGTGGCTGCAGACAGGATCTTATCATGTATCTCTGTATACAGGGAGCTCCCCCTAGTGGTGGCTGCAGACAGGATCTTATCATGTATCTCTGTATACAGGGAGCTCCCCCTAGTGGTGGCTGCAGACAGGATCTTATCATGTATCTCTGTATACAGGGAGCTCCCCCAAGTGGAGGCTGCAGACAGGATCTTATCATGTATCTCTGTATACAGGGAGCTCCCCCTAGTGGTGGCTGCAGACAGGATCTTATCATGTATCTCTGTATACAGGGAGCTCCCCCTAGTGGTGACTGCAGACAGGATCTTATCATGTATCTCTGTACACAGGGAGCTCCCCCTAGTGGTGGCTGCAGACAGGATCTTATCATGTATCTCTGTATACAGGGAGCTCCCCCAAGTGGAGGCTGCAGACAGGATCTTATCATGTATCTCTGTATACAGGGAGCTCCCCCTAGTGGTGGCTGCAGACAGGATCTTATCATGTATCTCTGTATACAGGGAGCTCCCCCTAGTGGTGACTGCAGACAGGATCTTATCATGTATCTCTGTACACAGGGAGCTCCCCCTAGTGGTAGCTGCAGACAGGATCTTATCATGTATCTCTGTATACAGGGAGCTCCCCCTAGTGGTGGCTGCAGACAGGATCTTATCATGTATCTCTGTACACAGGGAGCTCCCCCTAGTGGTAGCTGCAGACAGGATCTTATCATGTATCTCTGTATACAGGGAGCTCCCCCAAGTGGAGGCTGCAGACAGGATCTTATCATGTATCTCTGTATACAGGGAGCTCCCCCTAGTGGTGGCTGCAGACAGGATCTTATCATGTATCTCTGTATACAGGGAGCTCCCCCAAGTGGAGGCTGCAGACAGGATCTTATCATGTATCTCTGTATACAGGGAGCTCCCCCTAGTGGTGGCTGCAGACAGGATCTTATCATGTATCTCTGTATACAGGGAGCTCCCCCTAGTGGTGGCTGCAGACAGGATCTTATCATGTATCTCTGTATTCAGGGAGCTCCCCCTAGTGGTGGCTGCAGACATGATCTTATCATGTATCTCTGTATACAGGGAGCTTCCCTTAGTGGTGGCTGCAGACAGGATCTTATCATGTATCTCTGTATACAGGGAGCTCCCCCTAGTGGTGACTGCAGACAGGATCTTATCATGTATCTCTGTATATAGGGAGCTCCCCCTAGTGGTGGCTGCAGACAGGATCTTATCATGTATCTCTGTATACAGGGAGCTCCCCCTAATGGAGGCTGCAGACAGGTTCTTATCATGTATCTCTGTATACAGGGAGCTCCCCCTAGTGGTGGCTGCAGACAGGATCTTATCATGTATCTTTGTATACAGGAAGCTCCCTCTAGTGGTGGCTGCAGACAGGATCTTATCATGTATCTCTGTATACAGAGAGCTCCCCCTAGTGGTGTCTGCAGACAGGATCTTATCATGTATCTCTGTATACAGGGAGCTCCCCCTAATGGAGGCTGCAGACAGGATCTTATCATGTATCTCTGTATACAGGGAGCTCACCCTAGTGGTGACTGCAGACAGGACCTTATCATGTATATCTGTATACAGGGAGCTCCCCCTAGTGGTGGCTGCAGACAGGATCTTATCATGTATCTCTGTATTCAGGGAGCTCCCCCTAGTGGTGGCTGCAGACATGATCTTATCATGTATCTCTGTATACAGGGAGCTTCCCTTAGTGGTGGCTGCAGACAGGATCTTATCATGTATCTCTGTATACAGGGAGCTCCCCCTAGTGGTGGCTGCAGACAGGATCTTATCATGTATCTCTGTATACAGGGAGCTCCCCCTAGTGGTGGCTGCAGACAGGATCTTATCATGTATCTCTGTATACAGGGAGCTCCCCCTAGTGGTGACTGCAGACAGGATCTTATCATGTATCTCTGTATACAGGGATCTCCCCCTAGTGGTGGCTGCAGACAGGATCTTATCATGTATCTCTGTATACAGGGAGCTCCCCCTAGTGGTGGCTGCAGACAGGACCTTATCATCTATCTCTGTATACAGGGAGCTCCCCCTAGTGGTGGCTGCAGACAGGATCTTATCATGTATCTCTGTATACAGGGAGCTCCCCTAGTGGTGGCTGCAGACAGGATCTTATCATGTATCTCTGTATACAGGGAGCTCCCCCTAGTGGTGGCTGCAGACAGGATCTTATCATGTATCTCTGTATACAGGGAGCTCCCCTAGTGGTGGCTGCAGACAGGATCTTATCATGTATCTCTGTATACAGGGAGCTCCCCCTAGTGGTGGCTGCAGACAGGATCTTATCATGTATCTCTGTATACAGGGAGCTCCCCCTAGTGGTGGCTGCAGACAGGATCTTATCATGTATCTCTATATACAGGGAGCTCCCCCTAGTGGTGGCTGCAGACAGGATCTTATCATGTATCTCTGTATACAGGGAGCTCCCCCTAGTGGTGGCTGCAGACAGGATCTTATCATGTATGTCTGTATACAGGGAGCTCCCCCTAGTGGTGGCTGCAGACAGGATCTTATCATGCATCTCTGTATACAGGGAGCTCCCCCTAGTGGTGACTGCAGACAGGATCTTATCATGTATCTCTGTATACAGGGAGCTCCCCCTAGTGGTGGTTGCAGACAGGATCTTATCATGTATCTCTGTAGACAGGGAGCTCCCCCTAGTGGTGACTGCAGACAGGATCTTATCATGTATCTCTGTATACAGGGAGCTCCCCCTAGTGGTGGTTGCAGACAGGATCTTATCATGTATCTCTGTATACAGGGAGCTCCCCCTAGTGGTGGCTGCAGACAGGATCTTATCATGTATCTCTGTATACAGGGAGCTCCCCCTAGTGGTGGCTGCAGACAGGATCTTATCATGTATCTCTGTATACAGGGAGCTCCCCCTAGTGGTGGCTGCAGACAGGATCTTATCATGTATCTCTGTATACAGGGAGCTCCCTCTAGTGGTGGCTGCAGACAGGATCTTATCATGTATCTCTGTATACAGGGAGCTCCCCCTAGTGGAGGCTGCAGACAGGATCTTATCATGTATCTCTGTATACAGGGAGCTCCCCCTAGTGGTGACTGCAGACAGGATATTATCATGTATCTCTGTATACAGGGAGCTCCCCCTAGTGGTGGCTGCAGACAGGATCTTATCATGTATCTCTGTATACAGGGAGCTCCCCCTAGTGGTGGCTGCAGACAGGATCTTATCATGTGTCTCTGTATACAGGGAGCTCCCCCTAGTGGTGGCAGCAGACAGGATCTTATCATGTATCTCTGTGTACAGGGAGCTCCCCCTAGTGGAGGCTGCAGACAGGATCTTATCATGTATCTCTGTATACAGGGAGCTCCCCCTAGTGGTGACTGCAGACAGGATCTTATCATGTATCCCTGTATACAGGGAGCTCCCCCTAGTGGTGGCTGTAGACAGGATCTTATCATGTATCTCTGTATACAGGGAGCTCCCCCTAGTGGTGACTGCAGACAGGATCTTATCATCTATCTCTGTATACAGTGAGCTCCCCCTAGTGGTGACTGCAGACAGGATCTTATCACGTATCTCTGTATACAGGGAGCTCCCCCTAGTGGTGACTGCAGACAGGATCTTATCATGTATCCCTGTATACAGGGAGCTCCCCCTAGTGGTGGCTGCAGACAGGATCTTATCATGTATCTCTGTATACAGGGAGCTCCCCCTAGTGGTGACTGCAGACAGGATCTTATCATCTATCTCTGTATACAGGGAGCTCCCCCTAGTGGTGGCTGCAGACAGGATCTTATCACGTATCTCTGTATACAGGGAGATCCCCCTAGTGGTGGCTGCAGACAGGATCTTATCATGTATCTCTGTATACAGGGAACTCCCTCTAGTGGTGGCTGCAGACAGGACCTTATCATGTATCTCTGTATACAGGGAGCTCCCCCTAGTGGTGACTGCAGACAGGATCTTATCATGTATCCCTGTATACAGGGAGATCCCCCTAGTGGTGGCTGCAGACAGGATCTTATCATGTATCCCTGTATACAGGGAGCTCCCCCTAGTGGTGGCTGCAGACAGGATCTTATCATGTATCTCTGTATACAGGGAACTCCCTCTAGTGGTGGCTGCAGACAGGACCTTATCATCTATCTCTGTATACAGGGAGCTCCCCCTAGTGGTGGCTGCAGACAGGATCTTATCACGTATCTCTGTATACAGGGAGATCCCCCTAGTGGTGGCTGCAGACAGGATCTTATCATGTATCTCTGTATACAGGGAACTCCCTCTAGTGGTGGCTGCAGACAGGACCTTATCATGTATCCCTGTATACAGGGAGCTCCCCCTAGTGGTGGCTGCAGACCTATAATTGTTTTCACACATTCTGGGACAATACAAAATATGACTTTGCACAGATCGCGGCTGATATCTTCGTGTTTGTGGGGTTTTGGAGGAATTGCCCTCTTGCACCTCAGTTTTTCCAGCCTCACCCCTGACTCTGTCGATTAAACCAAGCAATTACACTGAGGGTTTGCAGCTGATTTTCCTCTTTCCGGGGAGATATCGGCTCTTTCTGCTTCACTAATTGGGAGATGATAATTGAATAATAGATTGAAATTTTACCAACGAAAATTAATTAGGAAGCGACGTGATATTTTATCAAAACGTCGAAATCTTCCTCGTGGCGGAGGTTATTTGTTTGCGGGGAGCGGCGCTGGTGGCGGAGGTTATTTGTTTGCGGGGAGCGGCGCTGGTGGCGGAGGTTGTTTGCGGGGAGCGGCGCTGGTGGCGGAGGTTGTTTGCGGGGAGCGGCGCTGGTGGCGGAGGTTGTTTGTTTGCGGAGAGCGGCGCTGGTGGCGCCTTCTCTCACCTGACTCGGGAACACAATTAACAGTTCCTGTCCCTCGGGGATGCAGGTAACGCGGCGCACTGACGGGTGCTAAATCCTCATTATTCTGCCCCCAATCACAGCAGACAGCGAGGTCTCATCATTGTCATCCAGTCAATCATTTCATTTTTTACAATATTTACTTTCTTCCAAAAAGACCCCTCTATATGTGTCCAGAGGTCTCACGTAAGTAGAGCTCAGCTGCAGTACCAGGCAAAGCCTTGTGGACAGGGGTGGCGCTGTCTCTAGTAAAATCCCTTCATAAAACCCTTATAAAATCTTCATAAAATTTGGATAACACCAAATAAGATGATGTGTTTTGAAGCATCGGGGTAAATATAATTTTTCTGGAAGACCCCAATTAATGATGACCCCTTTCTTTATGTCGGAGAAACTCATTTATCTCTCCTTACTCCTTTCCCCGTACACACACATGGATGCTTGGAAAGCAAAAGCAATTGTCATGGCTCTGCTATGCAGAGCATTTTGCATTTGAAAATGCTCTGCTATGTGTCTTGTGCACTTGCTGACAGGTTGCCTTATAGCACTAGGGTCCACACTGGTTTTGGGAGGTGTCTTCACAGATGCACCTCGTTCCTGGTGATTGCTCTAATTCTGTCTGAACTTCACCAGTCATACTTCCTGTTTGCTCAGTGTGCTCTTTTCTCCTGTCTGATGTCAGTGTTCTGATCTTGGCTTCTGACCTTGGACCTCTTCCTGACCACATCTCTGTCTGCTCCCTGAACCCCGGCTTCTGATCTCGGACCTCTTCCTGACCATGTCTCTGTCTGCTCCCTGAATCCCGGCTTCTGACCTCGGACTTGTTCCTGACCACGTTTCTGACTGTCTCCTGAACCCTGGCTCCTGACCTCGGACCTCTTCCTGACCATGTCTCTGTCTGCTCCCTGAATCCCGGCTTCTGACCTCAGACCTCTTCCTGACCACGTTCCATCTGCTCCCTGAACCCCAGCTTCTGATCTCGGATCTCTTCCTGACCATGTCTCTGTCTGCTCCCTGAACCCCGGCTCCTGACCTCGGACCTCTTCCTGACCATGTCTGTCTGCTCCCTGAATCCCGGCTTCTGACCTCAGATCTCTTCCTGACCACGTCTCTGTCTGCTCACTGTACCCCAGCTTCTGATCTCAGACCTCTTACTGACCATGTCTCTGTCTGCTCCCTGAACCCTGGCTCCTGACCTCGGACTTGTTCTTGACCACGTTTCTGACTGCTTCCTGAACCCCGCCTCCTGACCTCGGACTTCTTCCTGACCATGTCTCTGTCTGCTCCCTGAATCCCGGCTTCTCACCTCGGACCTCTTCCTGACCACGTCTCGTCTGCTCCCTGAACCCCGGCTTCTGATCTCGGACCTCTTCCTGACCACGCCTCTCTCTGCTCCCTGAATCTTATAAGTTTCCTCCTGGCTTATTATCCCAGCTTGTCTGACTACCCTTCTATTCATACTGCTCATAGTGTCTAGCATCACAGTATCCACAGCCACCAATATCATGTGTCCCCTCACCCCAGAATCGATGGGAGTCTAAAGGAAGAGGATTTGATCTCTGGTGCCACCTTTTGGATGTAGAAATCCTAAATGTCAGTATGGACCCTTTAACAGGCCTTGCTACATGACAAAGGATAAGAAGCCAAACCAGAAACTCTACTTTCTGCGTTTTGCCCCTCCTTAGTGCAAAGCAAGAGATCTGAGTAGGTTAGGTGGCACCATTGGTCAACACCTGTCCCATCTGAAGAGGTTATTTACATATTTAAATTCCCAGAAAAGGATTGCATTGCCACTAAGTTTCCTTACGCCGACTTAGCACTTTTCGTGAGGAGCATCTCAATAGGTTTTTGCTTGACTTCTTATCCTAAGATAGCTTGAAGAAGTCTGAAGCCATCGAAAAAAGGAGCATTTACGATGGGTCTTCAGATGGCCAACTTGGCCAATATGGTTGAAGCTTCTTCAGTGCCAGGGGGATTTGCCAACTTTCAGGGAGTTTGGGTGGTCTCTTTCATTTCTTACAGCCTCTTGGACCGCTTAAAGCTGGATGTCCACATCAGATGCACGGATTGTCTGGTCTGTGTATCGTGGTCCATACTTAGCATCGAATGACAGATGTGTGAATCTAGCTTTCAGGAACCCTCTTATTTCCTGCTGGAGGTTACCATCCATCTCAGTAACCAGAGAGTAAGGCTACACCACCATGGTCACCTCTGCCATATCCCAAATTACGACTTCATGCTTCACGGACTTGTTCCAGATCAATTTCATTCCATGACATATGCAAAAAGGAGCATGTACGATGGGTCTTCAACTGGTCAACTTGGCCAAGATCAGATGGTCACAAGCCAACCTTCGAAAGCAAAACAGTGTGACAACATGAGCTCTTGTCTACAATTTCACGTGTCCATTGGGTCCTTCGACCTTGACCATAGTGGATACCTTTTTAGTTCCAGTGAACTCAACTCATCACCAATACCTATTTTGACAGTTTTCCATCCTCCGGGTAACTGTATCTTCAGCTCCGGTCGTATCCCGCTTGCTCTTCATCATTTGACTCACAATGACTAACAAAATAATTGAAGAAGCCTAATGGATGACGCAGATGGCCAATGGTAATTGCCGTTATTCAAAAAGCCCAAGAAATTATACGAAGATAAACCTGGGTCACATTAACCCCACCTCGTAGATAAATGGAGCGCCGGCTCATCATCATCCGACGTCAGGGCTCGGAACAGAACGTACAACTTTTTGCTTCTTGGTTAAGGCACCTCTGTAATTACGGGTGAAATTAGATCTAAAAATATCCATAATTTCAGGCTAAAATCAAAGGCATTAGCTCAGAGACGAGGTTGTGACAGAAAAGCCTTTCGGTGAGCGTTTCTTTCCAGTTTTGGCGACTCGGTTACTACGTGGCCAGGATATGATTCATTAATGGGAAACCGACTTTGTGAAAGCGACTTTGTTCTGTTTATGGACTTGTGTGTAATTATCGCCTCCCCTGCAGTTCCTTTTTGTTTCTTCTTCTTCTTTTCCATTTTTGATTCAGGGCTCGGAGATAAGAAAATCAACGCGTCAGACCCGGCAAGGGTGAGTAATCCAAGAACAATGTTAATTAACTCTACTACGTTGCATTGGGTTCTTTGTCTTGTTAGGTAGTGGTGGAGTAGAGAAGACAAATCTGTGGTGGGCAACTCAATGACATATGTACGGAGAAGAAGGATGGGTCAACGAGATTATGGCCTTTTCTTTCAGGAATCATCTAGGGTTTGCACATTCTTGTGCTCCAGTTATGACACAACAATAGACAAGAGCTGTGGACTGATCTGTTCCCATCTTTTTGGACCTCATCAGTTTTAAGTCAAGGTTAACAATATGGAAGAATCAAGCAAAGTGGGAACACAGAGGAGTAAGATCCACAAAGCAAGAGCGCATTGGGGTCTTTTTTATGTAGCGGTCCATGTTTCCATCAAGGCTTCGCAACGGGACAGTCATTTAGATCCTCCTAACCTTCGGAAAGGATCTTTTCCCAACCCTGATTTGGTCCCTGGACACCTAAGCTCAAAGTCGCAGTGATAAAAATGGTTGACGCTTCTGTGACGTCCAAGGGATTTGCCATCTGTAGGTGGTCTACCTTTTTTCCTGGCCTGTCGGGAGAGCTAACAAATATCCATGGAGAAGAAGAAGGGGGTATCTTTGAGCACCCAATAAGCAGTTGTCTTGGTTGCCTGTTCGTGATCCGCCTACCCTTCGGAAATGTCCCTTTCCAGCCCCCAAGTTGTCTTTGGACACCAGTGCTTGAAGTCATTAACATGGTTGAAGCTTCTCCAGAGCCTGGGGAATTTGCCAACTTTCAGGGAGTTTGGGTCAGTATCCATCTCCAGTAGCCAGAGTTGAAGGCTATGGTCATCTTTGCCATATCCCAGATTGCCTCTTCATCCTTCACGGACTTGTTCCAAATCAATTTCGCTCCATGATACTTGCAAATAACCTCTTGAAAAGAAAGTGGACTTGATCTCTGGCACCACTTTTTGCTTCTAACAATCCTAATAGTCAATATAGACACTTTAACGAGCTTTGTCACATGACTGAGGATAAGAAGCCAAACTAGAAACTTCATTTGCAGACACCTGTTATGGGTTTTTGCAAGAGATCTGATTTGGCTAAGTGGCGCCAGGGATCAAGTCATTTTCCTTCTGAAGAGGCTATTTGCATATTTAAATTCCTAGAAGAGCATTGCATGGCCAATAAGTCTCCTTTTGCTGGCTTGGCACTCGTTGCGAGGAGCCTCTCACCTAGTTTTTTGCCTGGCTTATTATCATGTGGCAAAGCTCATTAAAGAGTCAATATTGACTTTCAGATTACTACACCTAAATAGTTAGCGCCAGAGATCAAGTCTTCTTTGTTCTGCAAAGCTTATTTGCATATGTAAATTCCCAGAGTAGCATTGCATGGCCAATCAGTCTCCTTACACTGGCTTAGCACTCTTTGTGAGGAGCCTCTCCCGTAGTTTTTTGCTGGATGGCGCCAGAGATCAAGTCCTCATCGTTCTGAGGCTACTTGCATATTTAAAATCCCAGAGTAGCATTGCATTGCTAATAAGTCTCCTTACGCAGGCTTGGCACTCGTTGCGAAGAGCCTCTCCCCAAGTTTTTGGCTTGACTTATTATCATATGACAAAGCTCATTAAAAAGTCAATATTGACTTTCAGATTACTACACCTAAATAGTTGGTGCCAGAGATCAAGTCTTCTTTGTTCTGCAAAACTTATTTGCATATGTAAATTCCCAGAGTAGCATTGCATGGCCAATGAGTCTCCTTACGCTGGCTTGGCACTCTTCGTGAGGAGCCTCTCACATAGTTTTTTGCTCGATGGGGCCAGAGATCAAGTCTTCATCATTCTGAGGATACTTGCATATTTCAAAAATCCCAGAGTAGCATTGCATGGCCAATAAGTCTCCTTACACGGGCTTGGGACTGTTCGCGAAGAGCCTCTCACCTAGTTTTTTACTTATCATATCATGTGGCAAAGTTTGTTAAGGATATACATTGATTTTTAGTTTGCTACATCTAATAGATAGAGATCAAGTCCTCATCGTTCTGAGGGTGTTTGCACATTTAACTTCCCTGAGGAGCAGTGCATGGCCTACAAGTCTCCTTACACAGCCATGGCACTTTTTGCAAGAAGAGTGCCAAGACCATAGATGCTCATTGCCTCATATAAAATACCATAATATATCACATGGATCGGCCATAACTGCAGTAATGATATGTTATATTCATATTTTTTGTAGGAAGTGGACATTTGTTCCAAACTGATAGACCAAGTGAAGCTGGACGTCCACCTAATTGATGGAGGAGACAGAGACGGACCAGAAACTTCTCCAACCTCCGGGTAGGTAATAAAAAGGAAAATCCTAATTGTGGCGGTATAATAATCTGGCCTCCGCCTCTAACCCCGGCCTCCGATTCATTGTACAGATCCTCGGCCAAAGAAAGAAGGAGCAGCAAAGGAAGCCAAGAGGACAATGTCGATGAGGACGTGGAATGGGCCAAGGCCAAGGGAAAGGTTAGAAGCCGGATATCCATGTGATACATTCAACTTTTTGAAATAACATCATGTCGCCCTCTTATAGGGTCATCTTTACTTTGCCTATCGAGACGTCTAATCCCGCTGATTGGTAGATTCAAGGGTCTCTAGCGCTAGGAAAGTCCAAGAACTCTTTGATTTTTTTTCTGAAAAATGAAACATACACTTTTTGGACTCACTCGTGGGTCAAAAAGCTTGGACCTCCACTGATTTCCAGAAATATTCTTCATCAGTCATCCATGTGACTCTTGTTTCCCTTTTAATCAGTAGAAACCTTGGGTGAGATAAAGCCTCAGTAACAGGCACAGCTCAACACACAGACACAGCACTGTGCCTGGAAAAGAACCGACGGGTCACCTCTATGGTCTGGATGAGATAAAGCCTCAGTACCAGGCACTGTTCAAGACACACAGAGACAGCACTGAGCCTGGAAAAGAACTGACGGGTCACCTCTATGGTCTGGATGAAATAAAGCCTCAGTACCAGGCACAGCTCAACACACAGAAACAGCACTGTGCCTGGAAAAGAACCGACAGGTCACCACTATCGTCTGGATGAAATAAAGCCTCAGTACCAGGCACTGCTCAACACACACAGACACAGCAATGAGCCTGGAAATGAACCAACAGGTCACCACTATGGTCTGGATGAGATAAAGCCTCAGTACCAGGCACAGCTCAACACACACAGACACAGGACTGAGCCTGGAAAAGAACCAATGGGTCACAACTATAGTCTGGATGAGATAAAGCCTCAGTACCAGGCACAGCTCAACACACAGAGACAGCACTGTGCCTGGAAAAGAACCGACAGGTCACAACTATGGTCTGGATGAGATAATGCCTCAGTACCAGGCACAGCTCAACACACACAGACACAGCACTGTGC
Source organism: Anomaloglossus baeobatrachus (assembly GCF_048569485.1). NCBI lineage: Eukaryota > Metazoa > Chordata > Amphibia > Anura > Aromobatidae > Anomaloglossus > Anomaloglossus baeobatrachus. Next base: position 13,227,996 of record NC_134356.1, on the reverse strand, counting down.
CTGGAAAAGAATCGACGGGTCACCACCATGGTCTGGATGATATACTCAGCACCAGGCACAACTCAATACACAGACACAGCACTGTACCTGTAAAAGAACAGACAGGTCACCACTATGGTCTGGATGATATAAAGCCTCAGTACCATGCACAGCTCAACACACAGACACAGCACTGTGCCTTGAAAAGAATCGACGGGTCACCACCATGGTCTGGATGAGATAAAGACTCAGCACCAGGCACAACTCAATACACAGACACAGCACTGTGCCTGGAAAAAAAACAGACGAGTCACCATTGTGGTCTTTGGTGTAGGAGAACCCCAACAAATGGTTAACCTGTCCTAAAGATCATCAAGACATTACCTCAACCAAGCATGACCTCAGCTTCTTTTTTAGGGTCTGTGGAGGTGTATTTAAGTGACTCAAACCTTTTTTACCCATGGTCATTGATTACGGTGCTTCCCCAGTCCTCACCCCAAGGTAAATCAGAGCCTAGTTGTGTAGGAATCCATCATCACGTAGGTCACATTTCATTCTGCTACATGTCTCTTTAAGTGACATCATGAAAATGGTGAAGTGATGTCACCAGTTTGTGGGCGTGGCATCTGACTCCTCCCCATTGATTGCCCCTTGACCTCTCTAGTAGAATTAAACAGAAACATAATTTTTCTTGATTCTGTTCCACAGGTAGAAAAGTTCTTGGATTTTCCCGGAGTCATAGCTGCTCTGGAATATAGGTAAGAGTCGCTAAATCTCTCCTAAAAATAGGAGCAGTAAGGGATCCAGAAACAGCGCCACCCTTGTCCTCAGGCTGAGTCTGGTATTACAGCCTGATAACATTAAATTATTACCAGACACAGCCCACGTGCTCCGCTCTTGGGGCAGGGGGGTCCGCTGTTACCCCCGTGTGTTTTCATGATTTAGGATATAAAGTATAATAAAATGCTTTTCCTATGTAGAAAGCAATCAAAAGCCCCCGGATCTGCTCAGAGCCCCTCAAACAACGGCCGAGGACCAGTGTCTCCAGGTCACACAGTGAGTATCAACGCTTGATTTTGATACAAGTAACATACCGTAGGTTTTATTGTATATAGCTATATGGAGCATGCTGGTATAACCTGGGCACCTCCTGTATATAATTATATATGTACAGCTGGTATAACCTGGGTATCTCCTGTATATAATTATATATGTACAGCCGGTATAACCTGGGTATCTCCTGTATATAATTATATATGTACAGCCGGTATAACCTGGGCATCTCCTGTATATAATTACATATGTACAGCCGGTATAACCTGGACATCTCCTGTATATAATTATATATGTACAGCTGGTATAACCTGGACATCTGCTGTATATAATTATATATGTACAGCCGGTATAACCTGGGCATCTCCTGTATATAATTATATATGTACAGCTGGTATAACCTGGACATCTCCTGTATATAATTATATATGTACAGCTGGTATAACCTGGACATCACCTGTATATAATTATATATGTACAGCTGGTATAACCTGGGCATCTCCTGTATATAATTATATATGTACAGCTGGTATAACCTGGGCATCTCCTGTATATAATTATATATGTACAGCTGGTATAACCTGGACATCACCTGTATATAATTATATATGTACAGCTGGTATAACCTGGGCATCTCCTGTATATAATTATATATGTACAGCTGATATAACCTGGGCATCTCCTGTATATAATTATATATGTACAGCCGGTATAACCTGGGCATCTCCTGTATATAATTATATATGTACAGCTGGTATAACCCGGGCATCTCCTGTATATAATTATATATGTACAGCTGGTATAACCTGGGCATCTCCTGTATATAATTATATATGTACAGCTGCTATAACCTGGGTATCTCCTGTATATAATTATATATGTACAGCTGGTATAACCTGGACATCTCCTGTATATAATTATATATGTACAGCTGGTATAACCTGGGCATCTCCTGTATATAATTATATATGTACAGCCGGTATAATCTGGGAATCTCCTGTATATAATTATATATGTACAGCCGGTATAACCTGGGCATCTCCTGTATATAATTATATATGTACAGCCGGTATAACCTGGGCATCTCCTGTATATAAATATATATGTACAGCTGGTATAACCTGGACATCACCTGTATATAATTATATATGTACAGCTGGTATAACCTGGGCATCTCCTGTATATAATTATATATGACAGCTGGTATAACCTGGACATCTCCTGTATATAATTATATATGTACAGCCGGTATAACCTGGGCATCTCCTGTATATAATTATATATGTACAGCCGGTATAACCCGGGCATCTCTTGTATATAATTATATATGTACAGCTGGTATAACCTGGACATCTCCTGTATATAATTATATATGTACAGCTGGTATAACCTGGACATCTTCTGTATATAATTATATATGTACAGCTGGTATAACCTGGGCATCTCCTGTATATAATTATATATGTACAGCCGGTATATCCCGGGCATCTCCTGTATATAATTATATATGTACAGCCGGTATAACCTGGACATCTCCTGTATATAATTATATATGTACAGCTGGTATAACCTGGACATCTGCTGTATATAATTATATATGTACAGCTGGTATAACCTGGGCATCTCCTGTATATAATTATATATGTACAGCCGGTATAACCTGGACATCTCCTGTATATAATTATATATGTACAGCTGGTATAACCTGGACATCTGCTGTATATAATTATATATGTACAGCTGGTATAACCTGGACATCTGCTGTATATAATTATATATGTACAGCTGGTATAACCTGGGTATATCCTGTATATAATTATATATGTACAGCTGCTATAACCTGGACATCTCCTGTATATAATTATATATGTACAGCTGGTATAACCTGGACATCTGCTGTATATAATTATATATGTACAGCCGGTATAACCTGGGCATCTCCTGTATATAATTATATATGTACAGCCGGTATAACCTGGGCATCTCCTGTATATAATTATATATGTACAGCTGGTATAACCTGGGTATCTCCTGTATATAATTATATATGTACAGCTGGTATAACCTAGGCATCTCCTGTATATAATTATATATGTACAGCTGGTATAACCTGGACATCTCCTGTATATAATTATATATGTACAGCTGGTATAACCTGGACATCTCCTGTATATAATTATATATGTACAGACGGTATAACCTGGGCATCTCCTGTATATAATTATATATGTATAGCTGGTATAACCTGGGCATCTCCTGTATATAATTATATATGTACAGCTGGTATAACCTGGGCATCTCCTGTATATAATTATATATGTACAGCTGGTATAACCTGGGCATCTCCTGTATATAATTATATATGTACAGCTGGTATAACCTGGGCATCTCCTGTATATAATTATATATGTACAGCTGGTATAACCTGGACATCACCTGTATATAATTATATATGTACAGCTGGTATAACCTGGGCATCTCCTGTATATAATTATATATGACAGCTGGTATAACCTGGACATCTCCTGTATATAATTATATATGTACAGCCGGTATAACCTGGGCATCTCCTGTATATAATTATATATGTACAGCCGGTATAACCCGGGCATCTCCTGTATATAATTATATATGTACAGCCGGTATAACCCGGGCATCTCTTGTATATAATTATATATGTACAGCTGGTATAACCTGGACATCTCCTGTATATAATTATATATGTACAGCTGGTATAACCTGGACATCTTCTGTATATAATTATATATGTACAGCTGGTATAACCTGGGCATCTCCTGTATATAATTATATATGTACAGCCGGTATATCCCGGGCATCTCCTGTATATAATTATATATGTACAGCCGGTATAACCTGGACATCTCCTGTATATAATTATATATGTACAGCTGGTATAACCTGGACATCTGCTGTATATAATTATATATGTACAGCTGGTATAACCTGGGCATCTCCTGTATATAATTATATATGTACAGCCGGTATAACCTGGACATCTCCTGTATATAATTATATATGTACAGCTGGTATAACCTGGACATCTGCTGTATATAATTATATATGTACAGCTGGTATAACCTGGACATCTGCTGTATATAATTATATATGTACAGCTGGTATAACCTGGGTATATCCTGTATATAATTATATATGTACAGCTGCTATAACCTGGACATCTCCTGTATATAATTATATATGTACAGCTGGTATAACCTGGACATCTGCTGTATATAATTATATATGTACAGCCGGTATAACCTGGGCATCTCCTGTATATAATTATATATGTACAGCCGGTATAACCTGGGCATCTCCGGTATATAATTATATATGTACAGCTGGTATAACCTGGGTATCTCCTGTATATAATTATATATGTACAGCTGGTATAACCTAGGCATCTCCTGTATATAATTATATATGTACAGCTGGTATAACCTGGACATCTCCTGTATATAATTATATATGTACAGCTGGTATAACCTGGACATCTCCTGTATATAATTATATATGTACAGACGGTATAACCTGGGCATCTCCTGTATATAATTATATATGTATAGCTGGTATAACCTGGGCATCTCCTGTATATAATTATATATGTACAGCTGGTATAACCTGGGCATCTCCTGTATATAATTATATATGTACAGCTGGTATAACCTGGGCATCTCCTGTATATAATTATATATGTACAGCTGGTATAACCTGGGCATCTCCTGTATATAATTATATATGTACAGCTGGTATAACCTGGGCATCTCCTGTATATAATTATATATGTGCAGCTGGTATAACCTGGGCATCTCCTGTATATAATTATATATGTACAGCTGGTATAACCTGGGCATCTCCTGTATATAATTATATATGTACAGCCGGTATAACCTGGGCATCTCCTGTATATAATTATATATGTACAGCCGATATAACCTGGGCATCTCCTGTATATAATTATATATGTACAGCTGGTATAACCTGGGCATCTCCTGTATATAATTATATATGTACAGCTGGTATAACCTGGGCATCTCCTGTATATAATTATATATGTACAGCTGGTATAACCTGGGCATCTCCTGTATATAATTATATATGTACAGCTGGTATAACCTGGGCATCTCCTGTATATAATTATATATGTACAGCCGGTATAACCTGGGCATCTCCTGTATATAATTATATATGACAGCTGGTATAACCTGGACATCTCCTGTATATAATTATATATGTACAGCCGGTATAACCTGGGCATCTCCTGTATATAATTATATATGTACAGCTGGTATAACCTGGGCATCTCCTGTATATAATTATATATGTACAGCCGGTATAACCTGGGCATCTCCTGTATATAATTATATATGTACAGCCGGTATAACCTGGGCATCTCCTGTATATAATTATATATGTACAGCTGGTATAACCTGGGTATCTCCTGTATATAATTATATATGTACAGCTGGTATAACCTGGGCATCTCCTGTATATAATTATATATGTAGAGCTGGTATAACCTGGGCATCTCCTGTATATAATTATATATGTACAGCCGGTATAACCTGGGTATCTCTTGTATATAATTATATATGTACAGCCGGTATAACCTGGGTATCTCCTGTATATAATTATATATGTACAGCCGGTATAACCTGGGCATCTCCTGTATATAATTATATATGTACAGCTGGTATAACCTGGGCATCTCCTGTATATAATTATATATGTACAGCTGGTATAACCTGGGCATCTCCTGTATATAATTATATATGTACAGCTGGTATAACCTGGGTATCTCCTGTATATAATTATATATGTACAGCTGGTATAACCTGGGCATCTCCTGTATATAATTTTATATGTACAGCCGGTATAACCTGGGCATCTCCTGTATATAATTATATATGTACAGCTGGTATAACCTGGGCATCTCCTGTATATAATTATATATGTACAGCTGGTATAACCTGGGTATCTCCTGTATATAATTATATATGTACAGCTGGTATAACCTGGGTATCTCCTGTATATAATTATATATGTACAGCTGGTATAACCTGGGTATCTCCTGTATATAATTATATATGTGCAGCCGGTATAACCTGGACATCTCCTGTATATAATTATATATGTACAGCCGCTATAACCTGGGCATCTCCTGTATATAATTATATATGTACAGCCGGTATAACCTGGGCATCTCCTGTATATAATTATATATGTACAGCTGGTATAACCTGGGCATCTCCTGTATATAATTATATATGTACAGCTGGTATAACCTGGGCATCTCCTGTATATAATTATATATGTACAGCTGGTATAACCTGGGCATCTCCTGTATATAATTATATATGTACAGCTGGTATAACCTGGGTATCTCCTGTATATAATTATATATGTACAGCCGGTATAACCTGGGCACCTCCTGTATATAATTATATATGTACAGCCGGTATAACCTGGGCACCTCCTGTATATAATTATATATGTACAGCCGGTATAACCTGGGCATCTCCTGTATATAATTATATATGTACAGCTGGTATAACCTGGGCATCTCCTGTATATAATTATATATGTACAGCAGGTATAACCTGGACATCTCCTGTATATAATTATATATGTACAGCCGGTATAACCTGGACATCTCCTGTATATAATTATATATGTACAGCTGGTATAACCTGGACATCTCCTGTATATAATTATATATGTACAGCCGGTATAACCTGGGCACCTCCTGTATATAATTATATATGTACAGCCGGTATAACCTGGGCATCTCCTGTATATAATTATATATGTACAGCTGGTATAACCTGGGCATCTCCTGTATATAATTATATATATACAGCTGGTATAACCTGGGCATCTCCTGTATATAATTATATATGTACAACCGGTATAACCTGGGTATCTCCTGTATATAATTATATATGTACAGCCGGTATAACCTGGACATCTCCTGTATATAATTATATATGTACAGCTGGTATAACCTGGACATCTCCTGTATATAATTATATATGTACAGCTGGTATAACCTGGGCATCTCCTGTATATAATTATATATGTACAGCTGGTATAACCTGGGTATCTCCTGTATATAATTATATATGTACAGCCGGTATAACCTGGGCATCTCCTGTATATAATTATATATGTATAGCTGGTATAACCTGGGCATCTCCTGTATATAATTATATATGTACAGCTGGTATAACGTGGGTATCTCCTGTATATAATTATATATGTACAGCCGGTATAACCTGGGTATCTCCTGTATATAATTATATATGTACAGCTGGTATAACCTGGGCATCTCCTGTATATAATTATATATGTACAGCCGGTATAACCTGGGCATCTCCTGTATATAATTATATATGTACAGCCGGTATAACCTGGGTATCTCCTGTATATAATTATATATGTACAGCTGGTATAACCTGGGCATCTCCTGTATATAATTATATATGTACAGCCGGTATAACCTGGGCATCTCCTGTATATAATTATATATGTACAGCTGGTATAACCTGGGTATCTCCTGTATATAATTATATATGTACAGCTGGTATAACCTGGGCATCTCCTGTATATAATTATATATGTACAGCCGGTATAACCTGGGCATCTCCTGTATATAATTATATATGTACAGTTGGTATAACCTGGGCATCTCCTGTATATAATTATATATGTACAGCCGGTATAACCCGGGCATCTCCTGTATATAAATATATATGTACAGCCGGTATAACCTGGGCATCTCCTGTATATAATTATATATGTACAGCTGGTATAACCTGGGCATCTCCTGTATATAATTATATATGTACAGCTGGTATAACCTGGGCATCTCCTGTATATAATTATATATGTACAGCTGGTATAACCTGGGCATCTCCTGTATATAATTATATATGTACAGCCGGTATAACCTGGGCATCTCCTGTATATAATTATATATGTACAGCCGGTATAACCTGGGCATCTCCTGTATATAATTATATATGTACAGCCGGTATAACCTGGGTATCTCCTGTATATAATTATATATGTACAGCCGGTATAACCTGGGCATCTCCTGTATATAATTATATATGTACAGCTGGTATAACCTGGGCATCTCCTGTATATAATTATATATGTACAGCCGGTATAACCTGGGCATCTCCTGTATATAATTATATATGTACAGCCGGTATAACCTGGGCATCTCCTGTATATAATTATATATGTACAGCCGGTATAACCTGGACATCTCCTGTATATAATTATATATGTACAGCTGGTATAACCTGGGCATCTCCTGTATATAATTATATATGTACAGCCGGTATAACCTGGGCATCTCCTGTATATAATTATATATGTACAGCCGGTATAACCTGGGCATCTCCTGTATATAATTATATATGTACAGCTGCTATAACCTGGGCATCTTCTGTATATAATTATATATGTACAGCTGGTATAACCTGGACATCTCCTGTATATAATTATATATGTACAGCTGGTATAACCTGGGCATCTCCTGTATATAATTATATATGTACAGCCGGTATAACCTGGACATCTCCTGTATATAATTATATATGTACAGCTGGTATAACCTGGGCATCTCCTGTATATAATTATATATGTACAGCTGGTATAACCTGGGCATCTCCTGTATATAATTATATATGTACAGCTGGTATAACCTGGGCATCTTCTGTATATAATTATATATGTACAGCTGGTATAACCTGGACATCTCCTGTATATAATTATATATGTACAGCTGGTATAACCTGGGCATCTCCTGTATATAATTATATATGTACAGCTGGTATAACCTGGACATCTCCTGTATATAATTATATATGTACAGCTGGTATAACCTGGACATCTCCTGTATATAATTATATATGTACAGCTGGTATAACCTGGGCATCTCCTGTATATAATTATATATGTACAGCTGGTATAACCTGGGTATCTCCTGTATATAATTATATATGTACAGCTGGTATAACCTGGGCATCTCCTGTATATAATTATATATGTACAGCCGGTATAACCTGGGTATCTCCTGTATATAATTATATATGTACAGCCGGTATAACCTGGGCATCTCCTGTATATAATTATATATGTACAGCTGGTATAACCTGGACATCTCCTGTATATAATTATATATGTACAGCTGGTATAACCTGGGCATCTCCTGTATATAATTATATATGTACAGCCGGTATAACCTGGGCATCTCCTGTATATAATTATATATGTACAGCTGGTATAACCTGGACATCTCCTGTATATAATTATATATGTACAGCTGGTATAACCTGGACATCTCCTGTATATAATTATATATGTACAGCTGGTATAACCTGGGCATCTCCTGTATATAATTATATATGTACAGCTGGTATAACCTGGACATCTCCTGTATATAATTATATATGTACAGCTGGTATAACCTGGGCATCTCCTGTATATAATTATATATGTACAGCTGGTATAACCTGGGCATCTCCTGTATATAATTATATATGTACAGCCGGTATAACCTGGACATCTCCTGTATATAATTATATATGTACAGCTGGTATAACCTGGGCATCTCCTGTATATAATTATATATGTACAGCCGGTATAACCTGGGCATCTCCTGTATATAATTATATATGTACAGCTGGTATAACCTGGGCATCTCCTGTATATAATTATATATGTACAGCTGGTATAACCTGGGCATCTCCTGTATATAATTATATATGTACAGCTGGTATAACCTGGACATCTCCTGTATATAATTATATATGTACAGCCGGTATAACCTGGGCATCTCCTGTATATAATTATATATGTACAGCTGCTATAACCTGGACATCTCCTGTATATAATTATATATGTACAGCCGGTATAACCCGGGCATCTCCTGTATATAATTATATATGTACAGCTGCTATAACCTGGACATCTCCTGTATATAATTATATATGTACAGCCGGTATAACCTGGGTATCTCCTGTATATAATTATATATGTACAGCTGCTATAACCTGGACATCTCCTGTATATAATTATATATGTACAGCTGGTATAACCTGGGCATCTCCTGTATATAATTATATATGTACAGCTGGTATAACCTGGACATCTCCTGTATATAATTATATATGTACAGCCGGTATAACCTGGGCATCTCCTGTATATAATTATATATGTACAGCCGGTATAACCTGGGCATCTCCTGTATATAATTATATATGTACAGCTGGTATAACCTGGGTATCTCCTGTATATAATTATATATGTACAGCTGGTATAACCTGGTCATCTCCTGCATATAATTATATATGTACAGCTGGTATAACCTGGGCATCTCCTGTATATAATTATATATGTACAGCCGGTATAACCTGGGTATCTCCTGTATATAATTATATATGTACAGCCGGTATAACCTGGGTATCTCCTGTATATAATTATATATGTACAGCTGGTATAACCTGGGCATCTCCTGTATATAATTATATATGTACAGCTGGTATAACCTGGGCATCTCCTGTATATAATTATATATGTACAGCTGGTATAACCTGGGCATCTCCTGTATATAATTATATATGTACAGCCGGTATAACCTGGGTATCTCCTGTATATAATTATATATATACAGCTTGTATAGTGGTGTGGATGATGCCGGTATAACCTGGGTATGGGAGTCTTCGTGTGGATACTCCTGTGTTCGGCCGGTCAGATTTGGGAAGGTTTCCAGACTCCGGGTCCTTCTGTGCTGGTCTCACAATAGATGATCTCAGCGTTCTGCTCTTGGCTCCTCACCGGTGATTCCCGCCCAGTTTATCGGATTATTTGCCTCATTTGGTGCCGCCGTTATGATAACACCTGCACGGAATTAGGTCGGGACGCATCTGGTCACGATACGACGTGAGGATGTAATGACTTCTCTCACGGGAGATGTTTGTCAGTATCGCAGAAGATTCGGTACACTGGCCCTTTAAGAAATGCTAATTATAAATCACTCGGTTTCTGCAGAGTTACATTAGATTTTGAGATTTCATCTTCTCCATTCACATCCAGAGCTGCATTCATAATTCTGCTGATTGCTTTTGGTTATAGGGAGCTGTCATCAGAGCTCCCACAATGCACTGCTCTGGGGAACCGGACAATGCAGCTTTGGATGTGAATGGAGTAGAGAACATTTCTTGACCTATAAAGTCCTATGGTAGAGAAGAGAGAAATCTGATTACTGAAGTCAGCAGGGAGCGGAGGTCACCCGCCACTCACCCACAAACACCGCCCCCATTGGTGTCAAATTTGCATCAACCCGCCCCTTCATTGATCTGACCCAATCAACAGCCTCTAAAATCACGGCCTGCAGTTTGCTGCCTTAGTAATCAGATTTTTTTTTTTAAGCCAAACCACTAAAAGATGTGTTTGGGGGGATGTTCCCCAGATCTATAATTGTGATCTGCAAGAAAATCTTATTGGTCCATCATAAAGGGGAACGCAGCCCATAAAGGCAGATGGATGAGCGTCACCATAGCAACGGGGAAGAAAGCAGCTCCGGGCCTGTGCTCATTTATAGGGCTGGATTGGGGCCTTTACTTAAGGGTCTGATCTGAGGCCTTAGTTTAGAGGTCTGGGGTCTTTATTTAAGAGTTTGTTCTGCGGTTTACATTTATTTAGGGGTCAGTATTAGTTTAGGAGATGCATAATGGTCTGGAATGGTGTCTCTATAAGTTGAAGGGGTCTGGTCTGGGGTCTGCATTTATGGTATAGGGTCTGTATTTGTCTATAGAGTCTGATATAGGGTCTATAGAGACTGGTATAGGGTCTATATGGTCTGGTACAGGGTCTGTAGAGTCTGGCGTAGGGTCTATAGGATCTGGCTTAGGGTCTATAGGGTCTGGTGTGGGGTCTGTAGAGTCTGGCGTAGGGTCTATAGGATCTGGTACAGGGTCTGTAGAGTCTGGCGTAGGGTCTATAGGATCTGGCTTAGGGTCTATAGAGTCTGGTGTGGGGTCTGTAGAGTCTGGGCGTGGAGTCTATAGAGTCTGGTGTAGGGTCCGTAGAGTCTGGCATAGGGTCTGTAGAGTCTGGCGTAGGGTCTATAGGGTCTGGCGTAGGGTTTATAGAGTCTGGCGTGGGGTCTATAGAATCTGGTGTGGGGTCTATAGAGTCTGGCGTGGGGTCTATAGAGTCTGGTGTAGGGTCTATAGAGTCTGGTGTAGGGTCTATAGAGTCTGGTGAAGGGTCTATAGAGTCTGGTGTAGGGTCTATAGAGTCTGGTGTAGGGTCTATAGAATCTGGTGTATGGTCTCTACTGTATTAGTCAAGAGCACTCGGACTGGTGGTCTGTTATTATTTAGGGGCTTGTCTGTATTAATTTAGGGTTTGGGGTCTTTATTAGTCTAAAGGGTCAGGTCTAGGGGTCTATATTTATTTCTAGTCTGGTCTGTATTTTTTAGGGTTTGGATTTTTTGGGGGGTTTTGTCCGGGTTCTATTATTTATATGGAGCTCCGGGGTGGGGGGGTCCGGCCGCTGCCTTTCCCTCCGGCACTCCAGATCCTCAGTAGAGATGGAGCTCCGGGGTGGGGAAGGTCCGGCCGCTGCCTTTCCCTCCGGCACTCAGGACACTCAGTAGAGATGGCACTCCGGGGTGGGGAGGGTCCGGCCGCTGCCTCTCCCTCCAAGCACTCAGGACCCTCAGTAGAGATGGAGCTTCGGGGTGGGGAGGGTCCAGCCGCTGCCTTTCCCTCCGGGCACTCAAGACCCTCAGTAGAGATTGTGCTCCGGGGTGGGGAGGGTCCGGCCGCTGCCTTTGCACCCGAGCACTCGGGACCCTCAGTAGAGATGGAGCTCCGGGGTGGGGAAGGTCCGGCCGCTGCCTTTCCCTCCGAGCACTCGGGACCCTCAGAGATGGAGCTCCAGGGTGGGGAGGGTCCGGCCGCTGCCTTTCCCTCCAGGCACTCGGGACCCTGAGCAGAGATGGAGCTCCGGGGTGGGGAGAGTCCGGCCGCTGCCTTTCCCTCCAGGCACTCAGGACCCTCAGTAGAGATGGAGCTTTGGGGTGGGGAGGGTCCGGCCACTGCCTTTCCCTCCAAGCACTCAGGACCCTCAGTAGAGATGGCGCTCCGGGGGGGAGGGTCCGACTGCTGCCTTTCCCTCCGAGCACTCAGGACCCTCAGTAGAGATGGAGCTCCGGGGTGGGGAGGGTCTGGCCGCTGCCTTTGCACCCGAGCACTCAGGACCCTCAGTAGAGATGGAGCTCCAGGGTGGGGAAGGTCCGGCTGCTGCCTTTCCCTCCGAGCACTCGGGACCCTCAGTACAGATGGAGCTCCGGGGTGGGGATGGTCCGGCCGCTGCCTTTCCCTCTAGGCACTCAGGACCCTCAGCAGAGATGGAGCTTCGGGGTGGGGAGGGTCCGGCCGCTGCCTTTCCCTCCGGCACTCAGGACCCTCAGTAGAGATGGAGCTTTGGGGTGGGGAGGGTCCGGCCGCTGCCTTTCCCTCCGGGCACTCAGGACCCTCAGCAGAGATTGCGCTCCGGGGGGGAGGGTCCAACTGCTGCCTTTCCATCCGAGCACTCAGAACCCTCAGTAGAGATGGAGCTCCGGGGTGGGGAGGGTCTGGCCGCTGCCTTTGCACCCGAGCACTCAGGACCCTCAGTAGAGATGGAGCTCCGGGGTGGGGAAGGTCCGGCTGCTGCCTTTCCCTCCGAGCACTCGGGACCCTCAGTACAGATGGAGCTCCGGGGTGGGGAGGGTCCGGCCGCTGCCTTTCCCTCCGGCACTCAGGACCCTCAGTAGAGATGGAGCTTTGGGGTGGGGAGGGTCCGGCCGCTGCCTTTCCCTCCGGGCACTCAGGACCCTCAGTAGAGATGGCGCTCCGGGGGGGAGGGTCCGACTGCTGCCTTTCCCTCCGAGCACTCAGGACCCTCAGTAGAGATGGAGCTCCGGGGTGGGGAGGGTCTGGCCGCTGCCTTTGCACCCGAGCACTCAGGTCCCTCAGTAGAGATGGAGCTCCGGGGTGGGGAAGGTCCGGCTGCTGCCTTTCCCTCCGAGCACTAGGGACCCTCAGTACAGATGGAGCTCCGGGGTGGGGATGGTCCGGCCGCTGCCTTTCCCTCTAGGCACTCAGGACCCTCAGCAGAGATGGAGCTTCGGGGTGGGGAGGGGTCCGGCCGCTGCCTTTCCCTCCGGCACTCAGGACCCTCAGTAGAGATGGAGCTTTGGGGTGGGGAGGGTCCGGCCGCTGCCTTTCCCTCCGGGCACTCAGGACCCTCAGCAGAGATTGCGCTCCGGGGGGGAGGGTCCAACTGCTGCCTTTCCATCCGAGCACTCAGGACCCTCAGTAGTAGAGATTGAGCACCAGGGTGGGGAGGGTCCCGCCGCTGTCTTTCCCTCCGAGCACTCGGGACCCTCAGTAGAGATGGAGCTCTTGGAGGGAAGGGTCCGGCCGCTGCCTTTCCCTCCGAGCACTCGGGACCCTCAGTAGAGATGGACCTCCGGGGGGAGGGTCCGGCCGCTGCCTTTCCCTCCGAGCACTCGGGACCCTCAGTAGAGATGGAGCTCCGGGGGGGAGGGTCCGGCCTCTGCCTTTGCACCCGAGCACTCAGGATCCTCAGTAGAGATTGAGCTCCGGGGGGGGGAAGGTTCGGCCGCTGCCTTTCCCTCCGAGCACTCGGGACCATCAGTACAGATGGAGCTCCGGGGTGGGGTGGGTCCGGCCGCTGCCTTTCCCTCCAGGCACTCAGGACCCTCAGTAGAGATGGAGCTTCGGGGTGGGGAGGGTCCGGCCGCTGCCTTTCCCTCAAAGCACTCAAGACCCTCAGTAGAGATGGAGCTTCGGGGTAGGGAGGGTCCAGCTGCTGCTTTTCCCTCCGGGCACTCAGGACCCTCAGCAGAGATGGCGCTTCGGGGTGGGGAGGGTCCGACAGTTGCCTTTGCACCCGAGCACTCAGGACCCTCAGTAGAGATGGAGCTCCGGGGTGGGGAAGGTCCGACCGTTGCCTTTCCCTCCGAGCACTCGGGACCCTCAGTAGAGATGGAGCTCCAGGGTGGGGAGGGTCCGGCCGCTGCCTTTCCCTCCAGGCATTCAGGACCCTCAGCAGAGATGGAGCTTCGGGGTGGGGAGGGTCCGGCCTCTGCCTTTCCCTCCGGCACTCAGGACCCTCAGCAGAGATGGAGCTTCGGGGTGGGGAGGGTCCGGCCGCTGCCTTTCCCTCCGGCACTCAGGACCCTCAGCAGAGATGGAGCTTTGGGGTGGGAAGGGTCCGGCCGCTGCCTTTCCCTCCGGCACTCAGGACCCTCAGTAGAGATGGAGCTCCGGGGTGGGGAGGGTCCAGCCGCTGCCTTTCCCTCCGGGCACTCAGGACCCTCAGCAGAGATGGCGCTCCGGGGGAGGGTCCGACTGCTGCCTTTCTCTCCGAGCACTTAGGACCCTCGGTAGAGATTGTGCTCTGGGGTGGGGAGGGTCCGGCCGCTGCCTTTGCACCCGAGCACTCAGGACCCTCAGTAGAGATGGAGCTCCGGGGTGGGGAAGGTCCGGCCGCTGCCTTTCCCTCCGAGCACTCGGGACCCTCAGTAGTGATGGAGCTCCGGGGTGGGGAGGGTCCGGCCGCTGCCTTTCCCTCCAGGCACTCGGGACCCTCAGCAGAGATGGAGCTCCGGGGTGTGGAGAGTCCGGCCGCTGCCTTTCCCTCCGGCACTCAAGACCCTCAGCAGAGATTGAGCTCTGGGGTGGGAAGGATCCGGCCGCTGCCTTTCCCTCCGGCACTCAAGACCCTCAGCAGAGATTGAGCTCTGGGGTGGGGAGGGTCCGGCTGCTGCCTTTGCACCCGAGCACTTAGGACCCTCAGTAGAGATGGAGCTCCGGGGTGGGGAGGGTCCGGCCGCTGCCTTTCCCTCCGAGCACTCGGGACCCTCAGTACAAATGGAGCCCCGGGGTGGGGAGGGTCCGGCCGCTGCCTTTCCCTCCGGCACTCAGGACCCTCAGCAGAGATGGAGCTTCTGGGTGGGAAGGATCCGGCCGCTGCCTTTCCCTCCGGGCACTCAGGACCCTCAGTAGAGATGGAGCTCCGGGGGAAGGGTCCGGCCACTGCCTTTGCACTTGAGCACTCAGGACCCTCAGTAGAGATGGAGCTCTGGGGTGGGGAAGGTCCGGCCGCTGCCTTTCCCTCGGGCACTCAGGACCCTCAGTAGAGATGGCGCTCTGGGGTGGGGAGGGTCCGGCCGTTGCCCTTGTCCCCGGGCACTCAGGACCCTCAGTAGAGATGGCGCTCCGGGGTGGGGGGTCCGGCCGCTGCCTTTGCCCCCGGGCACTCAGGACCCTCAGTAGTATCCGCAGCCGCTCCCCCCGTCAGGCCAGATCAGAGACCACCGGAGCAGATTGCTGAAGACTGAAAATAGGGATCTCCAGAGATTAAACTTTGTGTTAGCCATCAGAATGAGCGGCGGCTCCGGAGGCAAAGAATAAATTCCTGTCAGATTATAAATAGAGTCTGGAAAGAATCACAAAACCTGATAAATTCCACATTGCTGAAGCATTTTGGTCTGTACATTGCTCGGAGACTCCGGTAGCCTTCTGCACAATACATACAGATGGGGGTCCATGGATTCCCAGAGTAAGGAAGATGGCGGGGCTGGAGGGTAAGGTGCCCTGATTGTGGACGTAAAGAAAATCTCTCCTGATTACAAACATGGATCAACAACTGCTCTTACAGTAAAGAATCCTCTGCTCTTACAATATATCCTCTGCTCTTACAATATATCCTCTGCTCTTACAGTAAAGAATCCTCTGCTCTTACAATATATCCTCTGCTCTTACAATATATCCTCTGCTCTTACAGTAAAGGATCATCTGCTCTTACAGTAAAGAATCCTCTGCTCTTACAATAAAGGATCATCTGCTCTTACAATAAAGAATCCTCAGCTATTACAATAAAGAATACTCTGCTCTTACAGTGAAGAATTCTCATATCTTACAATAAAGAATCCCCTGCTGTTATAGTTAAAACTCCTCTGCTCTAATCCTCAGCTCGTAAAATTAAGAATACTCTGCTCTTATAGTAAAGAATCCTCAGCTCTTACAGTAAAAATTCCTCTGCTCTTACAAAAAAGAATACTCTGCTCTTACAATAAAGAATCCTCTGCTCCTACAGTTAAGAATTGCCAGCTCTTAGAATAAAGATTCTTCTGCTCTTACAGTGAAAAATCCTCTGCTCTTACAGTAAAGAATCTTCAGGTTGTACAATAAAGAATACTCTTCTCTTACAGTAAAGAATCCTCTGCTCTTACAGTGAAGAATCATCTGCTCTTACAGTGAAAAATTCTCAGCTCTTAGAATAAAGAATCATCTGCTCTTAGAATAAAGAATCATATGCTCTTAGAATAAAGAATCATCTGTTCTTAGAATAAAGAATCATATGCTCTTACAGTGAAGAATCCCCTGCTCTTATGGTAAAACCTCTCCTGCATTTACTATCAAATATCCCCTGTTCTTACAGTAATCAATTTCATGATTTTACAAGAAAGAATCTCCTTTGGTTAAAGTGAAGAATCCCTTTTTTCTTACAGTAAAGAATCCCATGTTCTTGCTGTGAATATTCATTTGCTCTTGCAGTGATAAATCTCCTCCTCTAACAGTGAATAATCAATTTTCCTTGCAGCAAAGAATCCCTTGCTTTTACAGTGAACAATCCTATGCACTAACAGTGATGAGTCTGTTGCTGTTACATTATTCTTATGCTCTTACAGTAAAGGATTCTCCGCTTTTACAGAAAATAATCCAGTTTTCTTACAGTGAAGAATCCCCTGTTAATTCACTGAAGAATGACCTGCTCTTTTAGGTAAATAATCACCTGCTTTTACATAAATAATCTCTTGCTCTTTAGATTGAAGAACTCCCTGTTTTAACAGTGATGAATATCATGCTCTTACAGTAAAGATTCCTCACTCTTACAGAACATAATCCACTGTTCTTACAGTATAGGATCCCCTGTTCTTACAGTCAAGAAGCCTCCCCTTCTCTTACAGTAAAGAATCCCCTGCTCTTACAGTCAAGAAGCCTCCTCTTGTCTTACAGTAAAGAATCCCCTTCTCTTACAGTAAAGAATCCCCTGCTCTAATAGTGAAGATTCCTTTTCTCTTACAGTAAATAATCTCATGCTCTTACAGTGAAGAATCTCTAATTTTACAGTAAATAATGCCTTGCTTGTATAGTAAATAATCCACTGCTCTTACAGTGAAGAATCCTCTGATTTTACAGTAAATAATCCCCTGTTTTTATAATTAATAATCCCCCACTTTTAAAGTAAATAATCCTCTGCTCCTTCAATGAAAAATCCTCTGTTCTTACAGTAAGCAATCCCCTGCTCTTACAGTGAAGAATCCCCTGATTTTACAGTAAATAATCCCCTGCTATTTCAGTGAAGAATCCCCTCATTTTACCGTAAAAAATACCTTGTTTTTACAGTAAATCCCTACTATTACAGTGCACAATCCCCTATTCTTACAGTGAAGAATCCCATGGTTTTATAGTAAATAATTCCCTGGTTTTCAGTGAATAATCCTCTGCTTTTACAGTAAATAATCCTTTGCTCCTTCAATGAAGAATCCTCTGCTCTTACAGTAAATAATCCCCTGCTCTTTCAATGAATAATTCCATGCTCTTACAGTGAAGAATCCCCTGCTCTTACAGTAATTAATTCTCTGATTTTATGGTAAATAATCCCTTGCTCTTACAGTGAAGAATCCCCTGCTGTTGCAGTGAAGTATCCTCTACTCTTACAGTAAAGAATCCCCTGCTCTTACAGTAAAGAATCCCCTGCTGTTACAGTGAAGTATCCTCTGCTCTTACAGTAAAGAATCCCCTGCTGTTACAGTGAAGTATCCTCTGCTCTTACAGTAAAGAATCCCCTGCTGTTACAGTGAAGTATCCTCTGCTCTTACAGTAAAGAAGCCTCTGCTCTTACAGTAAAGAATCCCCTGCTCTTACAGTGAAGAATCCCCTGCTCTTACAGTAAAGAATCCCCTGCTGTTACAGTGAAGTATCCTCTGCTCTTACAGTAAAGAATCCCCTGCTCTTACAGTAAAGAATCCCCTGCTCTTACAGTGAAGAATCCCCTGCTCTTACAGTAAAGAATCCCCTGCTGTTACAGTGAAGTATCCTCTGCTCTTACAGTAAAGAATCCCCTGCTGTTACAGTGAAGTATCCTCTGCTCTTACAGTAAAGAATCCCCTTCTTTTACAGTAACTGGCATGTAAGGAGTCTGGCAGCAGGAAGGTGCTTCCTTTGGCTTATTGGTGATTTATGGGCACTATTCGCCATCGCAGTGAGGGGCTATCATAGACTCGGGGGTCTCCTAAGGCCAGAAGTCCCTTAGGGCTGAAGCTGTCGTTGTGATTCGGATACCCCGCGTGCGTGACTAGTCCGGTGTATGATGCCAGTAACTGTAGAGCGTGTGGATAATGAGCATTATACGATATTTGTATCCCCCATGGATGATATCGATCACATTTTATGATTACTTCAGATTTTTACAGTTGTTTTTTTTATTTCCAGGACTCGATGCTGAACACCAGACACAACGCCGTCTTCCTGAGAGACAACGAGAAGGCCGCGGAGGCCGCACTGATGACTGCCCACTATCAGAAGAGCAACCGACCTCGGGCCACGGACTCTGCCGGGTCCACCACGAAATCTCCAGACCACGGGGCCAAGATGGTGGAGAGAGCGTCCAGCCTTGTGGACAGCGTGGCACCGAAGTCCGATACTGGCACCGACCGGTGACCTCCAGAAGTTCTGTTATGACCTTCCATGGAAATTTACGTCACTGTCGAGCCTCCATCTTTTTACATTTTTTTATTATTATTTTAAGACTTTTTGTCCTCGAAGACAATCATGTGAAAGTGTGTGTCTCTGCTGCCGGAGACCTCAGCTGGCTGGACTCCGGGGATACGCACGTCATGTCGGCCCCATGGTGGCTTTAGTAATCAGATTTTTCTAAATAAAGGTTTAGGTGGAGAAACCCTTCAAGGATTAATATTTTGTTAATCTGAATATCTTTTGGAACATCCCAACTTCTCGCTCCTGATAATGATTTACAGGGCAGTCTAATATCACATCACATTGTGAATCATAGGCCCAGGTCACGTAGAAACACCCAAAACTGATCCACAGGAGCTTTTGGAGAAGGAAGTCCATCATTAGCTATTCCCTTCATTCTGCTTCCTCATGGGTGGAGTCATTCTGCTTCCTCATGGGTGGAGTCATTCTCCTTCCTCATGGGTGGAGTCATTCTCCTTCCTCATTTAGGAGTCATCCTTTGCTTCATGATTGGGGTCATCCAGCTCCTCCAAGGGTGGAGTTATACTGCTGCCTTATAGGTTCTTTCTTGTGGGTGGGGTCATTCTGCTTCCTCATGGGTGGAGTCATTCTGCTTCCTCATGGGTGGAGTCATTCTCCTTCCTCATTTAGGAGTCATCCTTTTGCTTCATAATTGGGGTCATCCAGCTCCTCCAAGGGTGGAGTTATCCTGCTGCCTTATAGGTTCTTTCTTGTGGGTGGGGTCATTCTGTTTCCTCTTGGGCGGAGTCAACAGCTTTCTTCATGAGTGGGGTCATTCTGCTTCTCCAATGGTGGAGTCATCCTACTTTCTTATAGGTTTTTCCTTGTGGATGAGGTCATTCTGTTTCCTCTTGGGCGGAGTCAATTGCTTTCTTAATGAGTAGAGTCGTCCTGCCTCTATATAAATACAGTAATTCTTATTCTTTATTGAAGGAGTCATCCTACTGCTTCATAAGTGGATCATCGTGGTTCTCCATGGGTAAAGTTATCCCGATCCTCATTGGTGCTTACTTGTAGGTGGGATCATTCTGTTTTCTCATGGGTAGAGTCAACCTCTTTTTTATGAGTAGAGTAGTTCTGCTTCCTCATATGTAGCGTCATTTTGCTTCCTCATGGGTGGAGTCATTCTCGTTCCTCATTGGAGGAGTCATCTTGTTGCTTCATGAGTAGGGTCATCCCACTTCTCCATGGGTGCAATGAGTCTGGTTCTTTATAGGTGCTTCCTTGTGGGCAAGGTAATTCTGTTTCCTCATGGGCTGAGTCAACTTCTTCATGTGTAGAGTCACCCTGTTTCTTTATCAATAGAATAATTCTTATTCCTCATGGGTGGAGTCATTCTTGTTCCTCATTAAAGGAGTCATCTTGTTGCTTCATGAGTGGGGTCATCCTGCTTCTGCATGGGTGCAGTGAGTCTAGTTCCTTATTAGTGCTTCCTTGTGGGTGGGGGCATTCTGTTTCCTCTTGGGTGGAGTCAACCTCTTTCTTCATTTGTAGAGTAATTCTGCTTCCTCATATGTTGAGTCAGTCTACTTCTTCATGTGTAGAGTCATTCTCTTTCCTCATTGGAGGAGTCATCTTGTTGCTTCATGAGTGGGGTCTGTGGAGACACGGGGGTCAGTGGGTGCTCTCGTCCGCTGGCCCAGCCGCCTTTAGAAAGACAGCGTTGGCCCAGGGCTCATCCCAACTGAACATCCGACCTCCGTAACCGTGGGCGGAACACTACTCAGACAAGACAGGGTGAGGGAATCACAATATTAAGACTTTATTGGATCCCCAAACAATTAACGGCAGCACATAACCAGCAAAACACACAAATTTAACAGGCAACAGTTTCTCCCCCTTCCGCTGGCTCACCAGGGATTAGAATGTCCGTGCTTCCGAACTTCCAGGGCTGCTTACTCCAATCCAGCAGCACCCTGCTTTCGGCGGGCACCCACCGAGAATGGAATAACGCCAGATTTAGGAAGCTGGCTGAGGACCGCAAAACCTGTAGTCCGATGACTGGATTGCCCCAAGCTGGATTCCTTCCTTAGGTAGTCCTTGACATCTCAACCGAATCCTTGCATTCGATGCTGAAGTCCATGTAGTGTTATAATCCAGGTTCGGTTATGGCTGCCAATCGGATCCGCAGATCCTAGATTGGTAGCATATAGTAAGAGTCTACCCAGGCAATGGACAGTCCTCCTTCTTATACCCCTGAGCTCTCCATTCAGACCATTGGGGTCTTCACAATTGGTGGAAAAGACTGGGCTCTTATTGGCTAGATTTCAAGCCATATTCAAATATCCAGAGACAAGGGTGAGACAGGTAAGTTACATCACATCTAGCAATTCACTTAGTAATACAATGGGAAGTTCGCATAATTGATTTATCTGGGTGTCTGGCCTTCATTAGCCAAGGCAATTACATGAGTCAACAAGAGTTTTGTAAAAACAATGAGGGCTTATCCCCCGTCTATAAACAAACTATCTTCATGTCTGGCTGAATTTTAAGAAATTTAACCCCTGCTAAGCACTGACAAAGTCCATGTCATCACAGGGTCATCCTGCTCCTCCAAGGGTGGAGTCATCCTGCTTCCTCATAGGTTCTTTCTAGTGGGTGGGGTTGTTCTGCTTCCTTATGGGTGAAGTCAAATTCTTTTATCATGAGAAGAGTCCTCCTGCTTTTTAAAAGTACAATAATTCGTATTCTTGATGGGTGGAGTCATTCTCTTTCTTCATTGAAGGAGTCATCCTACTGCTTCATGAGTGGGGTCATCTTGGTTCTCCATGGGTAGACTTATCCCGATCCTCATTGGTGCTTTCTAGGTGGGGGGATTCTGTTTTCTCATGGGTGGAATCAACCTCATTTTTTAGGAATAGAATAATTCTGCTTCCTCATATGTGGAGTAATTTTGCTTCCTCATGGGGAAGTCATTTTCTTTCCTCATTAAAGGTCATCTTGCTTTCCATGGGTGAAGTTATCCTGGTTCCACATAAGTGCTTCCTTGAGGGTGAAGTCATTCTGTGTCCTGATGGGTGGAGTCAAACTTTTTTTCATAAGTAGAGTAATTCTGCTTCCTCATGGGTGGAGTCATTCTACTTCCTCATGGGTGGAGTCAATCTATTTTCTCATGGGTGGAGTCATCCTGCTTCCTCATGAGGGAGTCATTCTACTTCCTAATGGGTGGAGTCATCCTACTTCCTCATGGGTGGAGTCATTCTACTTGCTCATGGGTGGAGTCATTCTGCTTCCTCGTGGGTCGAGTCATTCTACTTGCTCATGGGTGGAGTCATTCTGCTTCCTCGTGGGTCGAGTCATTCTACTTGCTCGTGGGTGGAGTCATTCTGCTTCCTCGTGGGTCGAGTCATTCTACTTGCTCATGGGTGGAGTCATTCTACTTGCTCATGGGTGGAGTCATCCTGCTTCCTCATGGGTGGAGTCATTCTACTTGCTCGTGGGTGGAGTCATTCTGCTTCCTCGTTAGTCGAGTCATTCTGCTTCCTCGTGGGTGGAGTCATTCTACTTGCTCATGGGTGGAGTCATTCTACTTGCTGATGGGTGGAGTCATTCTACTTGCTCATGGGTGGAGTCATTCTGCTTCCTTGTGGGTGGAGTCATTCTGCTTCCTCGTGGGTCGAGTCATTCTGCTTCCTCGTGGGTCGAGTCATTCTACTTGCTCATGGGTGGAGTCATTCTACTTGCTCATGGGTGGAGTCATTCTGCTTCCTCATGGCTGCTCATGGACAAGATTATCCTGTTTGTTCTTTCCGTAGGGGTTAACAAAATAGAAGAAAACAGCCCAAGGGTCACTGTGCTCTTCTATTGTAGTCCTAATGTGTCAGTGTAATGACCGTAACATTTGGATGATGGAGATAACAGCAGCTTTGGATCTGTGGACAATTGTGCAGCGGGTACAACAGCGCCACTCCTGACCATAGGTTGTTTCTGGTATTGCAGCTCAAGTCTATTAAAGGGAATATGACAGAGCTGTAATACCACAAACAGCCTGAGATCTGGTGGCGCTGTTTGGGGAGAAGCAGTCGGGTGGTCTTACCAAATTGCCGATCCTTGATGTCTTGAATAAAGCGTGACTACATTCAGCCCTTGTAATGATATCACAGTCCCGGTGATCCCGAACCCTCTTGTCTGGAGGAGCGGTAATTTCCTCCTTAAATCCTCTGTGCTAGGTTACGGCTGTGACTAATAACATTGTTCCCAGAGAAGTCACCGATGATGTGTGATTAGGATGCAGCCGCACGCCTCGCCGCGCCGCAAGTGTCTGTGCAAAACTGAATTCTTGTGATAGGAACTTAAAGGGATTTGAGTCCGAAATACCTCATCAGGCAGAATCCTGTAGACCCTATTCACATGACTCAGGTTTGCTTAAAGGGATATTCCATTTAAAAAGTGTGATAATACTCCAGTCACACCCAAAGCTGCATGCAAAATTCTGTTAACAACTTTAATACTCCGTGAATCCCTAAGTCACACTTTACTAAGAAAGTTTACACTGTAATATATGCTCCAGTCACATCCAAAGCTGCGTCTAGAAAACTTAAATTTGTAATGAGTTACATGATACCGTATACTGTAGTTAGGCCCAAATCAGCCTTCAAAATTCTGCCAGCTGCTGCTACTTGGAAACTGCTTTTATTGGCTGAAGACACTTGTGTCTAGGATCTGTTTGCCAGGAGTATGATAGCGGAGGAACTCTAGCCCTGACACTAGTCCTAAACCTAAGCCTAATCTTAGTTCTAACCTTAGCCTCACCCCTAGTCCTAAACTTAATCTTAATCCTAACACTAGCCCTAGTCCTAAACCAAACCATAGCCCTATCCCTAGTTCTAAACCTAGCCCTAACTTTAGTCCTAACTCTATCCCTATCCCTGCTCCAAAACCAAACCATAGGCCTATCCCTAGTCCTAAACCAAACCATAGGCCTGTCCCTAGTCCTAACCTTAGTCCTAACTCTATCCCCATCTCTGCTCCTAAACCAAACCATAGGGCTATCCCTAGTCCTGAACCAAACCATAGCCCTAGCCCTAGTCCTGAACCTAGCCCTAGCATTAGTCCTAACTCTATCCCTATCCCTACTCCTAAAGCAAACCATAGGCCTAGCCCTAGTCTTAAACCTAGCCATAACCCTACTTCTAACCTTAGCCCTAAGCCTAGTACTAAACCTAGCCCTAACCCTACATCTAGTCTTATCCCTAAGCCTAGAACTAAACCTAGCCCTAACCCTACATCTAGCCTTATCCCTAAGCCTAGTACTAAACCTTGCCCTAACCCTACTTTTAACCGTAACCCTAAACCTAGTACTAAACCTATCCCTAACCCTACTTCTAACCTTAGCCCTAAGCCTAGTACTAAACCTAGCCCTAACCCTACATCTAGCCTTATCCGTAAGCCTAGTACTAAATCTAGCCCTAACCCTACTTTTAACCTTAGCCCTAAGCCTAGTACTAAACCTATCCCTAACCCTACTTCTAACCTTAGCCCTAAGCCTAGTACTAAATCTAGCCCTAACCCTACATCTAGCCTTATCCCTAAGCCTAGTACTAAACCTAGCCCTAACCCTACTTCTAACCTTAGCGCTAAGCCTAGCACTAAACCTAGCCCTAACCCTACTTCTAACCTTAACCCTAAGGGCGGCTTTGCACGTTGCGACATTGCACGTGCGATGTCGATGGGGTCAAATGGAAACTGACGCACATCCAGCGTCGCAGTCGATATCGCAACGTGTAAAACCTTTTTGATACGATGAACGAGCGCAAAAGCGTCGTTATCGTATCATCGCTGCAGCCCCCGACATTTCCATAATGCCGGTGCAGCGACAGGTGCGATGTTGTTCCTCGCTCCTGAGGCAGCGCACATCGCTGTGTGTGAAGCCGCAGGAGCGAGGAACTTCACCTTACCTGCCGCCGGCTGCAATGAGAAGGACGGAGGTGGGCGGGATGTTTACATCCTGCTCATCTCCGCCCCTCCACTTCAATTGGCCGCCTGCCGTGTGACGTCGCTGTGACGCCGCACGACCCGCCCCCTAAGGAAGGAGGCGGGTCTCTGGCCAGAGGGACGTCGCACGGCAGGTATGTGCGTGTGAAACTGCCGTAGCGATAATAATCGCAACGGCAGCTTACACTAGATATGAACGTGCGACGGGGGCGGGACTATCGCTGCAGCATCGGTAACACATTGTTACCGATGTCGCAGCGTGCAAAGCCCGCCTAAAGGGGGCTTTACACGCTGCGACATCGCTAATGCAGAGTCGTTGGGGTCACGGAATTTGTGACGCACATCTGGCCGCATTAGCGATGTTGCTGCGTGTTACACCGATGAGCGATTTTGCATCGTTGCAAAAACGTGCAAAGTCGCTCATTGGTGACATGGGGGGTCCATTCTCGATTATCGTTACTGCAGCAGGAACGAGGAAGCTCCCCTTACCTGCCTCCCGGCCGCTATGCGGAAGGAAGGAGGTGGGCGGGATGTTCCAGCCGCTCATCTCCGCCCCTCCGCTTCTATTGGGCGGCCGCTCAGTGACGTCGCTGTGACGCCGCACGGACCGCCCCCTTAGAAAGGAGGCGGTTCGACGGTCACAGCGACGTCGCCGAGCAGGTAAGTATGTGTGACGGGTCTGCGCGATGTTGTGCGGCACGGGCAGTGATTTGCCCGTGTCGCACAACAGATGGGGGCGGGTACCCACGCTAGCGATATCGGGACCGATATCGCAGCGTGTAAAGTAGCCTTTAGCCTAGCACTAAACCTAGCCCTAACCCTACTTCTAACCTTAACCCTAAGCCTAGCACTAAACCTAGCCCTAACCCTACTTCTAACCTTAACCCTAAGCCTAGCACTAAACCTAGCCCTAAGCCTAAAACCATAGTTAGTTTAAAAAAAAAATGTAAAAATGTTAAAACCTTTATATTGATGGCCTGTACTTAAGATAGGTCCTCAATACCGATGGGGCTGTGTGACACCCGGCACCCCGCCGAGTCACTGTTCCTGGTGGTCGCGGCGTCCAGATGTGCTCAGTTGTGGAGTGGGACAGCACAGCTCCATCAATGGTATAGTGGCGCTAATGAGTTATTGCATACACCCCCCACCTATTCATAGGCCATCAATCTAAAAGCACTGGCCAACCCCTTTAAGGAATAAAGGCAGTATTGAATAATGGGAGATGCATTCAATTCAATACTTTATGTCTATGCAGAGCGCAGCAGCTGAGGTTCTTATTGGCTTCTGCACTCAGCAAGGGCAGAGACTGAGACACACCATGCTTCAAGCTTTGCCATCCTGGTCGCTGGTGCTGCCTATGCAGAGCGCAGCATCTGTTGACAAACTCATCTCCTTGCATTCGGATTGCTCAAAGAAGAGGCGCTCTATTGAGAGTAGAGCTGAGGGAGGGGGTGACGTTTTGGGCTGTGATATACTTTGGCTCCTCTGTGCCCCCCTGGGTGCCATATATTATCGGATCAGATCTGGATGTGACTAGAGCACGGGGTGTCGTTACTTATAGCTCTGCTACATAGGTGAGAAGGAGACTGCAAGAGCCAAGCCCAAATCCAAGAGCTGGAGGGAGGGCAATTTCCCAGAGGTGTAACAGGAGGGTCCCCAATGTCAAATCTACCAGGTTATGCAATTATGGGATGTCATGGGAGATTATGAGATGTCATGGCAGATTATGGGATGTCGTGGCAGATTATGGGATGTCATGGGAGATTATGGGATGTCATGGGAGATTATGGGATGTCATAGGAGACTATAGGATGTCATGGGAGATTATGAGATGTGGTGGGAGATTATGGGATGTTGTGGGAGATTATGGGATTTCGTGGGAGATTATGGGATGTTGTGGGAGACTATAGGATGTCATGGGAGATTATGGGATGTCATGGGAGATTATGGGATGTCATGGGAGATTATGAGATGTCATGGCAGATTATGGGATGTCGTGGCAGATTATGGGATGTCATGGGAGATTATGGGATGTCATAGGAGACTATAGGATGTCATGGGAGATTATGAGATGTCGTGGGAGATTATGGGATGACGTGGGAGATTATGGGATGTCATGGGAGATTATGAGATGTCGTGGGTGATTATGGGATGTTGTGGGAGATTATGGAATGTCATGGGAGATTATGGAATGTTGTGGGAGATTATGGGATGTCGTGGGAGATTATGGGATGTTGTGGGAGACTATAGGATGTCATGGGAGATTATGGGTTGTTGTGGGAGATTATGGGATGTCATGGGAGATTATAGGATGTCATGGGAAATTATGGGATGTTGTGGGAGATTATGGGAAGTAGTGGGACATTATGGGATGTCATGGGAGATTATGGGATGTTCTGGGAGATTATGGGATGTTCTGGGAGATTATGGGAAGTAGTGGGACATTATGGGAAGAAGTGGGAGATTATGGGATGTTGTGGGAGATTATGGGACATTATGGGATGTCATAGGAGACTATAGGATGTCATGGGAGATTATGAGATGTCGTGGGAGATTATGGGATGTCGCAGGAGATTATGGAATGTCGCAGGAGATTATGGGATGTCGTGAGAGATTATGGGATGTTGTAGGTGATTTTCAGGGTTTACAATCTCGACCGGAGGTGCCTTCCACGTACAGTGAGTGCACGGAGAGTGACAGGCGAGGAGCGGGACATTTATTGGGTAATTTGCGGGGATTATCAGGGGACGATCATTACTTCGCTGCTTTTATGTGTCCTAGTTTACTTTGGCTTCAATTTATTTGCAGTTTGGTTGCCAGTGACAACCCGAGCTTTTATCAGCCGCAGCCTCCACCGTGAGTGAAAGCTTTCATTACCTCCTCCTCCCGAATCGTCCTTTACAAACAGCCGGCAAAAGAATCAATATGCAACGTGCGATAAATCAGACGATTATCTCCAGCACAAGGAACACAAGGCTGCTGCTCCCCCCAACACGGAAGTGGAGTTTAAAGGGAATGTCACCCCTACAAAGCTCGGCGCTGATCAATACCTTAATATTTTGTTTTTCTGGCTGGAGTTCTAGTTTTTTATTAAACACAGCTTCAGATCCACTGCATAGATTTAGATGATAACATGTTCACTACTTGTAGCCACCAGTAGAGGGAGCTCACTGTAGACTGCATCAGTATTGAGGCAATGTATAATCTGTATGTAGTGAGCTCCCTCTAGTGGTTGCTGTATAAATCTGTATGTAGTGAGCTCCCTCTAGTGGTGGCTGTATAAATCTGTATGTAGTGAGCTCCCTCTAGTGGTTGCTGTATAATCTGTATGTAGTGAACTCCCTCTAGTGGTGGCTGTATAATCTGTATGTAGTGAGCTCCCTCTAGTAGTGGCTGTATAATCTGTATGTAGTGAGCTCCCTCTAGTGGTGGCTGTATAATCTGTATGTAGTGAGCTCCCTCTAGTGGTGGCTGTATAAATCTGTATGTAGTGAGCTCCCTCTAGTGGTGGCTGTATAAATTTGTATGTAGTGAGCTCCCTCTAGTGGTGGCTGTAAAAATCTCTATGTTGTGAGCTCCCTCTAGTGGTGGCTGTATAAATCTGTATGTTGTGAGCTCCCTCTAGTGGTGACTGTATAAACCTGTATGTAGTGCGCTCCCTCTAGTGGTGGCTGTATAATCTGTATGTAGTGAGCTCCCTCTAGTGGTGGCTGTATAATCTGTATGTAGTGAGCTCCCTCTAGTGGTGGCTGTATATTCTGTATGTAGTGAGCTCCCTCTGGTGGTGACTGTATAAATCTGTATGTAGTGAGCTCCCTCTAGTGGTGGCTGTATAAATCTGTATGTAGTGAGCTCCCTCTAGTGGTGGCTGTATAAATCTGTATGTAGTGAGCTCCCTCTAGTGGTGGCTGTATAAATCTGTATGTAGTGAGCTCCCTCTAGTGGTGGCTGTATAATCTGTATGTAGTGAGCTCCCTCTAGTGGTGGCTGTATAATCTGTACGTAGTGAGCTCCCTCTAGTGGTGCCTATATAATCTGTATGTAGGTAGCTCCCTCTAGTGGTGGCTGTATAATCTGTATGTAGTGAGCTCCCTCTAGTGGTGGCTGTATATTCTGTATGTAGTGAGCTCCCTCTAGTGGTGGCTGTATAATCTGTATGTAGGTAGCTCCCTCTAGTGGTGGCTGTATAATCTGTATGTAGTGAGCTCCCTCTAGTGGTGGCTGTATAATCTGTATGTAGTGAGCGCCCTCTAGTAGTGGCTGTAATCTGTATGTGGTGAGCTCCCTCTAGTGGTGGCTGTATAAATCTGTATGTAGTGAGCTCCCTCTAGTGGTGGATGTATAAATCTGTATGTAGTGAGCGCCCTCTAGTGGTGGCTGTATAAATCTGTATGTAGTGAGCTCCCTCTAGTGGTGACTGTATAAATCTGTATGTAGTGACCTCCCTCTAGTAGTGGCTGTATAAATCTGTATGTAGTGAGCTCCCTTTAGTGGTGGCTGTATAATCTGTATGTAGTGAGCTCCCTCTAGTGGTGACTGTATAAATCTGTATGTAGTGAGCTCCCTCTAGTGGTGGCTGTATAAATCTGTATGTAGTGAGCTCCCTCTAGTGGTGGCTGTATAAATCTGTATGTAGTGAGCTCCCTCTAGTGGTGGCTGTATAAATCTGTATGTAGTGAGCTCCCTCTAGTGGTAGCTGTATAAATCTGTATGTAGTGAGCTCCCTCTAGTGGTTGCTGCATAATCTGTACGTAGTGAGCTCCCTCTAGTGGTGGCTGTATAATCTGTATGTAGTGAGCTCCCTGTAGTGGTGGCTGTATAAATCTGTATGTAGTGAGCTCCCTCTAGTGGTGGCTGTATAATCTGTATGTAGTGATCTCCCTCTAGTGGTGGCTGTATAATCTGTATGTAGTGAGCTCCCTCTAGTGGTGGCTGTATAAATCTGTATGTAGTGAGCTCCCTCTAGTGGTGGCTATATAAATCTGTATGTAGTGAGCTCCCTCTAGTGGTGGCTATATAAATCTGTATGTAGTGAGCTCCCTCTAGTGGTGGCTGTATAAATCTGTATGTAGTGAGCTCCCTCTAGTGGTGGCTGTATAATCTGTATGTAGTGAGCTCCCTCTAGTGGTGGCTATATAAATCTGTATGTAGTGACCTCCCTCTAGTGGTGGTTGTATAAATCTGTATGTAGTGAGCTCCCTCTAGTGGTGGCTGTATAATCTGTATGTAGTGAGCTCCCTCTAGTGGTGGCTGTATAAATCTGTATGTAGTGAGCTCCCTCTAGTAGTGGCTGTATAATCTGTATGTAGTGAGCTCCCTCTAGTGGTGGCTGTATAAATCTTTATATAGTGAGCTCCCTCTAGTGGTGACTGTATATTCTGTATGTACTGAGCTCCCTCTAGTGGTGGCTGTATATTCTGTATGTACTGAGCTCCCTCTAGTGGTGGCTGTATAATCTGTATGTAGTGAGCTCCCTCTAGTGGAGGATGTATAATCTGTATGTAGTGAGCTCCCTCTAGTGGTGGCTGTATAAATCTGTATGTAGTGAGCTCCCCCTAGTGGTGGCTGTATAAATCTGTATGTAGTGAGCTCCCTCTAGTGGTGGCTGTATAAATCTGTATGTAGTGAGCTCCCTCTAGTGGTGACTGTATAAATCTGTATGTAGTGAGCTCCCTCTAGTGGTGTCTGTATATATCTGTATGTAGTGAGCTCCCTCTAGTGGTGGCTGTATAAATCTGTATGTAGTGAGCTCCCTCTAGTGGTGACTGTATAAATCTGTATGTAGTGAGCTCCCTCTAGTGGTGACTGTATAATCTGTATGTAGTGAGCTCCCTCTATTGGTGACTGTGTAAATCTATAAACTATGATAGGAAATAATCTATCTTGACCATGAGTTTGCAATTAGTATGTTTTCCATTCTCGTCACAGGCACAGCTGAATTCAGAATTTATCTGACTTCTCCATTGCTTTTCCCAATTAGCTCCCTGTTTTGCATGGTGGCACTGTTGGAACTATAGGGGAATGATATTGTGTGGGGAGACTGTGGGGGCATCTTTGCATGGAGGCATTGTGGAGGCATCATACTGTGTGTGTTGGGGCTATGGGGGCATCTTTATATGGAAGCATTATGGAGAAATCATACGGTTTTGTGGGGAACTGTGAAGGTAACTTTTTCATGGAGGCATATTGTGGGGGGATGTGTGGGGACATCTTTGCATGGAGGCACTGTGGAGGTGTGATAATATGTGTGTGTGGGGGAGAACAGTGTGGGCATCACACTGTGTGGTGGGAATTCTGGGGGCATCTTTGCATTGAGGACACATCATACTGAGTGGGGCCATTTTTTGCATGTGAGCACTATAAGGGTATCATATGGAGGGGGGCACTGTGGGGTCATCACACTGTGTTTTAGGAGTCAATGTGGATGCATCATTATGTGTGGGTGATATCTTTGGGGCTATTTTTGTGGGTGCACAAAGGAGAGAGGAGCGGCTTAGCTGCAAAAAAAAACCTTGTCTCTGTACCTGACGTAAAAGCTATCCATCCTTCCTGTCCAGGTAGCGGGATTTACCTTGCACATTTCCCTTTTGACATGTGTGCATTGTGGGATGAGGGTTGCAGCTGTGGGGGTTGCAGAGGTAGTACAAAGTCTAGGTTGCAGAGGTAGCACAAGATCTGGGTTGCAGAAGTAGCAGAAGGTTTGGGTTGTAGAGGTAGCACAAGGTCCTGGTTGCAGAGGTAGCACAAGGTCTGGGTCTCAGAGGTTGCACATGGTCCTGGATGCAGAGGTAGCACAAGGTCCTGGTTGCAGAGGTAGCACAAGGTTTGGGTTGCAGAGGTAGCACAAGGTCCTGGTTGCAGAAGTAGCACAAGGTCCTGGTTGCAGAGGTAGCACATGGTCCTGGTTGCAGAGGTAGCACAAGGTCTGGGTTGCAGAGGTAGCACAAGGTCCTGGTTGCTGAGGTAGCACAAGGTCTGGGTGTCAGAGGTAGTACAAGGTCTGGGTGTCAGAGGTAGCACAAGGTCCTGGTTGCAGAAGTAGCACAAGGTTTGGGTTGCAGAGGTAGCACAAGGTCCTGGTTGCAGAAGTAGCACAAGGTCCTGGTTGCAGAGGTAGCACAAGGTCCTGGTTGCAGAGGTAGCACAAGGTCCTGGTTGCAGAGGTAGGACAAGGTCTGGGTTGCAAAGGTACCACAATGTCTGGATTACAGAGGTCAGAAGTAGCACAAGGTCCTGGTTACAGAGGTAGCACAAAGTCCTGGTTGCAGAGGTACCACAGTGTCTGGATTGTAGAGGTAGCACAAGGTCCTGGTTGCAGAAGTAGCACAAGGTCTGGGTGTCAGAGGTAGCACAAGGTCCTGATTGCAGAGGGAGCACAAGGTCTGGGTTGCAGAGGTAGCACAAGGTCTGGATTGCAGAGGTAACACACGGTCTGGATTGCAGAGGTAACACACGGTATGGGTTGCAGAGGTAGCAAAAGGTCCTGGTTGCAGAGGTAGCACAAGGTCTGGGTTGCAGAGGTAGCACAATGTCTGGATTGCAAAGGTACCACAATGTCTGGATTACAGAGGTCAGAAGTAGCATAAGGTCCTGGTTGCAGAGGTACCACAGTGTCTGGATTGCAGAGGGAGCACAAGGTCCTGGTTGCAGAAGTAGCACAAGGTCTGGGTGTCAGAGGTAGCACAAGGTCCTGGTTGCAGAGGTAGCACAAGGTCCTGATTGCAGAGGTTGCACAAGGTCCTGGTTGCAGAGGTTGCACAAGGTCTGGGTTGCAGAGGTAGCACAAGGTCAGGATTGCAGAGGTAACACACAGTCCGGATTGCAGAGGTAACAAACGGTCTGGGTTGCAGAGGTAACACACGGTCTGGGTTGCAGAGGTACCACAAGGTCTGGCTTGCAGAGGTAGCTTAAGGTCTGGATTGCAGAGGTAACACAAGGTCCTGGATGCAGAGGTAGCACAAGGTCTGGGATGCAGAGGTAGCACAATGTCTGGATTACAGAGGTCAGAAGTAGCACAAGGTCCTGGTTGCAGAGGTAGCACAAGGTCTGGGTTGCAGAGGTAGCACAAGGTCTGGGTTGCAGAGGTAGCACAAGGTCTGGGTTGCAGAGGTAGCACAAGGTCTGGGTTGCAGAGGTAGCACAAGGTCCTAGTTGCAGAGATAGCACATGGTCCTGGTTGCAGAGGTAGCACAAGGTCTGGGTTGCAGAGGTAGCACAAGGTCCTGAATGCAGAGGTAGCACAAGGTCCTGGTTGCAGAGGTAGCACAAGATCTGGGTTGCAGAGGGAGCACAAGGTCCTGGTTGCAGAGGTAGCACAAAGTCCGGGTTGCAGAGGTAGCACAAGGTCCTGGTTGCAGAGGTAGCACAAGGTCCTGGTTGCAGAGGTAAGACAAGGTCTGGGTTGCAGAGGTAGCACAATGTCTGGATTGCAAACGTACCACAATGTCTGGATTACAGAGGTCAGAAGTAGCACAAGGTCCTGGTTGCAGAGGTAGCACAAAGTCCTGGTTGCAGAAGTACCACAGTGTCTGGATTGCAGAGGTAGCACAAGGTCCTGGTTTCAGAAGTAGCACAAGGTCTGGGTGTCAGAGGTAGCACAAGGTCCTGGTTGCAGAGGTAGCACAAGGTCTGGGTGTCAGAGGTAGCACAAGGTCCTGATTGCAGAGGGAGCCCAAGGTCCTGGTTGCAGAGGCAGCACAAGGTCTGGGTTGCAGAGGTAACACACGGTCTGGATTGCAGAGGTAACACACGGTCTGGATTGCAGAGGTAACACACGGTCTGGGTTGCAGAGGTAGCAAAAGGTCCTGGTTGCAGAGGTAGCACAAGGTCTGGGTTGCAGAGGTAGCACAATGTCTGGATTGCAAAGGTACAACAATGTCTAAATTACAGAGATCAGAAGTAGCACAAGGTCCTGGTTGCAGAGGTAGCACAAAGTCCTGGTTGCAGAGGTACCACAAGGTCCTGGTTGCAGAAGTAGCACAAGGTTTGGGTTGCAGAGGTAGCACAAGGTCCTGGTTGCAGAAGTAGCACAAGGTCCTGGTTGCAGAGGTAGCACAAGGTCCTGGTTGCAGAGGTAGCACAAGGTCCTGGTTGCAGAGGTAGGACAAGGTCTGGGTTGCAAAGGTACCACAATGTCTGGATTACAGAGGTCAGAAGTAGCACAAGGTCCTGGTTACAGAGGTAGCACAAAGTCCTGGTTGCAGAGGTACCACAGTGTCTGGATTGTAGAGGTAGCACAAGGTCCTGGTTGCAGAAGTAGCACAAGGTCTGGGTGTCAGAGGTAGCACAAGGTCCTGATTGCAGAGGGAGCACAAGGTCTGGGTTGCAGAGGTAGCACAAGGTCTGGATTGCAGAGGTAAGACACGGTCTGGATTGCAGAGGTAACACACGGTCTGGATTGCAGAGGTAACACACGGTATGGGTTGCAGAGGTAGCAAAAGGTCCTTGTTGCAGAGGTAGCACAAGGTCTGGGTTGCAGAGGTAGCACAATGTCTGGATTGCAAAGGTACCACAATGTCTGGATTACAGAGGTCAGAAGTAGCATAAGGTCCTGGTTGCAGAGGTACCACAGTGTCTGGATTGCAGAGGGAGCACAAGGTCCTGGTTGCAGAAGTAGCACAAGGTCTGGGTGTCAGAGGTAGCACAAGGTCCTGGTTGCAGAGGTAGCACAAGGTCCTGATTGCAGAGGTTGCACAAGGTCCTGGTTGCAGAGGTTGCACAAGGTCTGGGTTGCAGAAGTAGCACAAGGTCAGGATTGCAGAGGTAACACACAGTCCGGATTGCAGAGGTAACAATCGGTCTGGGTTGCAGAGGTAACACACGGTCTGGGTTGCAGAGGTACCACAAGGTCTGGCTTGCAGAGGTAGCTTAAGGTCTGGATTGCAGAGGTAACACAAGGTCCTGGATGCAGAGGTAGCACAAGGTCTGGGATGCAGAGGTAGCACAATGTCTGGATTACAGAGGTCAGAAGTAGCACAAGGTCCTGGTTGCAGAGGTAGCACAAGGTCTGGGTTGCAGAGGTAGCACAAGGTCTGGGTTGCAGAGGTAGCACAAGGTCTGGGTTGCAGAGGTAGCACAAGGTCTGGGTTGCAGAGGTAGCACAAGGTCCTAGTTGCAGAGATAGCACATGGTCCTGGTTGCAGAGGTAGCACAAGGTCTGGGTTGCAGAGGTAGCACAAGGTCCTGAATGCAGAGGTAGCACAAGGTCCTGGTTGCAAAGGTAGCACAAGATCTGGGTTGCAGAGGGAGCACAAGGTCCTGGTTGCAGAGGTAGCACAAAGTCCGGGTTGCAGAGGTAGCACAAGGTCCTGGTTGCAGAGGTGGCACAAGGTCCTGGTTGCAGAGGTAAGACAAGGTCTGGGTTGCAGAGGTAGCACAATGTCTGGATTGCAAACGTACCACAATGTCTGGATTACAGAGGTCAGAAGTAGCACAAGGTCCTGGTTGCAGAGGTAGCACAAAGTCTTGGTTGCAGAAGTACCACAGTGTCTGGATTGCAGAGGTAGCACAAGGTCCTGGTTTCAGAAGTAGCACAAGGTCTGGGTGTCAGAGGTAGCACAAGGTCCTGGTTGCAGAGGTAGCACAAGGTCTGGGTGTCAGAGGTAGCACAAGGTCCTGATTGCAGAGGGAGCCCAAGGTCCTGGTTGCAGAGGCAGCACAAGGTCTGGGTTGCAGAGATAACACACGGTCTGGATTGTAGAGGTAACACACGGTCTGGATTGCAGAGGTAACACACGGTCTGGGTTGCAGAGGTAGCAAAAGGTCCTGGTTGCAGAGGTAGCACAAGGTCTGGGTTGCAGAGGTAGCACAATGTCTGGATTGCAAAGGTACAACAATGTCTAAATTACAGAGATCAGAAGTAGCACAAGGTCCTGGTTGCAGAGGTAGCACAAAGTCCTGGTTGCAGAGGTACCACAGTGTCTGGATTGCAGAGGTAGCACAAGGTCCTGGTTGCAGAAGTAGCAAAAGGTCTGGGTGTCAGAGGTAGCACAAGATCCTGGTTGCAGAGGTAGCACAAGGTTCTGGTTGCAGAGGTTGCACAAGGTCTGGGTTGCAGAGGTAGCACAAGGTCAGGATTGCAGAGGTAACACACAGTCTGGATTGCAAAGGTAACACACGGTCTGGGTTGCAGAGGTAACACACGGTCTGGGTTGCAGAGGTAGCACAAGGTCAGGATTGCAGAGGTAACACAAGGTCTGGGTTGCAGAGGTAGCACAAGGTCTGGGTTGCAGAGGAAGCACAAGGTCCTGGTTGCAGAGGTAGCACAAGGTCTGGGTTGCAGAGGTAGCACAAGGTCCTGGTTGCAGAGGTAGGACAAGGTCTGGGTTGCAGAGGTAGCACAATGTCTGGATTGCAAAGGTACCACAATGTCTGGATTACAGAGGTCAGAGGTAGCACAAGGTCCTGGTTGCAGAGGTAGCACAAAGTCCTGGTTCAAGAGGTACCACAGTGTCTGGATTGCAGAGGTAGCACAAGGTCCTGGTTGCAGAAGTAGCACAAGGTCTGGGTGTCAGAAGTAGCACAAGGTCCTGGTTGCAGAGGTAGCACAAGGTCCTGGTTGCAGAGGTAGCACAAGGTCTGGGTGTCAGAGGTAGCACAAGGTCCTGGTTGCAGAGGTAGCACAAGGTCCTGGTTGCAGAGGTAGCACAAGGTCTGGGTTGCAGAGGTAACACAAGGTCAGGATTGCAGAGGTAACACACGGTCTGGATTGCAGAGGTAACACACGGTCTGGGTTGCAGAGGTAACACACGGTCTGGGTTGCAGAGGTAGCACAAGGTCTGGGT